>NC_073693.1:355120483-355180499 GCF_029784155.1 Uranotaenia lowii | reverse complement strand
TCAATCTGGGTCACATCTAGGTGTCATTCATTACTCTGTGCTGTACAAATGATCTAGAAATCAAGAAGAAAAAAAAACGCATCTAGGCTTCATATGGCCACCACATGCATTGAAATTATGCTTGGTTGAAAAATGCGCGCCCAAATATTTCCAATCACAATCAGTATGCTATGCCATGGTTACTATCCTCTTGCGACGTTGGCTCGCGACGCCTCGACCATGGAGACGAAAAACAAACCGCCCGGCGCCCAAAAGAAAGAAAATGTCGACAAAATTGAAGGCCATGACTTAAATTTGATTCAATTTATTACAAATTTAATGATTACGGACAATTGAGAGGACTTTTTGTTGTTTTTATTCGATATAAACCGATTCGCATGCCTACAGAATATTCTAAAAATAATTTCATTTGAATCGGTTGGGTCATTCCGGAGGAGTAGTACTACAAACACCGTTACAAGAGAATTTTATATAATAGATATTTTATTTATTTATTTATGATAACCATTCATATATGTAAACTATTTAATCGGCAGGGTGAATGGTTGAAAACGTGTAAGTTGGTAATAATGAATTGAAATATAAAATTTTCACCCCAAAATCTTTCTAAAATAAATCTTGAAAGGTTTTGTGGCTGTTATTACTAATAAGGATTCTCTTTTCTTTAATTTTTATTTTCAAGAGCGAGTAACGGCGCTATAACCAAGGTCTTTGACCAGTAATGATGGCGCATAGAAATTCAAAACTTGCAGAAAATTTAGAAGTGAATTTAAACCATAAAACATTTCATTCAAATTCAATCAATCCATTTGTTATAGTTTTGAAGTTTTATGCTGAAATACCTCATTCCCAGCCACAGAAGAAGGAAATTCCAGGGACCATCGCAAAGGAGTACCATAAATTTTAGCATATGTGCTCCCAACGTTGGTATTTTTAATTGTATATTCATAATCACAGGAACGTATGGTACTGTTGTCCACGTTTCTTCCTCCCTGTGTTCCAGTTGTCTCTGCGTCTAATACTGCACAGTGGGCCCGGCCGAGTAAAGATGGGTAGTAAATGTACTTTTACTACTCACCGGGATGCTGACAAGTTCTGGCTGTGTATGTATCATAAGCAAGCATAAGCATAAGCATAAGCATACTGAGAGCGTTGAGATTGGACGATAGTTCGAAACGTCTGAGTTGACCTGAAAATAGGATTTAGTTGGGCGAGTTTCAATGCCCTGGGATAATCTCCGATTCCGACTATTTCATTGAAAATGTCTGCCAGGATATTGGAGAGCGCCAAGTGATGTATTTTTAGTGTGTCCACGGTAATATTGTCTGCACCAGGAGATTTGTTAGAATCTAGATTGCTGATTTCTAACAGTACCTCTGTTTCTAATAAAACTAGGGTGGTCTAACCGGTTTTACCGAAACCGGTAAAACAAGTAAAACCGTCTATTTTCCAATACCGGAAATACCGGCTATTGAGACGGTAAAAAACCGGTGTTTCCGGTAAATTTTTCATTATTCTTTTGCATGGAAATAAAATTGACACAGCTGAATGTTTTTTTTTATCAAATATGTATGAGTGCAAATATTCAAATTTTGTTTAATCAGCTTCAAAATCTAAGCTCAATAAACATTACTGCAAGGTTTATGCGAGATTTGATTATTATTAAAACTTGTCGATGTAGATTTTTGGGTTAAAGCTATAGTGGCATTCAAAAGAGCATTGGCAAGCTGCCATCTCTCTCTTAGAAAATATATATTTTTATGAAACTTTACACATTTCAGTTCAGCTATCGATGTAACTCTTCACCACATTAAAAAACTGTTCAAGTGTACAATGACTGAAGAAAGGATATAGCTACAAGAAATTTAAGATTGCTTCACAATTATCACTGTATTTTTTATTGAAAAACTGGAATTTTGTCAAAAGAAACATACTTGGGCAGAAACTGCGGTGAATTTGTGCACCCATGGTGGATAACCAACATACATATATACAAAACTGGAATTTTGTCAAAAGATGCAATAATTATTTATATATAAACAGGCCAAGTTTATCAAAATCAGCGGTGCCGGGCTTTCACAAATTTTAAATTTAAAACCAACAAAAAAAATGAAAACTGTCAGCAGTTAAACACATGTTTATCTATCAATATTTCATCAAGGTAGTTGATGGAACTCTGTTGTTTTTATTTTAAACGCTGTTGAAGTATTTTTTTTTCAGACAAAGCAGTAACAAAGTTTTTATAAATTTGCAACAGAATTTTAATAAAATACGTATGGATCAGGTCCAAACAATTATATTTATTGCTGCATTTTGACTGGATTTTGAATAAATTGTTATTCCTATTTGTTCGTTTTTATGTTAGAAAGGCAATCTGAATGCGATCAAGATACCTATGTTGCGGGGAAAATATTCGTATTTTCGACAAAGAAAATCTGAAATTCTGTGTGTCAACCAGAAACTTTGTCACATAGTTTTGTGTTTTGCCAAATCAAATTAAGTAATTTTTTTAACTGAAAAATCTTTTTGTATATCAATATGTATATATATTATATACCATTTTCATGAAATACGTTTAAAAACGTTTCAAAATCAATACATTTAAAAACTTTTACTAAATCTGTAAAATCTGTTCTTAAATCTGAATATTGTATTACAGAGTACAGGACAAAAATTCGTTGAAAATTTTATGAAACTTCTATATTTTCTGCAACCTCACAGCAAAATTATAATAATGAAATGACGATGATAAATATTATAATTATCATGAGGATGACTGATAGATTTATGACAAACTGATAATTTAAAGGCACAATACCATCACCCTTATTCTTGTTTACGGCGTATCTGTCGTTCGTTCGAACGGATACTTTCGATCGAATTCGAAAAAGCTATTCTTGTTTTCGTTCGAATGCGATACGTTCGATGATGGTGTTACCAGATGAACTTCGAAATATCTAAGCAATGTTGCCACAAAAATCTGCATCCATTAGTGTAACTCTTTCTGTTCCATTGGGATTCTTATGGACAAGAATGCGATAACTGAGGATAAAAAAATTTTTTGACCTCGCTGCTTCAAATGACAGCTCTTGGTGTAAACAAATGCATTTGAACTGTTGTGAAAAATAAATTTCGTCGGCCCGCGACGCGGAATACGTATTCGATGTATCCGATAACACGATTAAAAATAAGAAGTTTCGGTGTGCTGAGGGCAGCCTTGCCAGATCTACGGATTTCTCCGTAGATCTACGGATTTTCAGCATTTCTACGGATCTACGGATCGATGCTCGAAATCTACGGATTTTTAGCAGTTCCTACGGATTTTCTACGGATTTTCTACGGACTATCGAAAAAATTCAAGGGATTCTGTGGATAACTGAATATTCTAACTGACGACAAAAAAAAAGGTCATGAAGTTTTATTTCGCCGAAATCAGTACATTTTTCGATTTTCCTAAAATCTACGGACTTGAGTGGTTTTCAATCCGGCAACGCTGGCTGAGGGTGCTGATGAGTGATTCTAGGTTGTGTTCATCCGGTGAATTTCGGAAATGCTGTCGAAGATACCTAGGAAGGAACAGAAGTGGCTGGGCCAGAATGATCTCGGCAACAAATTTAGCAACTATACCGTGGCCAGCAGCAACAACACAGTTCGATATAAAAGGATGTAAACATGTACCCCTGATGGTCGACGGTAAAAAAAAACCCCGAAAGCCAGCAGGTGATAACGAAAGTGATTGGTGCTATTAGTGCTGTGAAATAGCGCCCCCGCCGAAGTGTTTAATTATGAAAAATATAGTACATTTTGAATATTAAATTTTGTTTTCATTTCTATCCATTTCTATGGTTTTTTGAAGAATAAAAAGAAGTTTTACCCCCCAGCATTTCTGTTATTTTGAACCAAAACTTTCTCAACTTCACAAACGCTTCCGATTCGCGGCATCAGACTCGCGTTTGCGTTGCTGTTGTTCCTCTAGGAGAAAGATGTATTTACATAAGTTTCGGAACTCGGTTTCGATATACAAATGGTATAAATAATTCTAATTAAAAAGCTGACATATTAAAATTAATTTTTAGAAGTAAACAACTTTTTTTACCCCGCGAAACTAGAATAAATTATACATCCTTGGCACTCCACAATCGGTCTTATTAAATGGCAAAAATTCCCACCAACTGTTGGCTAGTTCGTTTTAAATCGAAATTTTCTATGTTCAGTTTGTTCTCCTTTTTCTTTTTAATTTTTCACAAAGTATGTTTGCATCGTGTGAGTTTTTCAATCAAACGCAAGCGGTTCGCAACGTTTGACTTGCGTTTGTCAGGCGGTAGAAGAAATACGTTCGATCGAAAACGAGAATGCATCCATTCGTTCGAACGAAAGATCGAACTGTTTTTAAACGTTCGAACGAAAACAAGAATACTAATTGGGGAAACTTTCGAACGAATTCGATTCGATCGAAAACCAGAATAAGGGTGAAGACCGGTTGTAGAGTCGAAAGGTGTTTAAAAATTTCAATTTTGTCGAGATCAATGTTACATAATGACATCTGTAATTCAAAAATAACAAAATTTTCTGGAATACAAACTCATTTTTATTTAAATTTTTGTCGATTTTTTCTATGCGAGCTCGATCTCTGTTTCCCGGTCCAATAATAAAAATTTAACAATATCACAATCAGGCAGGTTGTTCACTTTTGTTGGCACACGAGAAATGTCATTTTGATACAGCAGGGCTGCTTAGAAATTTCGAAATTCATCTGGTAACACCAACATCGAACGTATCGCATTCGAACTAAAACAAGAATAGCTTTTTCGAATTCGATCGAAAGTATCCGTTCGAACGAACGACAGATACGCCGTAAACAAGAATAAGGGTGCATATGTTTCAATCGAAAATGTTGCTTAGCTATTGCGTTATAAATTCTGCATTTTATGCCATTACTACTGCAATTAGACGAAACTTTTTCATGAATTCGATATGCTATAGAACCGATAAATTACCGGTTTTACCGGTTTTATCGGTTCTATAAATTACAAAAACCGAAATACCGGATTTGAAAAAAACCGGTAAATCCGACCACCCTAAATAAAACTGTTGTGTTTCTTGGCTCTACCTCCTCGAACTCCTCCTTCTGCTCAATGCGGCACTTTTTCTCCTGGAAAATGAACTCGCTGCCAGTGATTTTCCACATCTCGACGGGTGCACTACCGGCGCCCGTGCGGTGTTCTCTCCGTCCATCACTCTTCTACATTCCTCGTTGAACCAGTCGTTCCGTCGACTTCGTTTAACATTCCTGATGATGTTCTCCGCAACGCTGTTTATGGCTGTCTTGATAGTATTCCAACAGTCCTCGAGAGAGGCTTCGTCAAGCTCGCTCTCTGCTGGCAGCGCTGCTTCGAGTGATTGCGCATAGTCTGTCGCGACCTCAGGTTGCTTCAGTCGTGCGATATTTAACCGAGGCAGGCGTCGGTTTCTTATGTTGTTCACTACGGAGAGTTTTGGGTGCATCTTCACCATCACCAGATAATGGTCTGTTTCGATGTTGGCGCCTCGACAGGATCTGACGTTGGTTGGTTGACGTTTTCGTTGGTCAGCTGGTGCGCACTGAACCTTCCAATTGTCGGTTTGATTTCCTCCTCCTGGCCGACCTGAGCGTTAAAACCCCCGATGACGATCTTGATATCATGTTTTGGGCAGCGGTCGTTTTCACGTTCCAGCTGCGCATAGAATTTGTCTTTGTCGTTACCGGTATTTCCGAGGTTGGGGCTGTGCACGTTGATAATGCTCATGTTGAAGCACCGGCCCTTGATTTTCAATCGGCATATTCGTGGGTCGATCGGCCACCACCCGATCACGCGCTTTCTCATCTTTCCCATCACTATTAAAGCTGTTCCAAGCTCGTGTGTGTTGCCGCAGCTCGGGTAGATGGCATGACCATCTTGGTGAGTTCGTTTTTTTAATTAGTTGATCACCCAGATGGTAAATCCTTTTTACGGGTTGCATTCCAAGGCACCGCGTCCCCCAGTATTCTACTCTAGGTCCATGGGTGTAATTGGACGACTCATAAAACTAAGTACCCCTACGCCATAAAGTCCACCTGGGGCCTCTGGTCATAATTCTCATCCGGACCTGCATCGAAGGCTGTACCCGAGATGGGAGACCAAGTCCGTGCATAAGCGCTCATCGGCTTACTCAGTTTCAAGTCCAAAATCCAGCATATATACCCTGCCTCTTGTTACGATTCAAGACTAAGGACCTCTCCTCTCATGAGTCGAGGTCCGGCCTTTACTCGTTACTCGAGGCTTGCTTGGTTCACACGACTATCATGCACTCCGTCTCTGTTCGAAACTAACGACTCTAGATCTTGGCTCCGCTTGGTTTGCCTCGAGGCCCTCTCCTCTTTACCCGTCCGTGTGCCGAATGGAGAGCAGCTTATTCTGAGACCCGCGCCTGTCATAGCACAGGCTTTACGAAACTTCGCGAATGATTTCCGACGAAGTCGTTACACCGACTCAAGTGACTCACCCGCCGACGACGTAAAGTCACCCTACCCGAGAGTATTTCGCGCCTTAATTACTCTTCCCCCTACGAGTTCGACAGCGAAGAAGGTCAAGTCTTATCCCCACAGCCTTCTTCGCAGAGGGCGCATTCGACTCAGATACTCCGCGGCGGTGGAGGTATCCTACACAACGTTCGCGACGTACCTAACAGCTCGGCATACGCAGAAGGTAGAGTCTTATCTTTGTATGCTTTACTGCTAGCATCGAACGCACACTACTCGAATATGCCCCCTGCCGAAAAGGCATTCAACTCCGACCGTGGTCCGGTCTTCCTCCTCCCTTTGGGCTGGCAACCCTAGGCTTTTTGCCCGCTGTGTGCCGAATCGAGAGCAGCTTATCCTGGACTCGCGCCTGTCACAGCACACGTACGGGTCTTTAACGCTTGCGACTCAGATGAATCCCGACGGTGATGTCATCCTACCCGACTCGAGTGGCTCATCCGACGGCTACGTGAGACCACTCTACCCGAGAGTATTCCGCGACGTGAATACTCTTGCCCCTGCGAGTTCGACTGCGGAGAAGGTCATGTCTTATCCCCACAGCCTCCTTCGCAGAGGGCGCGTTCGACCCAGATACTCCGCGACGGTAACGTTGGAGGTATCCTACACACAGACGCGCAACGTACCAGACTGCTCGGCATAAGTACGCAGAAGGTAGAGTCTTATCTTTGTAATCTTTACTGCCAGGATCAGACGCACACTACTCAGATGCTCCCCGACGAAGGAATCACCCTTCACCGGTCGCTAACTGGTGCTGGTTCCAACTCCTTTGCAGGGCAGTCATGATCCGGGTGAACCCATCGCTGAACACGCGCCAAGTATTGGCATCCTCACACATCCTCCGCACGATGTTGTCGGCTGTCGTGTCTGGTCCGCAGGCGGCAAGCATGTTAGTGCGTACTCCTTCGAACCTCGGACAGTTGAACACTACGTGCTCTGGTGTCTCTACTGTGTCACCGCAGGTTGGGCAGAATAGCGAGGCCACGTGTTCAGACCGATGGTAGTACTGCATGAAGCATCCGTGACTAGTTAAGAACTACGTCATGCAGAAATCCACCTCTACATGTCTCCGGTCCATCCAGGATCCGACGTTATGGATCAAGCGATGGGTCCACCGGCCACCTTCCGAGCTGTCCCACTGGTGCTGCCAGTCGGACGTCGAGGTCTCTCTGGCATGTTTCCGCACACCGGGCATGTGCCTGTGCTCATAGCAGAAGATATCTTCCTCTAGCAAGACCGAGATGAGCATGACCTCCGCCACAACATCAGCAGCTACCGAGGACACCGTTCGGTATGCGCTGATTACTCGTAGCGTCATCAGCGCAGCCGCTGCACACTGCAGAGCTTTTGCAGGTTACACTGCCTGGTCAAGGCTGCCGCTCCGTACCGCAAAATGGACGAGGTCACACTCGCCAGGACCCTCCTTCTGCTACAGCGGATCGCCGAGTTATTCGACATGGCCCGTGAGAGGGCTGCTGACGCTCTTTTACAGGCGTAGTCGACGTGGGCCGTAAAGCTCAGCCGGTCGTCGATCATCACCCCCAGGTACTTGATCGCACGCTTGGATTCGATTGCGCACGGTCCAGCTGCAATCGTTCCTGATTGTGCTGAAATCAGGTTGGTGAGGAAAGAGGTGTCGGAGTTGTGTTCAGTCCGAGTTGTGAGACAAGAGGTGATATGACCATTACCCGAAGGTTGGTGTCGTAACCAGGGCCGTCTTCAATATCCATGTCGTCGGTATCTTCAAAATGCTCCCTCTCATACAGCTTGCGAAAGGCCATCGTTCTCGAGTTGCACATTGTTTACCGTACGCCAGCTTGGTCTCTAAAGCATTTTAAAAATATTTACAAGGTGATTCTAAAGCTTTTTAAAGATATATTTTCGAATATTTTCCTCAACTTATGTTACCTTAAAAACACCTTTCAAGATCATGCGTTCAAAAACATTGTCCATGTTCACATCCCAGAAGAACTATACGGAACTAAGTTCGATGTTAAACAAATGCTTATTGCCGCGGCCCGGTCTTTGACTGTGAAGGGTGAGAATAGTCAGAGACCACCGAGAGACCAATATTAACCAGTCAGACGGACAAAACCAGACCGACCAGACACCACTTTGCGATGTGACAAATACCGTATAATGTTGCCCATACACGGTCAAACTTGTACAAGGCAATGAAGACGGATTTTTTTTCTGCACTTTCAGAAAAGGAAGGTTCCAGCTGGAATAAACAGCTCGATAAACTTTTTGAGTGAGTAAGACAACTTGTAATCATAGATCGTTGATGATGATGATGGCGATTGCGACGATGACGCCGCGACTGATGATAATAACTAACCATACTGACGATGACGACAACAAATTGTTGCGATAAATGGTGCTAATAGTATTTTCTTTCGAGTTCATATAAAATGGTAACCGCGATTGGTTCGCGAAACTGCCCAATCGACATATGTACAGATGGGTGTATGATGTAGTCCATGCCAAAGTTGGCATATGATTCTATCGGAGTCAGTCCAGTACCTAGTTAGTAGGTACCTAGTAGGTTGAGTAGTCGATCAGCATGGACTTTCATCCAGCGTGTTTCGTTTCGAGAGCAGCTATTTGAAGGTGTATAGGGCGAAATTGTTAGTTCTGTATAATACAAGTATACAAATATAGGCAAATGCAAATTTACATCTCCTTGCATAGCGATAATCTAATGACGTTCAATTTTTCTCATCTTTATTCAACAGGCGCTGCCGATGCTGGTGCATAAATTGGACATTCGGATCTTCAGGCCTGAGCGGACCGAAACCAAACATCTTGGAGCGTGTCCATGTTTGTTGTTGTTCGTCGTTCGTTCGCTCGACTGTGCGGGAGGATGATTACGTCAATATAATAGCGCTCTAATCGGCTCTTAAATTTTTGTGCTGCTGCTGTTGCTGTTAATAGAGAGTGTGATGTGTAAATTACGCAGTGAGCAGCTACTAGGGGGTGGGCAGAGCTCGGTACTGGAACACTATCCGGCCGCCCCGTTGCGGTAGATGATGGTTTTTGCAACTGCAGAGCAACAACAACTACTAAGGTGGACTAAAGCGAGAGTATGCACATTTCTATACGGACAGTTGCGCCCATATACGAATGCAAGTGAGAAAAAATAATAAGCATTTACAAGAGCGCGAGTTTTTCTGTGGTGTATGAGTTTCATTCTGATTTGTGTGCAGGTATTGAACCAAAGGGAAAGAAAGAAAGCGACCGTACCTCAGCTAGCAGCAGCAGCAGAGAGTCCTCAGTCAGTCAGAGTTGCATAAACACATCAGAGAAAGAACAAAAAAACCACCCATTGCGAGGAGCAAAGAACGAAACGGATTATTGTACCCTCCTGTGCGAAGCTGTCGGGTTCAAGGATAGATCTAGCACCAGTTCTGTCATCACAAAGCGCTCAGCTGCTTCCGATCTAGTGCGTTTGTTTTTTTTTGGTTCAACAGAGAGTGGGGGTGGTAGAATCGAAAAGATACCTTCTAACCCGAAAGTGCTCCGCGTCGTGTCTTATTGGAACACAATTTCCGATTGCGACTCAGCAGGAGGCAAAGTTCGAGGAAGAATGTTTCCCATTCTCCGTCCCTTGCTGTTGTCATCGTCTTCATTACCTCGTTGTTGGTCTGAGTCGTCGTCGTAAATGTCTCAGAAGCATTTGTTGTCTACTCGACCAGTACCGATTGAGCAGCAGCAACGACGAAGAACGATATCGATATCGTTACCAGAAGGGCTACAAACATCGTCGTCAGTACGACGAGAACCAGGTGCTGGTGGTGGCCTTCGTGCGGAGCAGACCACCAGAACGGCTTCCGTACGGCAGCGAAGTGGCATTGCCGCTATAATCAGCAGCATCAACAACGCGAGTTGAACGAGTGGGTTTAGGAACAAATTATCTAGAGAGATGGCAGACTTCGATGCCATCTACGAGGAGCAGGAACTGGCGGAACCGGAAGAGCTGGACAACGAGGCCCACGTTCAGCTGGTGACAGATCCAATTGTGATACGAGGAGCAGGAAATATGACAGTGTAAGTACTTCGCCAGGAGAACATTATTTTTTGAACAGTTAGACATTTACTTTCACAGACTACAATCAGTGCACTGTAGTTTATTCCATCAACAATCTCTCTCAGGCTTCTTGTTTGTTTCGGGAGACAAAGCGTCGAATGGCAGCTTTGTGGTGGGTAAGGTCAGTGAATTGCGTTTCACTGAAGGAAATCATACGCTTTCGTATTTTTGTAAACTACCTACCAAAATAAAGATCAATTTGGCGCCACAGTTGCAAACATCACTGTGGATTATCCTATTTCTATACAAATGTGCAGGATGAGCTTTGACAAAATAAGAATTTTTCTACTATCGAGTTGCGGTTGATGAAACTATGAATGACTTCTAACGCTGGTAAGGATACTATGGCAAAAATGGCCTTTTTGACTCCAGCTTTCCATGCACTTTGCCAGCGTTGTTTAGCGTTTTGAACACTTGGGAAGGAGACATCATGCACTGTAAAAATGTAGTCATCCTGCAAACCATGTCAATTACGCAGACCCTGATCATTTCCTGTTTTTTTTTTGTTCGAACTTCAGTACGAAACGAAATGCTTTATGGAGGATTCTTGTGAACAAAGGTGTTGTTCCTTATACACAAAAAATGTGATGTAATTTTTCGTAGAATCACTGTAAATAGATCTATAATTTTAATTGCTTACAATACCCACAAGCCAAATAGATGTAGGAAATAAAAAAAAGATCAATTTAGCCTTAAAAATAAAAAAAAAACAAAATTCCCGCAATATTTGCGTGACAATCAACACTCACGATGAAAAGCATGACTCCTCTAGCGTTATTGTCTGGTGGATTAAATGAATTCCAAGAATATGAGTCATACGTATTCAAATGGAAGCAGTGATAACCGTTGATATGAACTTAGAAGCAGATTAATTCCGTTACGAATCAGCGAACAGACAAACAAACAAGCCCCTACCTAATTATAATAGATTGTTAGGGGTCAAACTAGGTCTTGCTTAGCGCGTTTCTTTGTGCTCAAATTGTTCTAAGCCTTGTCAGTAAATTTTCACCGCTCAAAGAAACAGAGACTGATTTTTGTTTAGAGAAAATAGGTCAACATCTTTCTTTTTTTGATTGAATTTAACTGCCAGAGTAATTCTTCCTACAACTAAAGAGCCAAAATTAAAATTTTCCAAATGTTTTATAACTCTTTGATTCCATAAAACGAGTTGTTGATATTAGAAAAAAACAATAAAACTAGATAAAAAAAATACCAAACCCTGGGGTCTAAACAGCATGTTTCAAATCTCATCCATGATTTTTTTTTTGCAGAATTTTTAAGTAAATTTCACATTAGTAAATTTGAACTTTAATGTTTGTATGGAAAAATTGATGATCTTATACTGAAAAATCCACATCATTTTTGTTTCTTGGGTGGAACCGAGCCTTCTTATGATTTTTGTGCCCATTCACTAGGTTATTAGGTGTTCAATGGGAGTATGTCTTTTGACATTGAAAAACAATAAATTAAATTGACATCACTGCCGGATGCCTAGCGAGATATTGTATGACTACTACTTATATAATATTTCGCGATGCACCAGCAGTGATGTTAATTGAATTTATTGTTTTTCAATGCTAGGAGACATACCCCTGTTAAATAGCTTATAACTTTTTTTCCTTATAAAATACGGAGTAACGTTCTTGGACAAAGTTGTTCACCGAAAAATTTCTTCTAGAGTATTCCTAAATTTTCACAAAAACCGTAAGAAGGTTCCACCCAAGAAACAAAAATGATGTTGATTTTTCAGTACAAAATATTCAATTTTCCCATGCAAACATAAAAGTTGAAATTTACTAATGTAAATTTCACTTGAAAATCCTACAAAAAATCATGGATGAGTTTTGAACAAAAACGATGCTTTTTCGACCACAGGGTTTGACAAATTCAAAAATTGATCCCAAATCGACTCAGTCAAATGTGCAAAGTTTTATCAGTGATGCGCACTTTCGGAACACCGCCGAGCAATGTGATGAAATCAGAGAATAAAATCGCTACGATGATACAGGATTAGCGAGCGCCCAGTGAATCGGGTTAATCTACTAGACTTGATCAGACGGATTTCACCAATCTGTACTTGACTAGATAGTCAGAATGTGTCAACAGAGATGGTTTTCAAAGACCATCGGCCTTATAGGATAAATATCCAGTACGATAAATTTGGTTGTTTTTATGAGAAATTTACTGAGGTTGCTAGGTTGTAAAATTCAAAAAAAAAAAAAAAAACCCAGTGCAAGTTTAGGTTTGTATTCTGAAAAAACACATTGCTTTACCATTGAATTCCACATGTTGAAAATATAGGCACGAATGTCTCCTGAGGAGCTCAATTTCCTTGTAAAATAACAAATGTTCCAACATCAATTATGAGGTGCTTTCTTCTAAGCAAATGCGACGGATTTCATACATTCTGGCAGCAGAACAACAATTTTTCTGACTACTGTCTTCTGAAATTTTCCACTTTTCCATCTTTTTGTTGAGAGGACTTATTTCCTTAAGCAGCACTTGGACTGTTTTCATGGCATACCATCCCATGACATTGGCATTAACACAACACATTGGCAAATAAGAAATGTTGTATGAAAATAAGAAAAATATAAATGAGAAATAAGAAATGTTGTTGCCAGATTGCCCGGTTTTATCCGGGTTTGCCGGGTTATTTAATACAAAATTTGGGAACAGTCCGGCCCAGCTCGGTTGCTCCAATTTTATTGAAAAATGCCCGGATTTTGCCCGGATTTATTCTCTTTATTTGGCAAATCAAACAAAATCGAATTGTGTTGTAATTTTTTTTATTTATGCCTCCAAAACGTTTTTTTTTAGCAAATTTTAAAAAAATATCATGAAAGTTTTTTTTTGGAAGCCTAAATTACAATTTAAAATTTGTCGATGAGGTTTGACGCAAAAAATTTTTTAATTCTTGATGTTTGTTGGATGATTTCGGGGTTTTGACAAAATTTGCCCGAATTTTTTATTGAAATCAAATGCTCGGATTTTGCCAGCTTTTTATATAAAATTGGCCGGATTTGTCCGGCCCGGATACTTGTTGAAAAAATCTGACAACCTTATGTACGAACTTTTTAAAGTAAGAGTTCGACATAGAAGCCGTTTTTTTGCGAATTTTTGCTATCACGCTCTGAGAGTCAAATTTGCGATCATTAAGCTTGACACAGAGGGGCTCAATGTGAAAATGAGAGCAAGCATGTGCAAAGTGATTCCAAATTTTGCTTATGATGAGACCCCCTCTTTTTTAGACTGTTTTGAGAGCTCAGTGATGTCAATATTAGGCAACAATCAACTTTTACATGATAGTTAAGTAAAATATAAAAAAACTCAATTTGACATGACCTTTGAATGAAATTAATGGAAAAAGTGTCACAAAAAACCTTCACACAATTTTTGGGTAAAATCACAGAAAATCAGTTTTTTTTCAGTCTAAACACAGATTTTTTTCGCAAGCTTGGGGATAGCTGAATTTGAAAAAAATAACGGAATGTCCCGGAATCAAAATCTTGGGGCCTGAAATCGATAGGGCTCGCCAGAAGGCCCCAGGCCAACTAAATTTGTTAATTCTTAGGGGTCGCTCAACGAGGCTCAAGTTCGTATGGAAATTTGACACCATTTGTTCTTCGAACAAGTTTGTATAGAAACACAACACATATTGATAGTTCTGAGCTCTTTCACGCCCCCCTCCCCCAGAAGGCAGTAGGGATTGCTTTGAAAATCACTGTTCTAGATGATAGGCAATATTTGTAAATAAAAACGGTAGAAGGCGCTCGACGGGATTTACATATGTTCCTGGAAAGCACCTGGACTGTGTTCGTTTCTTACCATTCCAAGGCTTGACAAAACGGCAAAATACTTTAATTAGACAAAACTGTTTTTTTTAACAGAAAATTCTACCCATAATTTGTGCCAAACTTCGATAGTTTTATGCATATGCAAATTTCTGCTATTTTTTCCCTTGAAACTAACAGAGAAAATCTAATCTCAAAAAATTGCATCTGGATTTGTTAGTTCAGGCGCAATCTACGCGCAATTCGAATACATTTTTTAACAACTTTTGAAAAAACATGATCCGGGAAGGAATGAAAAAAAAAACCCACAAAAATTGAAGACGCATTTTTTTTTAAACATGCTACATGGAATCCAACTGAACAAACCTTGAGTTCAAACCCTTTACATCTCTCAAATCGTTTGTCATCACCGTTCAAAGTGTTCTTGAGTAACAACGCTAAGATGCAACCGGGTTAGCGTTCCTAACGTCTCGTTGTCGGTCGAGTTTTTTTTCGAAATCGAATAAACAAAGCGTGTTTTTCAGTTTATACAAACTATTAAAACTGACAGAGAACATTTCCGGCTTGCCTTACTGACTGTGTTCGTATCTAACAGCGCTCGATTTTATTGCTATGTATGTTGTCGAAATTGGGGCGTGAAATTTAACATTCTTTTGAAGGTCGCCATCACGTGTGATGGAAAAATCCGATATCGGCTTGCGTAAATGAAGATTTCAACATTTTTTTTTGATTTCCTATTTTTAAGCCATAGAAAAATAAACACGGTCAAACTAACTTTTCCCCATTTTACATTTTAGTTTCGGTTTGAGCAATCGGTTCAACGCACAGTTCCCAGCCGGTCTGGTGTCCCGCGTTGCGCCCGAGGAGTTCAAAGCCACCATCCTGCGGATAAATGCGGTCCTCAAGAAGACGCTTCCGGTCAACGTGAAGTGGCTGTTCTGCGGCTGCGTCTGCTGCTGCTGCACCCTCGGATGTTCCCTATGGCCTGTGATATGTTTAAGTAAGAGGGTGAGTATGCGTTCCTAAGATAGTCGATAAGCTAATTACACATATGAACTCTAGTTCAGTTTTTTGAATCTTAGTTCAAATCGTTTCAAAGCTGACGGATGATGGATATTAAAAATGAATTTCAACTCATCGTTGATTCTTATTTAAAATTCTGGTTTTATTTTAGTACTTTATTCTGATTTTTATCATGACCGCTTGTCCGTAACACTGACAATTTATTATCAAAATTAGGACCCGGATACAAAATTAAAATCCAGGATCCAAATCAGATTCTTAATTCGTTGAATGATTGGCCTCTTTTGGATTTTTCATTCATTGAATCTTTTGTATCCGCAGTAGCACAAAATAATTGTGAGAATCATTTCTGCAAGATATTCATATTCTACTGAAAGCATTATCAATTGGCGTACGTGGTTATACTGTTTTTTTTATTGATACATTTTTGGCTTAACTTATTTCACATAATGGGATAATTGGTGAGAAGAATATAATTTGTATATTATAATAAATCTATAATATATAATGTATAATATAATAAATCTATTTGAGAATCTATAAAATACATTTGCCACTGCCTGGAGAATGTCGGCGTTGAGTGTCTTTAGCATTGTTGGTGCAACACCTTTCTCCATCAGGATTTTACATATCGTCCATCTCCTTTCTTCATAATTAACCCTCCAAAGCTGTTCGTGTCAATATGACCCGAAGCGCACATTTCAAACCTCTTTATCATCATTCCAATATACTGAAGAACTGGGAATTTTGACAGACCAAGTATGTTCTATGAAAATAATGATCAAATTAACGATAAATAATTATATGTAATTTGAGCTTTGAAAACCGGTTCATTGGTAAATGAAATACAGCAAAGCCAAACAAAACTGGATGTCTTTTTTTTAAGTAAGATGTTTTTCTACCGGAAAATCTGGTTAACATTTACATCAAAATCGGTTAACATTTACAGCCAGGAGAACGAAATCAAACTACAACTCAAATTTCCCCGAAACGGATATTTTGCGAACGGCTTTGAAAGGTTTGA
Organism: Uranotaenia lowii; assembly: GCF_029784155.1. Lineage (NCBI taxonomy): Eukaryota > Metazoa > Arthropoda > Insecta > Diptera > Culicidae > Uranotaenia > Uranotaenia lowii. Next base: position 355,164,015 of record NC_073693.1, on the reverse strand, counting down.
TAAAAATAAAATGATCTGGATCAGCATGAGCCGAGCCGCATTCACATCTGTTATTCGGGATTATTCGATTGCAGTACAAAGGTGCTGGTAAACGTGAATGATTACTTATGATCTTAGATAGTATTAAAATCTGCCTTCTGCTATAATCAAACTGACTAAACCATGGCTATAATGAAACATTTCCGATGATACTGTGGCAAAAGCGCCTCTTAGACCGGGTATTTCAGCTTCTCTGCCATCGCTGTTTACATCTCAGATTGTTTGGAAACGATGTGTCATGTGTGGTCATGATATAGTTATCAGAAGTACCTTGTCTGGACGCAGTTTTTGGTTCTTGGTCGGCCAGCTTGTTTGAAGGTATTCCACGGTATGATGGAACCCATTGAAAAGTGATTTCGGATCCTCTGAATTGAGTAGTTTTCACCATCTCTTTAATTTCATACCAAGCTATCGGATATGAAGTATTTGACCCATTCCAAGCACCCCTCAACTGGAGAACCGATTTTAATTTTTCATTATCCCAAAATAAATAACATAGCGTTAGAAAGGTTATTTCTTGAGTGTCATTTTCCATTAAAAGATTTTCAGCTACCTTTTTTTAGAATTGAGTATGTTAACGTTTAAATTTAAAAACTTTAGTATGAAATTAAATTGATTTTTGCAAATATTCTTCATTTATAACATAACTTTGTCAAAAATCTAGCTATGTCAAAAAAATTATTGCAAAATGATGGTAGGAAAGCCATCTTTTAAGCATGATATAAGATAAATAACAGTCACTGCAGGATTACGCTCTAGAATCGTAAATAAAGGTATCTTTTTTTAAGCGTTGTGACGTCACGAGAATTCTACTGTTTTTAAATTTATGATTTACTGAAATTTCACATATTGTCGAAAATTGGAGGTCTCTTCAAACTTTTTGAGTGGAATTTAATGCAATTTTTAGATTGAAAATCGGTTCAGCAGGTTGTGAGTTGCACCCGGGTAAAGAATGCGTTGTGACGTCACGAAAATTCATTTACTTTGTTTCGAAAACGTTCAAGACTTTTTACTTCAACACTATGATAGTATTTCTTCAATACAAGTTCAACACAACAATGTGCTTCAATAAACGAATTCTATTATCAAGCTTTTGAAGAAAATAATTTTTTTTTGCATTAGCTCAGTTGTTTTTAAACATTTCTAATAAATATTTGTGAATCATAAAGCAGGCAGTTATCTGTATGTATGTAGTATGTATGTAGATAATCCACCATGGGTGCACGGATTCACCGCAGTTTCGCCAACGTATGCGTTAATTTGCATCCTTTAGATTTTTAGTTCGGCCAATCTTCAATGCAAATCATCGCATACCCGACACCATGGCTTCGTGTGAACTGACATGAAATGAAAATGTTTCGTGTAGGTGTATGTCTTACTTGTTGAATGAGCAAACTGTTTCGCAGCCGTATAAAATTCATAACATATTTAGAGTTAAGAATCTACGACAGGTATTCCGCATCCGTGTAGATACCTGCCCAGCTGGCAACTTTTTGCACGTTCTTATATAATATATTCAATCAATGAAATATTTGTATGGTAAAATAATCTTACCTTTTTACCTGTCTTACCTCTAGACACTCTCAGCTTACCTGTAGCTGGAACCCACCTTGTTTAATTTCATAACCTGTTCACTTTCCGTCCGATCTAAAACAAACAATTTTTATAATATTACAAATCATCATCCCTCTATTCAAAAAAACAAAAAAATGCTAGTAAACTATTGACTTATAATTTGAATGCGTTGAACACTAGGAAACTAAAATTATACACATTATTTTTTTATGATTTTTCAACTCATTATTTAACGTATTTTATTTCCTGAACAAGGCCGTGCGAACGGAGGGGGGGGGGTTTAGGGGTTTAACCCCCCCCCCCCCCCCCATGGAGATTTTGTCCAAGTAAAATTTTCAACGTAGTAAAAGAAAAATACTTGATCTTAAAAGGTGTTCAATAAGTGTTAGCTTAGCTTAGCTTAGCTTGATTGACTACTCACATCCACCTAGTTCATTGAATCCGAAATGCTATATAATCAATATTTACAAAATCATTTTCTTTAAAAAATTAAGTGTTTCTTTTAATTTTCAATTAATTATAACATTATCATCATTTTTCATTTTTCTACAACAAATGCATTTCGAGAACCATGAGCACAGGCGTGGCTCAGTAGAAAAAAGTCCACATCGCCAATGCACACTGGTACAGAACATCAATCTAGCGGAACTAAATTAATAGCGCCCAGGGATGAAAAGATAGACTTTTGGTGTCTTCGACAACATTGCATAGTTTTACAAGGCGCATACTTTGAAAGTAAATACAGAGTCGAGGGGTCCACCAATAGCAAGATAAAAATGCTAACTTTTTTGTTAAGCATTTTAGAGCTTTGGTTTCTTCTACAAAGTTGTTTATCTTAACAAAATACATAACTTTGCTGAACAAGTCAAAGTTCTACAATTTCATTCTAAGGAGTTACAATGAAATTAAGAAAAATACCTTGAAAAAACAGTTTTTTAAATCTGAAACGTTGTAGGTAAGACAAAACAATTTTCAGTCTTCGAAACAAAGTTGTAAAATGTTAAGTTCTACAATCGCTTAGTACATTATGATGTGTTTTGAAATTGCTGAAGCGCTGCAGAAAGCATTTAGTGTAATATATTAACGATTTTCAAAGCAAAGTGGTTCGAATTGCGCAAATTTTCGCACCATCAGCCAATGTGGATTTTATTTTTGGTATTAAGAGGAATCATTTCCATATAAAACTAGCGTGGAACTCGGTGGAACTCGGTGGAACTCGAAGCAATTTTAAGATTGAAAATCTAGTATTTTGTTCACAAATATCACTTTTTCAGACACTTGTTTTTACAACATTTGCTTCGGTCAGGAATAAATGGTGTATATCAACGTGTTGTCAGCTCTGGTTTCAAAATGGTCATAAATCCTTTACTCAAATTGAGTTTGTAATCCAACGAAAACTTATTATCTCAAAAGTGTTTTTATCGTTAAATAGAGCCAAAGATGGCCTGCCACCAGCTACTGAAAGCTGAAAGCTAGTTTACTTTTGGAATTAAATCACTTTCACGTGTTGGTACAGATATCATTTATATAATGATGTACTACCCAAGTAACCATAAGCACTAAAACATAGCCCTTAATCAACACTATATTCCCATATATAACTATGAATGAATGCTTGTTTTGCACTATATGCGTATATAATGCAGATTTAATGCTAAAAAGGCGAAATAGCGGGCTGATTAAATGCTATCAAACAAAGCCTTTAATAAACACTACAAATGCTGAATTAGAGCACCATCAAAACGTCATTTTTCGCCAGCCGTATAAAAGCATTAACAGTGCCTACTTAGAACAACTTTTAATTATTTTATAATTATTCTTTGAATAATGAAAATGAACAAAAATTAAAAAATAAAATTATTACCTACAGCATCAATCAAACTGCTGAATGAAGGATTATGCCTGCTTAATGATGGATTCTATGAAATGAGGAGTGATTTTGAATTACATTTGATGAGTTTCGAACCGAGGATCCCGCAGCAGCCTTTATCTTTCCTTGCGCCTTTACCATTTCGACCACTCTTGATGCTGATAAGATGGGTGAAAATACCCGTACTTCAAGTACTGTTCGGGTCCCACCATTTTTGTTTATTGCTTCTGTGCATTAATAATGCTGATTTAAAACTAAAAAGCATTATAAATGTTGATATAATGCTTGTTAACTTTATATACTAGCTCTATATGTGCATATAGTGCTATCATTAGTGCTAATTTTTTATTGCTTCTATGCATTAATAATGCTTATATAAAACTAAAAAGCATTATGAATGCTGATATAATGCTAACTTGCATTAGAAATGTTGATTTAATGCTAACTTGCATTAGAAATGTTGACTTAGTGCTGATTAAGGGGTATGGCTTAATGCTTATGGTTACTTGGGTAGAACAGATTCTATTGATAAATTTGAAACGGAAAACCGGTTAAATCATCTAATTATTTCTTTTTCTCAAATTCTGCAAGTAAATTGCATCAAAGAAACTAAGAAACTAATAAAGTGTCAAAAAAAGTGATATTTGTGAACAAAATACTAGATTTTCAATCTTAAAATTGCTTCAAGCTCCACCGAGTTCCACGCTAGTTTTATATGGAAATGATTCCTCTTAATACCAAAAATAAAATCCACATTGGCTGATGGTGCGAAAATTTGCGCAATTCGAACCACTTTGCTTTGAAAATCGTTAATATATTACACTAAATGCTTTCTGCAGCGCTTCAGCAATTTCAAAACACATCATAATGTACTAAGCGATTGTAGAACTTAACATTTTACAACTTTGTTTCGAAGACTGAAAATTGTTTTGTCTTACCTACAACGTTTCAGATTTAAAAAACTGTTTTTTCAAGGTATTTTTCTTAATTTCATTGTAACTCCTTAGAATGAAATTGTAGAACTTTGACTTGTTCAGCAAAGTTATGTATTTTGTTAAGATAAACAACTTTGTAGAAGAAACCAAAGCTCTAAAATGCTTAACAAAAAAGTTAGCATTTTTATCTTGCTATTGGTGGACCCCTCGACTCTGTATTCACTTTCAAAGTATGCGCCTTGTAAAACTATGCAATGTTGTCGAAGACACCAAAAGTCTATCTTTTCATCCCTGGGCGCTATTAATTTAGTTCCGCTAGATTGATGTTCTGTACCAGTGTGCAATGGTTGCTACTCCGTGATTGATTGAGGCCATCAATTTTGTTCAGAGGTCAAATGAATGGTGCCTGGGATTGACAAAACATTCACAATGCCCAAAACTGATGCTCTCTCTTTACACGTCAATAACGGCGCCGGCCACGTCCTAGTAGTCAATAGATAGTTATCAAAAATAGAGAGAGGAATGCCAGAAATAAATTTGTGCTTTAGGACCGAGGTCAGCTTTGCATCCTAGCAAATAATTTGGTTTTGGAGTGTTGGTGGAAGGATATGAATGATCAGGAAACACTTTTGACCAGTGCCTTTTTAGTTTTTAAATCCTATTCTCGAAATCTTGATTGAAGTTCCTAAACTAAAGAACTAAAATAAAAACTGAGGTTATTACAATACTCCTTTTCCTAGCTTTGAGACCTTCATAGAAAATCAAAATTTAAGGATTTTTTTGTATCCGTAGCATAAGTTAATGATCAGAAATATTTCAGTTCAGTTGATCTTTGTTGAAACTAACTTTTTCCCTCAATATGATTCTATTTGTGGAGTGGCATTGTTATTAAACTACAAGGAATCAGATGAACTGTTTCCTTTTGTGGTTGAGGATTATACGAAATGCTTCTATAAATATATTCAATTTTTTAATCAACCAAAACTAGGAAATTTAAGCTGTTTTGATTTAAAAAAATTAAAAAATATTTCTGCTTTGTGTTATATTTAAACTGAAATTGAGAAATTTATATAACCCTCAAACATGGTCAGAAACAGAAAGCTGAAGTCTTGGAATTAACTAAATAGATTTTAGACACTCTTTCAAAATCCTTTAAAAAAGACTACAACAACAACTAAATACATAAAATTTACGGTTTGAGCCATTTTTTTCAAATTAAAACCACTTACTATTTGGAATATAATAAAAAACAAGTAATATAATATTGAGTTGTGTGAATAGTGTGTGAACTCTATGATGACTATTTTTTTTATACAAGTAGTTTTATTTATCTAATAATAATTTCAATTGCGCACTTAGTGTCTGTCATTTCTAGTCTTATGGTTTAGCCAAAAGTGTGAAAAAGTACATTTTTGATTGATTTCATTTTTAAATATTGATTATCTGTATATAACTTTCCTTGAATGAAACTACAAATTGAGTTCGAACAATTGTTTTTAAACTTTCTGAAATATGAATAATGGATTGATAAATCCTAAATATACTCCACTATCAGCCGGAATTTTGTATGCCCATAAATTATATGCATGTTACCAAAATTATTATAGATAGCTATGCAATATGATGATTATTCAATTTGTTTTTTTTTAACTCTATTTACAATAAGGTAATAAAAATATTTCAACAATAATAAAGCATCATTGCTTTAAAGTATGTATAACAAAACAAAAAGTCAATAAATAGAGAAAATCTGTCATATTTGTGTCTTCAACCTTACCAGTTTAACATGGGTAATTTTACAACGAAAATGCTTCAGAAGTTGAAAACTCATCTTATAAATTCAATAATTACAGTGCTCCACAAGTTTTAAACTTCTATCTGAACATGAATGCAAACATTGATCAAGTGAAATGGTTCGTTGAATAATTCTAGTGAAATGCATATGTATTTTGTTCATTGCAGCTTGGCATAAAGCCGTCAAAAATTCATTTTTCAGCCATATTCCTAATTTTTAATCTGAAATAAATAATAAAATATCAAGATTCAAAGTAAATAAATTTTCAAATGTAACATCGTACACAGGTCAAAATAGAGATACAAGATCGTTGAGTAAACTAATTATGCTTAAACATATTGCTTTCATAGAAAATCGAAAACTTAGGTGGTTTAAATAAGATTTGTGTGAATTTGTTTTAAACTAACATTTGACTCCTTATGACACTCCCTATTAAAATATTAGCATACTAACTTGAATGCAACTTGAGGTAACTCTGGGTATTTTTTACTCACTAGGTGGCAGTGTAAAAAGCATTATTTTTCGAGCAGATAATTCAACGAATCAGAACAATGTGCTCGAATAGCATTTTCCTAATTCTAGCGTTTAAAATTCCAAATTTCTGAATTTGTAGTATGCAATATGAATTGCTTAAGTACCATCAAGACGCCATTCACCGCCCAGTTAAGCGGTTTTTCAACTTCAAACATGTGTAATAAAAAACGACGGCAGATTTTTATTCGCTTTCTTCTCCAATACATCCCAAAACTGCTCTACTTTAAATAAAAAATTTAGTGGAATGCGAAAAATGTACGCTTTTCAAAATAATTAACTAAACTTTGGGGTGTTCAACTGGCCCTATTACCGCCCACTCGACTTTTCCGGGTATCGATAATGTTTTCTCAAGGAAAAACTATCATAACAACACGGAAACTGTTCTTTTTAGTATTTTCCATACAACGAGCTGTCAAAACCATATTTTGGCTCTTTAGAGAATACATTTTGTGATTTTTTTTCCGCAAATTTAGTACAAATTTTAACAAAGTGCGTTGACTGACAAAATGATGATTCCCGGCAAACAACCTCAAGTAATCGGTTACTTTCAGCGATAAAACATCATTTTCTAACATAATCAAACTAAATGCTTCTTACAATTTACACATTTAACACAATACATGCCTTAAAAACAAAGAAATTGTGCGTGACCGGTCATTAGGAACCCACACTTTTTTTTATACACCAATTACCGCCCATCACTAAACGCTTCAAAAAACAACAACTATTGAAAAAATCGAAAATTTTTTGATGCAAATCTATTCTACGAAAATAAAACTATCGTTTCAAGTCGATTTTAGGTCTAATAGGTACTATCTAGTAAACAAAAACCCTTTTTGGCCTAGGAGTACAGTAATGCCTAGTTCGCTAACAGGCGTCGAATTCAATAATTTGACCGGAAACGAAAAACCAAATATTTTATTTCTGGCTATAGTTAGCATAATTAAGTGATGTTTTTTCAGTGAAATGATCGAACAATAATGCCGACACAGAACACAGGTCTTATATTTGGAGAAAACATACCAGTTTTTTCAAAATACACACAAAAGGGTGATTTTGGGCGGTAAATGGTGTCTGGGCGGTGAATGGCGTCTTGATGGTACATATGCACCTATATGTAGTTGTGTATAATTAACTAATTGCATGAAAAAAGTTGAAAGGGAAAAGACAAAATTGTACTTAGCTCTGCATTTTATCACCCGATGTTCTACCGAACAACCGATTCCAAGAACGGCAACGCTAGTCAGGACTCAAACCTTTCGAACAACTTCTTCAGCACCATCTACATTTATTTTGATCACTTTCATAAAACGTTTTCAAAACGTTTTGTCATCACCGCACTCGCCCACCATCTTCGAACCAAATACCAATCCTACACTTTGAACAGCACATTACACCTAATACTAAGCATTATTTCCATGAACTTCATAATCCATAGTAGAACGTAAACTTCACTCATCGACTCGACACAAAATTTTAACTTAAAATATTAGAAATATATTTAAATTCTCAAAAAATCTTCGCTCGTTTAAAAGACGCGTTGGGTACATAACAGTGTTCCCAAGAAACTTGATCATAAAGCAGGCAGTTATCTGTGATTTTAATAAAAATCTTGCAAAAGATCAAGTTCTTCATATATCTATGTTAGAATGAAAAACACCGCTAGTAGCTTCTATTTCTTTCTGGCATTATGTTCAAACAAAATAAGTTCCATGAAATAAATGTTATGAGATTCAAAAAATCTTTGAACATGGTTAACTTAACAGATTAACTTGTTTTATTAAAAAATTCATAAGGTTTTCATAGAAAATTAATTAATAAAATTAATTAAATTATTTTAATAAAAAACTGCCCTTATTGAAATTTCCACCTCAAAAAATGTCACTAGAAAATCCAAATCGAACCCCGTGTTCACATAAAACCTCACCAAATAGACTTTGAACTGAATTACAAAATTAAATAAATTCAAATATGTACAAGGTCTCATGCAAAATTTGGGTCAGATTATTCTAAGGAAAGGGCTTGAGCAACGCACCTGAAGTTTGTATGGAATTATGTAGATTTTGTTCGGCATGATAAAAAAAAACCGTTTTTCGTCAATAATTTAGGTCTTTATCAACCAATTTTTCTTTTAATTTGAGTTTTTTAAAGCTTTGATAATGACAATATTTCATTTGAGGAACGCGTTTCGATTAGAGTTATCATAAAACAGCTATAACGTTCAAAATTAGCGTCGATTAACGATCATTCAGGTATTTTTTGTATTTGACCCATCAGAAGCTAATTTTTGAAACCCAAAAACCTTTTTAACTAAACCATTGTCGAAATGGGATCTTGAGATAAACAATTTGTCATAATGAAAGTTTTGTGAATGACTATAATTAAAACAAATCAGCCGATAGGGACTTCAGAAATTGGTGCATAACTTGGTTTTTCATGTCCTTCAAAACCCAATTTCTCATAATTCCATACACATTTTAGGCTCATTGCGCCCTCTATTTCTGTGGGCCAATCCCCAAATTTGGCACTGGACTTTGTGTGAGGCCTAGGATCTATTTAAGCTTGCAACTTATAAGATTTTCATTAGATGGCTGATTTAGGCACTCTAGTGTCGATTAACTATCTTTTAAAAGATCGAAGGCTTTGAAATTATCATTTATTTTTCCTTTCCTTTGCAACTAAAGATTAAAAAGATTCAGAAACACATTTCAATGCTTTTACGAATAAATATTTCCTAGTTTTGGTTTTGTCCTAAATAATATTCACATGATCGCACAAAAAAACTTCGAATAAAATTGATGTGAGCAGTGTTGCAAACCTTATCTGCTTATATGGGCCTTTGAGATTTAATTCCTTTTAATTTTTAGGAATAAATGGATCGATTTCATCACCAAATCACATTATTTATTAATTTTTTAAGCATTTTATGTAAATTAAGCATTCATTTTAAGATTATACTTTGATTTAGTTCATGTAGCTAACCATAAAATTTCGTGACGTCACAACGCTTTGAAAAACCCTGCTTTAAAAAAATGGTGCGTTGTGACGTCACGAAACTGAATCGCTCTGAAATAAATTGAAATCAAAATTTGAAAAAATCAAAAACAGCGATTTGTTGGTTGTAATGAATCGATACTTTCCTGAAATTTTCATAAAATTTGATCAAATAGAAGAGCAGAAAAATGTGGCGTTGTAAAAAAAAACTGAAAAGTGGAAAAAGAGGCGCGTTGTGACGTCACGATTCCTTTTGCTTATATTTTGTTAACTTTTTATTCTATACAAATATTTTTGGTTTCAAATTGTAGAGAATTAAATTTTGACCTTATAATGTTCAATTTTTGTCAATGTGCGATATGACCTGTAAAACTTACATACAATATACCAAAAAATTGTTTTGCAAACGTTGTGACGACACGCTGGAATGGGTCATTTGCTTTTAAATTTTGCAAGCTTGTTAAGCAGCTCATAGTGTTCGTTATTATAACAAATTGTCCTATTGGTTGTTCCATAGCAATTTGAACTGCCTTTCTAATTGCTAGAAGCTCGGCAGTGTAGATGGAAGCTGCATGGCATAGCTTGTGTGTTGCGAATAGAACATTGAAATTGTTAACGACAGCATAGCCAACATTTGCTAAACTCTTCGAGCCATCGGTTGCCAACAGTAACATGCCTTAATATTTTTCGTCTAGCAAGTTCAGCACTTATTCCCGTACGCTTTCCTGGTAGGGCTGGGAGATAAGGCAGACACCGATAGATCTACTGCAACCCCATATTTTCGCACATTTGGCTGAAAAAGGTAACACGAATGGGTTTGTAGGGTATTCTGTAATGGAAAAAAATCGTTTAATTCACGAATGGTTTGCTGAAATCCAGTATTTGTTGATCCGGATTCCATAGCAGGTTAAACATAAAGTTCATTCGAGGTTTGTAGATGAGCTCGCTTGTTGATAAACCGCATGACCGCCATTTCTCTCCTGTATTTTATAAGGGTATATACGTACGATAGTATTGACGAAAAATTGGCCTCAGCCATAACCTCAAATTTTGATTTGCTGGCGGCCTCACCAGTGATACTAGGTGCGTTACTCAAATCAGTATTTGCTTGTTTTAAACTAATTATAATATTTCTGAATTGATTAATTTTTTTTAACTATCAACAGCTAAACGTTTGAATTCATTACGGGGCGTCCATAAATGGATGAAGATAAGCTATCTTTTGCTAATGAATGTTCAAGGTGAATTAAAAACATCTGAAATATATTTTCATATACTGCTCGGTAGATTAAAAAAGAGTTGTTCCTAACTTCTAAACGAATGCAAAATCATTCACTGTTACAAACAAGCTTAAGTGAAAGCCCCGTCTTTGTTGAATTTGAAAACAATCGCCTGCATGCTCTGACTATTTTAAGCAAATCCACATAATTCGCTTCTTCGCTTAAGTGTGCGATACAGTAAGTTGTTCTTTCGTTCAGATAAATGATGCGTTTAATTTCACATTCGAATATAAATCTACGGGAAAGTTGCAAATTCTCAGTACTCATGAAAAGGTTTTTTAAAAACAATGCTTTTAATTGCATAATCATCGTTTTCCAAATATCAATGCACTTGGCAGCCCTGAACACCCAAAAAAAATCAAAACACGAACATCTGTGTATCACTTTTCCACAGGGCTAATTTGTCGATTTTAGTACCGGAAAATCGCGTTTATAGTGCGCCCTTCTCAAAAATCGATTCTGTTCTCCCATGGTTTGAGGTTAGGGCTGAGGCCTTCTGTTAAAGTGGTGTTCGTGTAGAACTGTCTATATATCCTAATAGGACTCAATCCAGCTAGGACTTCTAGTGACCCAGTATGTGTAGTTTTTGTTTATCCTAAACATACACGGATACATGCCCATTGGATTTTGTCCAACTTAAGGGTGTCCTGTTGATTCATTTTGGCCATGAACACGGAACCATATTCGATGATTTATCGAGCGTCATCCTTATAAACCTTGATTATTTAGGATTAAGGATGAGCACCCCAGGATTGTCCCGAAATGCAACGTAGAAAATTGATGAACGGAGTAATTTTCTTCTTGGTTTTTGATATGTGAAGACTCCATGAGAGATTCCGCGTAAGGTGCATTCCCAGCAGCTTGAGCATTATAATGTATTGTACAGGTTGCCCATGGAAGAAAATATCAGGAGTATGTTCAAGCTGCTGTTTGGAAATTATCAAACACTTGCTCTTATTAGGTGATAGTTCAAATTCTAGATCTGTAATGCCTTGAGCTAGAGAGTCCACTGCTTCCTGTAACGCATTACAGCATTCGTTCAAATCTCGACCTCTCATCGCTACAGTTGTGTCGTCAGCGTAGTTAATTTTGATGACACCTTGAGGGATGCTATTTAAAAGTCTGACTAGCATAACATTTAAACATATGGGGCTTAGTGGTAAACCCTGTGGTAAACCTTTCCACGTGGCTCCCGTTATTGTGTTGAAGTGTTTTAGCTCTGTTGATGAAATCCTTTCCTCAAACAGCATGTAAATGTTACAAACAGTGCACTCAGGAACTTGTAAAGCACTGTGTTCATTGATGAGAAATTCCACTTGGACATTATCGTAAGCACTTTTTCTGTCTATGCTACAAAGCCCGACATGTTCATTGTAGCATAGTGCTCTTGTTGACTCTCCGATCAGGGGAAAAAGGGCATCCATGGTTCCTTTCCCTTTACGGAAACCATATATTCCGACGGGAAATTTAGGTTACTTTACTGAGAACCACTCCAGTTTTTTTCTTCACCAACAGCTCAAAGATTTTTCGGAAGCATGACGCGAAGGAGCAATAGGCCGAACTCCTGACACCGAGTTAATGTCCTGCTCTGGTTCAGGAAATAGCAATAATTTTGAATATGTTATGCTGTTGACAACGAATTACTTCACCAAAGTTGTCACCAATGGTACAAAAACGTAGCAAAATGACTCAAAATCACTCGCACAGCTCTTGTGAGTACAGGTTTTTGAAAATTTCTGTGAAGCCTTTCATAAAACTTTTTTAAACAAACCAGAATGAAACAATCGTGTTGTAAACAAGCTTGCGAATTTTGATTTTTTTTGCCCGAGTCGATTTTTTCTTTGACTCCATCTGCTGCCTGAGTTGGGTAGAGAATCCGCTCAAGCTAACCAGCACAGAGCCGAGTCAAATAAAATCACCACTCTTAGGTCTCTTGCTCAAGATCAACTCACCTACTCATCCGAGTGGTGAGTTTAGCAGACTCCCGAGGAGCTTGAGTCTGATGGTAAAAAAAATCCGTAGAGTAAAAACCGCTCACAGGTAGACTGATTTTAAATCCTTGAGTCACTTCCATCTGTACCGTTGAGCCCGTCAACACGTACGCCGGAGCATCGTATCGTTGCTTGTGTACCTGCAGGAACATTTTTACATTATTTATTTTTTCCTTACCTGTTTTTCCATCAGCACTTTTCAGTGCTAAAATTATTTTCATTTTCTTTTATTCATATTTTCTCTTTTCTTTCCAGCATGGGGAAGTCATCGGCCGGCTCAAGAGCTGGTAGAAAGCGAAATTGCCGAAACTAATTCAGGTCCATCGCCCAAAAAAGTTGAAATTTTCCAATTCATTCGATGTCCTTCATAACATCGGTGATGAGGAAATAATTCATATTTAATTCTGATAAGAGTACTAAGAAACCTTCTTCTTCTTATACTCTTAAAAAACGAAAAGGTTCCACCAATTACGGTCACGATTCCTGACTTCAATGCTTTTCGAAAAGAAATCGTCACTTCCGTCAAGGATGTGAAGATTTCTTTTCAGATCGGTCGAAGGGGAACTGCTCGTATTTTGGCGGAATCTTTTAATGATTTTCAAAAAATTTTAAATTATTTGAATAATAAAAAAACATCAATTTTTTACTTACGACACAAGAAGTGATCGTCCTTTTAAAGTTGGTACTTCGTGGTCTAACCGGCGATCAGACACCGGATGAGATCACAAACTGAATTAAATTCTTTGTTAGGTTTTTCTCCGATTCAAGTAATTCAAATGAGGAAAAGAACCAACACGAATAATATCAGTAGTGTTGGTTTTGCTCCTGAGCTTTATTTTGATCCATTTTAAAAAGGATCAAGTTAATAATTTGCAAATTCTTGAAAAGGCTCGTCTTATGTTTCATTGTCGAGTCAAATTCGAACCTTTTCGAAAATCTTCAACCAATTTCCTTCAAAACATCACGCAATGTCGTCGTTGTCAAGCTTTTTGTCACGGCACTAAAAATTGTAGAATGAAATGCCAGATGCATGCTTTGCGGCTCATTCGATCATGAAAAATCTAAATGCCTTTTTGGTGGTGTGATAAGCCACAAACAGAATTTTTCAAGTGTGCAAATTGCGCAGGTAATCATTCCTCGAATTCGCTAGACTGTCCCATCAGGGCAAAAAATTATTGCTTCTAGGAAAAAATCCCAAAGTTTCCAGAAAAGTTTCTTCTCCTCTTTCCTCTTTTTCGTCTTCACACGTCGGGCCGGCAAACAACCTGCCTGTTCGCGGTCAGCCTCGGCCTACATTGGAATCACGGTCTGGGTAATACCCGAAGTGTTTTTAATGTTACCTGTGCTGATTCTGCGCCACAGACTCGTTGTTTATCGTTCTCAGAGAGGTGGGTTGAAAATGGGTTTCCCTCTTCAGGTTTAACTAATAAAAATGGGAAAAAACCAAGTCTCAACGTTCATGCGAAGGCTTGGGAAAATCCCCGAAATTCAAATACTTGTTCTTCTCCTTCATTTTCTGATCCTAACAATTTTGTTGATTTGGGTGAGATTACTGAGGAAAAAATTAAAATTTTTTGCATCAAAATTTAATGGAAATGATAGCAACTATATGTTGAAAGCAAATTCAATGTTTGAAGCTTTCCAAACTTCTTTTAATTATGCTAATAAAATTATTATGACTTTACGATTCCCTCATGGATCCAAATAGATGTTTAAATATTATGAATTGGAAACGCTAGATCTTTGCTGGCTAACCAAGATGAATTCTTTTTATTTTTTGAAAACTCAAAACATAAATATTGCTGCCATCACTGAAACTTTTTTAAAGCCGGACAATAACTTGAAAAGCAATGCTTTCTTTAAAATTTTGCGAAATGATCGACTTGATCGACAAGTTTTGCGAAATGATCGACTTGATCGACAAGGTGGGGGTGTAGCTATTGTCATCAATAGTCGTCTCAAATTTAGACTTCTTCCTTCTTTCAATACCAAAGTCTTAGAAACAATTGGAATTGAATTAGAAACGTCTATGGGGAAAATTATAATTATTGCCGCATATTTGCCTTTTCAATGCAGCGGTGAACAGAAAAATTTTTTGAAGGGAGATTTACAAAAACTCACCAGAAACAAATCTAAATTTTTTATTATTGGTGACTTTAATGCAAAACACCGATCTTGGAATAATATTTCATCAAATTCAAATGGGAATATTTTATTTAATGACTGCTCTGCAGGTTATTATACTGTTGAATATCCTAATGGGCATACTTGTTTTTCTTCGATTAGAAATCCTTCCACAATTGATTTGGTTCTAACGGATTTAGGCGAGCATTGTAGTCAATTAGTTACTCATGCGAACCTCGATTCAGACCACCTTCCAGTAACTTTTTCTTTATCTCAAAGTCCCGTTGAAAACCCTTTAAAATCAACTTTTAACTTTCAAAAAGCTGACTGGGAGCGATATAGGAATTTTATTGAACGTAATTTAGATGTAAACGTTCCACTGAATTCAATTGAAGATATTGATTTGGCTGTAGAAAATTTGACAACTTCAATAGTCAATGCTAAAGCCGCTTCAATACCCAAAGTTAAACATAAATTTAATCAACCTTTAATTGATGATGATCTTCAGTTTTTGATACGACTGAAAAACATTCGTCGACGCCAATATCAACGTACTAGGGATCCTTATTTGAAATTTATTTATTGCGACCTTCAAAAAGAGATCAAACGTCGTTTAAATTTCATCCGTAATGAAAATTTTGCTAAAGCAGTAGAGGACATAAAACCCTACTCAAAGCCGTTTTGGAAATTAACTAAAATTCTGAAAAAGCCCCAGAAGCCAATTCCTACTTTGAAAGATGGGGATAAACTTCTTTTAACTAACGCAGAAAAAGCTCAAAAATTAGCCCAACAGTTTGAGTCTGCTCATGATTTTAATTTAAACGTTGTTAGTCCAATTGATGCTCAAATTTCCCTTGAATTTGATGATATTTTTTCTAAGCAAAATGTATTTGAAAGTTCCTGTGAGACAAATATTGATGAACTTAAATTGATTTTCAAAAAATTTAAAAATATGAAAGCTCCGGGGGAAGATGGGATTTTCTATATTCTTATTAAAAAGTTGCCTGAAAGCACTTTAAATTTTTTAGTTAAAATCTTCAATAAATGTTTTCACTTGGCTTATTTTCCCAATAAATGGAAAAATGCCAAAGTAACTCCAATTTTGAAACCTGGAAAAAGTGCTTCAGAGCCTTCAAGTTATCGACCAATTAGTTTGCTTCCTTCTTTAAGTAAACTATTTGAGAGAGTTATTTTGAATAGAATGATGATTCACATTAATCAGAATTCTATTTTCCCCGATGAACAATTTGGTTTTCGTCATGGACATTCTACTACACATCAACTCTTGAGTGTAACTAATATGATTAACGCTAGCAAATCTGAAGGTTATTCAACTGGTGTTGCTCTTCTAGATATTGAAAAAGCTTTTGACAGTGTTTGGCACAAAGGTTTAGTAGCTAAATTAGCTCGATTTGATTTTCCTGTATATCTCACCAAAATTATTCAAAATTATTTGACTAGCCGAACCTTACAAGTAAGCTATCAAAATTCATGCTCTGAAAGGACTCCCATTAGAGCTGGGGTCCCTCAGGGCAGTATACTTGGGCCGATTTTATACAATATTTTTACTTCTGATCTTCCTGATGTACCAGAAGGAAAGGGTAGAAGATTGTTTGCTGATGATACTTTGCTTTCAGCCAAAGGTCGAAATTTACGGGTGGTACGCAGTAGATTGCAACAAAATTTAAATTCCTTTTTGAATTACTTGAAAATGTGGAAAATTTCTCCTAACGCTTCCAAAACTCAACTTATTTTATTTCCCCATAAGCCAAGAGCTCAATTTTTAAAACCTAATGAAAATCATTCCATAACTTTTAATGGGGTTTCATTAGAATGGTCTAATCACGTGAAGTACTTGGGACTTACACTTGATCGGAATCTTACTTTTAAAAATCACATTGAAGATATTCAATCTAAATGTAATAAATACACTAAATCTCTTTATTCTCTCATCAACAGGAAATCCCGACTGTGCCTGAAGAATAAGATGCTTATTTATAAGCAGGTTTTCCAACCAGCGATAATGTATGCAGTTCCGATTTGGTCTAGCTGCTGCGCGACCAGGAAGAAAGCCATCCAGAGGATTCAGAACAAGGTTCTGAAAATGATTTTGCGGCTTCCACCTTGGCACAGCACCGAAGATCTTCATCGGATTGCGGGCATGAATCGATCGAAGAGATGGCCAACAAAATCATCTCCAACTTCAGAGGCAAATCGATGCAGTCTTCCATCGCAGAGTTTCGTTCTCTCTATAATTAGTTTTAATTTAGGATGGTTTTAGTTTTTAGTAGTAAGTTTAAAATATTTTTTGACATTACAGGATGTTCTCCTACATAAAAATACTTGATTGCACTCAGCAAAATTAATTCAAATAAATAAATTATAGTGATTAATAAACTATAGGGCTCTGGACAGTTCATCATTGAACTGAACACCTAATTTAATGTAATAATGTAATATAAATGTAATGATGAATTGGTACAAATAAAGACATATTTAAAAAAAAAAAAAAAATCCTTGAGTCGGGAAGAGTCCTTTGGTTTTGACTCGCTTGAGTATTTTTTTTTGACTCGCTTGAGTATTTTTTTTTGACTCGCTTGAGTATTTTTGTTCTGACTCCGATTTTTTTCGGGCAGCTTGATTTTTTTTAAATTTTGACTCAAGGTTTTTCTGGCTTGCTTGAGTCGTTTCATTTTGACCGGCCTGCGTCGTTATTTCTACTCGCTTGAGGCGTATGGAATTTGGATTCGGGCTCGGCTCGTCGTTCGTGCGGAGTGCACTGGTAGAGAAGATTAATTCCTTTACCTGTATCATACAGGCTGTATATACTAGGGCAGGCGTTTGGGTTTGGTTTAAATTAAAATTGTTCTATTCGCGCTGTTTGCTTGCGTCGCTGATTCTAGTGCGTTATAAAAATTACAAGAGAGTCATAAATTTCTGTCTGTAAACTGTTATAGAAAATGAAGCCAATTATGTTTATGATCAAACGTTAATGCAATTATTTATTATGGTCCATATTCAAATTATCAAAACTGATAAAAACTTTGAACTTTGATTGCAAAATTGAATTTTGATATTTTGGAAACTGTAATTCAAGATTCAGAAGTCACTTTGAAAATTTCTAAATTTTACATTTTTAATACAAATTATATGATTTACAATTATTGTAACTCAAGGTTAAAATTCAGCATTCAAAATTCAACCTACAAATTTCTTAACTTACAAATTTCTTAAATATAAATTTCAAATTCCAGAATTGAAATTCAAAATTATAAGGCAAAATCAAGAATAAAAAATCAAAATTACAAATTTAAACACTGCATTTCAAATTTAACATTCAAAATTCGAAATTCAATGCATATTTGAAATTCAAAATTTAAAATCAGAGATTTGAAATTTTAAATTAAAAATCCGAATGTTTAAATTTAAAATGTAAAAACTTAGAATTTTCTTAATTCATATATTTCAATTCTTTATTGAATATTCAAAATTTAAAAATTATTACAGTCTCATGAACATTTCTAGATCACGAAGAATATAAAATAAGTGTCTGGAAGTAACTCATAACTCATAATTTGGTTTAAAATCCAAAAAAAAAAAAACTCATAACTCCTTAATGAAGAATGTATAATTTAGAATTAGTTTCCTTGCTTGATACTAGATTTTTATATTTTGTTCAAAGTTTTGTTTTCTCAATTTTGATTCTAAATATTTTTATAAATTTTAATCTTTCGCTTACAAAAAAAAAAACTTAAAAAAAAAAAATAGGTCAAAGAGGTTTGAACTCACATCCTATAATTGCATCGATCATGAAGAAATAACATGAATCCTACGATCTGATCTATCTCAGCAGTTATCGCTTGGCAATCAAAATTTCTAATGCGTACGGCAATCCAATTTGATCTGCTATTGCATTGCGGTAATTTCTGGCACACAACCTGTTTGCTTATCTTCTTATTTAGTACTGTTTGGTACAGTGAGATCTTGATAATGATTGATATTAATGATTGATGATAATTAATGATGATTTTCATTTAGTACAGAATGTTTTTGAAATCTGGCCACTGAGTCGGTGGATAAAAACTGATGGGGGTTAGTAACTAAATTATTAATACCTTTATGTATTTTTATATTATTTCCAATTCAAATTTCTATTTGGTTTAGTTTCAAACATTCTGAATTTAAAAAAAAAATACAATCAACAATCAAGTGGAAATTTATTTCGAAACATTTCAAACCTATGTCGGCATAATTCCAGTTTCCACTCATTTTAACACAAGCAAGTAACAATCAATTGTCTAAGACCGTACTCATTTGCTCAATACTTTCTTCCCTAAAATGAACAAATAACCTTTTTTATTTGAGTCTTGGGGATCAGAGAGGCACCCTTTACCCCATTTTAACCCTTCGTTTCATAAAGTAACAAATTTGCAACAATTAATGTATGGAAAAAGTGAAAACTCGTAGGGTAACGGACTTATTTTGGACCGGGTACATATTTTGGACCACCTTGTAGCTTTTTTCCAATCTTTTTCTCATAAATCATGCTTATCATGAAAACTTTGAACAAATATAGTTAAAGCTATTTCTTATGATTCTAATCACATCTAAGTTTCCAATTAAATAAACTGATAAGTGATAGAAAATTGAAAACAAAGTTTTGATTTCTGACAGTTGGACCAAATCAAACCCGTTTCAAGAGGACGTGCCATTATTGGAGTCAACTTTGAAGAAGTTTTCTGCCTAGCTGTGATGAATTTAACAACTACAAACATGTTCACAGCTATGATAAAACACATGAAAACTAGTTAGCAAGCTTGAAGAACCAGAAAAACTTGTTTTGTATCGCAATTTGACCCATGTCGAAATTAGGTCCAACTTAATTCCTTAGGGACTTATTTTGGACCACCCAACATAACCTGAGTATTTAACTCGCTGTTAAATGTTCATGAACGTAATAAAACGTTGTACGGCGATATGAAAATAATTATGCACACTATTATAATCGCTTATTATAAATAAAATTTGGTCTTTTGAGCATTATTTTATTTAATCAACTCGCTAAAGCCTAAACCCGCCTTTAGAAGGGGTTCACTTCAATTGGCATAAAACAAAGTAAATCATTGTTTTTACTTACTTTTTGTGACTTTTCTTCAAAGCACGTTAATCTTACAATCTACATTAATGGCAACTGTTTGATAAGCAGTTGTCGAAAGCTACAGCTTAAGAACATGAGAATTGCTATTTTTTCAGCCCCTGTGGTTATGCAATCTATGAAAAAAAAAAAACTGTTGAAGAATTTACTCCAACAATAATTTATTTTCGTTGGACCAAAGGTTTTCAAAGATATAACTGAACTTTTGCGAATTTTTCAACAACAAAAATCTGATTAAAGATAGTTAAAAAGATTGCATAATTCTCGCATATTTTTATCATTTTTGAATCTGTGTATTCTACAGAACTGAAGCCAATCCAAATCCACTAAAGTTTTGGAAGTCAAAATGCATCAATTGATGTCGCGGAGTTGTTGATGTCAGACATTACTAACGTATCAATGGATCGCCTGAAGGAAATTTGCGTTCCAAAAATTGGTCCTAAAGATACAAAAAACGAATTTCGTCGAGAATGCAGTGTGCTGTCGGAATTTTCAAAACATTTTAATCACATTATAAAACGGAGGAGTTTTTCTGTTCTTACTATATTCTTATCGAAAATTACTGTTTTAAAGGACAAGAAGTAGTAGAAAAACAGATGGTTGAAGTAGAGAATATTTAATAAACAAAGGTACCTAAATAGAGATTGGGGGAAAATAAAGAAAGTTAGTCCAAGAGTTGATTAATGTGAACAACCAAAACTTGTCTACAAGTTTAAGAAAGGAAAAGATTAACTGAATTATTCTCATAATTGCGCCTCAATCATTGTCATAAATAAAGCAAAATTTAGAATAAACACTTATTTAGTATAAGGGTGGTCCAAAATAGGTCCAAAGGGTGGTCCAAAATAGAAACCTGGTGGTCCAAAATACCGACCAGAGTTATGATCGAAGAAACGAGTTTTTAGGCTTGAATCGTGTTATTTTGCAACAAACGACGATATGTTTCGATAGAAAAAGTCTCGATCTTCGTAATGAATGGATACAGCAGTCAAAAATTGTAGCATGTACATTTTTATTTCAGAAAATAGCATAGGTACTTCCCAAAGCGGTCCAAAATAGGTCCGTTACCCTATTTTATTTTAATTTTTTTTTATTGTACACATAATTTCCAACTGAGGGAAAATAAAAAATCATGAAATAAAGGTTTAAATCTAGATTTTTTTTATTAAGATACAGACCCCGTTCGTTTTTGGCAACATGCCCGAACATTTTGTGTTGCCAAAATCGAATGTTGCCAAAATTGAACGGTTTTTTTTATCTCAAATTTTTTCTCTTATTTTTACAAACTAACTATTTTTATTATCATTAACGTTATTTTAATCCAATTTCCGACCATTTTTAGGATTTTTATTGGTTTATTTTTCATGTTTTTGAAGCATTTTGCGCTTTTTTTTTGTTTTGTTTATAATCTTTGTTATTTTTTGGTATTTTTGCTATTTTTGTAATTCTTCATCATTTTAAAGTTGGTTTTGTCGTTTTTAGGCTTTTGTTTGTATTTGTTTTCGATTTTTTTTTTAATTTTAATCTTTTTTTAATTTTTGAGTTTTTTATAATTTTTTCAAAAAACGTTTGTTTTTGTTGTTGTATTTTATCACCATTTCTGAACGTAAAAACGTATTTTTGGTGTTTGTCTAAATTAACTTGGTCCTGTTATAGAGAAAACTAAAAGGAAATGTCGCATCTAAAAACCGTTCAATTTTGCCACATGTGCCAAAATCGAATGTTGCCAAAAACGAACGGGGTCTGTATTTCAATTCAGTATTATTAATTAAGAATTAAAAATTTCAAGTTTTGAATAAAAAATTGAAAACCATTAATAATCATAAATTTTGTAGGTTAAATTTTGAGTTTGGAAATTAAAATTTCAAATTTTGCTTTTTGTAAATTTAATTTTGAAATTTTTATCTGGGATTACGAATTTATATTTTTGAATTTCAATTCTGTAATTTGAAATTTGTAGGTTAAGAAATTTGTGGGTTGAATTTTGAATGCTGAATTTTAACCTTGAGTTACAATAATTGCAAATCATATAATTTGTATTAAAAATGTAAAATTTAGAAATTTTCAAAGTGACTTCTGAATCTTGAATTACAGTTTCCAAAATATCAAAATTCAATTTTGCAATCAAAGTTCAAAGTTTTTATCAGTTTTGATAATTTGAATATGGACCATAATAAATAATTGCATTAACGTTTGATCATAAACATAATTGGCTTCATTTTCTATAACAGTTTACAGACAGAAATTTATGACTCTCTTGTAATTTTTATAACGCACTAGAATCAGCGACGCAAGCAAACAGCGCGAATAGAACAATTTTAATTTAAACCAAACCCAAACGCCTGCCCTAGTATATACAGCCTGTATGATACAGGTAAAGGAATTATTCTTCTCTCGAATCCAAATTCCATACGCCTCAAGCGAGTAGAAATAACGACGCAGGCCGGTCAAAATGAAACGACTCAAGCAAGCCAGAAAAACCTTGAGTCAAAATTTAAAAAAAATCAAGCTGCCCGAAAAAAATCGGAGTCAGAACAAAAATACTCAAGCGAGTCAAAAAAAAATACTCAAGCGAGTCAAAACCAAAGGACTCTTCCCGACTCAAGGATTTAAAATCAGCCTACCTGTGAGCGGATTTTTTTTTTTACTCTACGGATTTTTTTCCCATCAGACTCAAGCTCCTGGAGATTTGACTCAACTCACCACCGAAGAAAAAATCATACCTGCTGTGCTTGAGCAGATTTTCTAGCCACCGAATTTGACTCTACTCACCACTAGAGCGATTTTTTTTTCGAGCGAGTAAGCGCCGCTTGGTGAGTATGGTTCAAAAAGTAATCTTGATTTTTTTTTACTCTCGCTTAGCCTTGGGTGGATTTTTTTTTGTGTTCCGCCTCACACTCCCGTTCGTATGAGCCGATTTTTACTCGTTGAGTTGATTTTTTGCAAGCTTGGTTGTAAACATTAGACAAAAAATGTCTTATCACCGGACAGCCAAATTCAAAGTTTCTCTAGAGGTCTAAAATATTTTCGGTTTTGAATTAGAGGGTGCTATACTGCCGTTCCAAGCAAAACTATTCCCATCTGACTTTTGGGTCATTTTCAATTTTTTACTGCAAACACTCTTTTTTAGTGTTTACTTTCGAATAAAAACACAAATAAGTATACTTTATTCTGAACTTATACGAAATTTTCGTCAAGATGGTTTTCTCTATGTTGATGTTTCTACGCAAGAATGTCACACTAGAGAGAATTCTATGAAACATGCTAGTTTTAACAAAAAATTCTCTTAAAATGAATTTATACTGTTGAATATACATAATGTTATTCATCTAAAATAATACTAATATAGTGGAAAGGGGGGGGGGGGGGTGGGGGGGGGGAGTGGCGAGGGTCTAGTCGAGAATCCTTTAGTGATTTACATAGAAAAAATTTCACCAACACTTTTCGGTAAGCACTTTTTACAAGATCGATACTCGTCTATACATTTTTTATAAAAAAAAAAAATTGAACATTTTATCTTAATTACGGTTCAACTTGATTGTTTGGGAAAAATAAAAATTACGCGAGCTTTTAAAATGATAGAAAAAATGTAGCCGTGTAACAGTTTTTCATAGAACAGCATCGGTATGCGTTCTGATTCTACGCTAAAGTGTCACACAAAAAATTTTTAGCTCTTATTTTCCATTTGTTGTAGAATTTTTGCGGAAAACATTGATAAACTTGAACTATTTACTACGAAAACATTGTCGGCGAATTTTTAGTTTGAGAGAATGTGAAAGTGTAGCTGAAATTTCAATCGAGTTTTTATCGTTTGCACGTTTTTTCACATGTCACAATTTTGCTTGGAACGGCAGTATTGTTGTTGTTTTCTTTTTTCCAGGATTGGCAGTATAGAGATGAAAAATTGAAAGTTTCAAGTTAAAATCATGTTAAGTTTTGAATATTTCCTTGACTCATAAACAAATCGCATTTTTTTCGAATTTTCCTAATATTTCGTTTGAACTAACGATTTGCTGTCTTATATCTAATGTAGTCGAAAGATAATCAACGAAGACGTTTATGTGCAATTCAAATTTTACAAGCCGAAAAAACTGAGCACAATAAAAATGCAAAGTTTAGGCGATCCTCTCCGTACTACTAGGCAAAAGCTTTTGATGCCTATTATTAGTTCACCCTTTTCAGATTGGACGCAAACACCATATCCGGCTGCTATTTACTTCACTCCCATGGTGTTAAAACATTATTAGGATAATGTGTTTCGAAAAATCAATGTTGTCAATCTCTACTATTGCATATACTGAAGCGTTAGAACCCCTTTTTTAAAAAAATCGGAAACCATTTAGTGTTGCGCCCGGTTTATCCGGGTTTTCCCGGATAGATTTAGTACAAGATTAAAGAATGGCCTGACCCAGCCCGGTCGCCGGGATATTGACCAGTTTCTTGATTTGATAATTTTTAAATCAACTGCCCGGATTTGGCCAGATTTTTTATTGAAATAGCCTGGATTTTTCCGGCCAGGATACGTGCGGGAAAAATCTGGCACCTTATTTTAGAAGGACCGATTCAAGGACCATTTAACTGAATCCATCTTTTTTAAGGATATGTGGGGGTCCAATAACAGTTTTGATATAGTGGTCATCGGAACTTCTGCTAGAAAAAATTTTACTTTGAAAATGACATCCAATTTGGGCTATGCTTCGCTGTATCTCATTTTTTAATTAACCGATTTTCTAAACTTAAATTTTCATTAAACATGTTTGATATCCAAAAAATCTCAGTTTTTTCGGGACATTATTATGATGCTATGAATGTGCGCTTCGGGTCATAATCGAGGGAAAGTGATGAAGAGAGAAGATACACCAATGATCAATGAAATTGCGGAGAAATGAATGCATTTGTGTAGCCAGTGATTTAAATTGTGTTTAACTGGTTTAATTGTGTACATTCGTTCGCGAAAATGAGTAAATTCGTGTTAGAATGAGAAGAATCTTAGCTCAGAGAGATAAATTGGGCAAATTGTTGCAAATTGTGGAGTGATTGTGAAATTTTCAACATTGCCCTAAGAAATACTAGGGATTTTTTCTCTTGCTATCTACCTGTCATAATGACCCAAATAGCATTGGAAGGGTGAATGATTTCCAATTTGTTTCGGATTTATGAATTACATTGTTTATCTGAATGCTGGACTTTGGAATATTGAAAATGCTAAATCAAAATTAACAAGCTCTAATAAAAAAACTAGTAACTTCAACCGTCATTTTATCAACAAGTTGGCATTTAAAAGTTAATCTGAAGATTTTTTTGTATCAACGATTTGCCAGAACACATTATTTGTAATAAATAACTCTAGAACATGTTGAAAAAACACAAAGTACAAAAACAAAAACCTTGAGATCAACCTTGAATTTAATAAGTAAAGTAGGTTATGGGTTATGAGGAAAAGTGGCGAAACAAAAATTTAATCATGTTGAGTACGGATAATTTTTGGACATCATTTTGAGAAACCATCATCTTTAATTAAACAATAAATATGGATGAACAGATAAATGCATGTAACGTTTACATGAGTAAATTTGAACTTTTATGTTTGTATGGAAAAATGGGATATTTTGTACTGAAAATTCAGTATCATTTTGTTTCTTCTGTGGATCCGAGCCTGCTGATGGTTTTTGTGCCAATTTATAAATTTTATACATTTTTTGTGTTATAAGATACGAAGTTGCGATCTTCAACAAAGTTGTTCAGCGGAAAATTTCCTAGGGAGAATCTATAAATTGGCATAAAATCCATCAGCAGGCTCAGTTCCACAGGCGAAACAAAAATATGGTTTATTTTTCAGTTCAAAATATTTAATTTTCCCATACAAGCCTAGAAGTCCAAATTTACTCATGTAAAAGTAACTTAAAAAATCTGCAAAAAACATGGATGAGTTTTAAACCAAAACGAAACTTTTAAAATGTCATGGTTTGAAAAATTCAAATATGACCCCAAATCGACTCAGTCTATTGTACACAGAAGTATCGCTTGAAAATTTACTCTGGGTGGTTTGTCGTTTCCAAGCTTGTCCCAAACTACTCGAAGGTCAAAAATTTGTATCGGGTGATGAGATCATTTAAATGAGCCTTATTGAATGTTTTTCTAAACTGAACCATTTACATTTCCAAAAGACGTTTTTCTTAGTTCTCTAATTCTCAGAATTTTGTTCAAGCATCATCTGTAATATCGAATTTTAATAACCGTCTTTTGTTTCCACTTTCAGACCCAGCACACGATGAACAAACTGTTGGAGTGGGAAAATAGTCATCTGTACCACAAGCTCGGACTGCACTGGCGGCTTAGCAAGCAACAGTGCGATTCAAACTCAATGATGGAATACGTACTGCTGATAGAGTTTATACCGAAAACTCCGATCTATCGGCCGGATTAAGTTTTTCCTTCGTGGGAGGAAACCACCATCAACACTAACTAATATTAACTTTAGATTTTTCCTTGATTTCGTACCGCTATTGATTGTCCGGACTGGGCGTCATTCCGGATCAGATTCCGGATCAGAAGAGGCTCCCGCCAGTGGTCTCAGACTTCTATTTTTATTGGTACTAATGGAAACTAGCACGTAAATTGTACTATGCGCGTAGGTACTCAATTGTAAATGTTTTTCTCAAGTACGGTTTTAACTGCGAAGAAAAGCAAACACGCGTGTTATCGGGGCCAGGTTTTTTGAGCCTAGCAACTAATTTTGTCATAGCCATTGTTCGCGTAGACTTTTGTTAATCGTATTTGTTACACTGATGGAAATGGACAGAACACGGAACTCATCTCAACAATTAGAGCTAACATTTTTTGCTAATAAAGAAGAAAAAAAAAACAAAGAAAGCAAGAAACCTTTCCACAACCATTGTTACAAACGTTTATTGTAAAAAATGCCTATTAAAATGCAAATTTTTTTTGCTATCCAGCATCGGTAAATGGAAACGCATAATTGTGTAGTGTGGTTTTGAAAATATTGTTTTTCGAATACAAATTCGATTCGATCAGCGCTGATACAGTATTCAGAAAGGAGACGACGAAGGGCGACGGTCTATATATATTTGAAGGTCTCTTTTTTTGAGTGGCAATGTTGCGTTACCTGTTTTGAAATTTAGCAACCGCAAATGGGGTTGGAAAAGTATTGGATAACACGAAAACAAAATGAGCAAACAAGATTGAATACAATTAGTGAAACCACTCAAGTGATCTTAGGCAAAGCATAAGCAAAGAAGTTTATGGCAAACAAAAAATCAAGGAAAATTGAAAACAAATCTGTATAGAAAGATACTGAAAACCCGCAATGATCGATCTTTGTTGATGCGAAAGCGCGAATTAATATAATAATAGATATATATATTTCTGCTGCAGCAAATTTGTTGTGAGTTTATAGCGATTGATGCGACCGACAAAGGAGAGGATACACAAAAAAAAACGTACAGATTTAGTCTGTTAGCATCTAGGGAATGATTGTATAGTGTATAGCCATTTGTTTAGCGTTTAAGGTAAATTCAGAAAGAAATAAAACGATGAAATTACTATTTAATTTTTTCGGTGTTTTATTTGTGAGGATTCATTTCAAAATGTTCGATATTTGCTACCGGAGATTGCGGGTTCAAACACTACAATGCATCTTTTTCTTTCATTATCTTTGTCCAGTTTCTTTTTCCTCAATTTCCGCCTTACAGTTTTTTTTTTGCAAATCTCCGGCTACGAATTGTAAAAAAATATGTAGGTACCCGTTTAAAAAAAATTGGTTCCCAGTAGCTCCACATCGTCTATTCCTACAGCACCCCTCTACCCTTCATGGGTATAATTGCGCCTACGCTATTTTGAGTTTCATCTCATGGACACACTGAACCACCAATCTTTTCTAAGATCTTGAAACTCCATTCCTTAGTAGTACCCTGACTCCTTCGAGGAGAATCTCCAGATTTCGGTAACGCAATGGGATGAGCATTTCTATTTTATTTCTTCTTGTTGCTTTTATCGAAAATTGACTCAACAACTGACCCTAACTCGTCAGATTTTTAGCTAAAATCACCGTATCTATCGAAGCCAATATAGACAGCCACACAAGTAGCGTCCCAAAACTCTGATCAGGTTTGTTCCTTAGATGATTTCTGATGGTTAATCAAAATTCTCGATTTCTTATAAAGCACTGTCAAAGACACCCTTAATTCTCAAATTCCCAACTGCAAAATTGCAATTTTCGAACGAATCTCACGTCACGGAAATAACTTCATTAAAGGAAATCATATCTGAAGGATTATCGATGATTTTGTTTTCCCCACAACCAACCGCATTGCATATTTATGTCTGAAAGAAATCAAATAACCGCAAAACTGCATGTCTTTAAGACCTTATCAATGCGGTTGCGCTTGGAGGACAATGCCCGCGATGAGAAAGCTTGTTAATGCCAGTCCGGCGTAGAATCTTATGCCGATAATTGCAGTAGAGTCTGATTTGCGGGTGTACTGGTGGGTTCCGAACGCCGATCGAAGAGCAGCGAAGTCTGTTCAGCTCTACGGGCATATTCCATCACAGACGAAGCAGAATATAAACAATCGGCCAGCAAGGATATTGACGAATGAAGTACCGAGCGCTGTGTGAGTATGTAAACCGGTATTGGAAAAACAAACATTTCTTTGATTCAACCCCCGGCAAACAACCACCGGAAAAGACGAAGAAGGATAAAAAAACAAACCGGCTAAGCCGCAGACGGCCAACGCACTGTGAGTTCGGGTGTGGCAGAAAGACTATGACAATAAACCTTCGTTTGCTAACTGATTCAGTTGGTAGACTGGTTAAGTTCTCGGGTTTGCAAGTCTAAATAAGGATGTTGCGTTGGGTTCGATTCTCACTTTTTTTATTTTTTTATTTTGGGATAAATTATCCAATGGGATGAAATTCCCATAAAATGTTATTTCTTGTTTCGCCTGAATGTAGTAGTCATGCATCATTCTGCTTGGGAACTCTAGCCCTTATGCCAGTAGTGCTTTTCCTATCATATTTGGCATAGAGTTAGCACCGAGCGGCATTTGAATTTTGTAACCTCTTCTTTGGGTGTAGTAATTCTTTGGGTGTAGTAATCTCACACCGATATCGACTACCAGTTTTGTTCAGCATCAAGTGCAGCAGCATGGACTAGCCAGAGGCAGCAAGCAGCGAAGATGACCAGCGGCGAAAGGCTGCAGTGGCGGTGGGCGCCAGTTGCGGAGACTCTATGGCACGATATTATTACAAATAACATGTGATCGCAAGTAGCTTGGACGTTGTATGAACGGATTTTGTTCCATGGTTTAGTTATGCTGCATGGACAGATTCTTATTTATTTTTTATTTACATACTATTCCGTCTCACGACATAACTTGACGAACATAATTCCTAAAATTCACTCGGTCCATGGCAACCGTTCTCTAATTCCTGGGGCACCCCACGTTCGCCAGATCACGCTCCACTTGGTTTAACCACCTCGCTCGTTGGGCCCCTGCTCGTCTTGTTCCTACCGGAATCGTCGCGAACACCTGTTTTGCAGGACAGTCGTCCGGCATTCTCGCAACATGTCCCGCCCAGCGTATCCGGCCAGCTTTCACCACCTTCTGGATACTGGGTTCGCCGTAGAGTCAGTCGCGCGAGCTCGTGGTTCATCCTTCGCCTCCACACTCCGTTCTCCTGTACGCCGCCAAAGATGGTTCTTAACACTCGTCGCTCGAATACCCCGAGTGTACGCAGGTCCTCGTCGAGCAATATCCATGTCTCGTGCCCGTAGAGAACAACCGGTCTAATGAGCGTCATATACAGGTTACACTTCCTGCGATGGCTAAGTCTTCTCGACCGCAGTTGCTTGTGGAGTCCATAGTAGGCACGACTTCCGCTGATAATTCGCCTCCGGATCTCACGGCTGGTGTCATTGTCTGCGGTCACCAGTGAGCCGAGATAGACAAAGTCTTCGACTATCTCCAGCTCGTCGCCGTCGATCGTGACCTTGTTATTACAAGCGGGTTCGGTCGGTCTCGGATCCGCAGGCCAGCATGTACTTCGTCTTGTACGTATTAATCATCAACCCAATCCTTCCTGCTTCGCGTTTCAGTTTGCGGTAGATCTCTTCCACCGCCACAGATGATCTGCCGACTATATCAATGTCATCGGCAAAGCAGATAAGTTGACTAGATCTGTTGAAAATCATGCTCCGCATTTCGCCCACCGCTCGTCGAATAACACCTTCTAGCGCCACGTTGAACATCATGCAGGATAGACCTTGTCGAAGCCCCCTGCGCGATTCGAATGAACTCGACAATTCACCCGAGATCCGCACACAGCACTGCGTTCCATCCATCGTCGCCTTGATCAGTCTGATCAGCTTCCCGGAAAAGCCGTTCTCGTCCATGATTTTCCATAGCTCGTTACGGTCGATCGTGTCGTATGCGGCTTTGAAGTCGATGAATAGATGATGCGTAGGGACTTGGTGTTCCCGGCATTTTGGATTTGCCGTAATGTGAATATCTGGTCCGTCGTTGACCGTCCCTCCATGAAGGCCTGATGACTTCCCACGAATCTGTTTGCTTGTGGCGTAAGGCGGCGGAGTAGGATTCGGGACAACACTTTGTAGGCGGCATTGAGGACAGTGATCGCTTGGTAGTTCTCACAGTCCAATTTGTCGCCCTTCTTGTAGATGGGGCATATTACCCCCTCCTTCCACTCCTCCGGTAGCTGTTCTATGTCCCAGATCCGGACTATCAACCAGTGTAGGCAATCGGCCAACTTGTCCGGGCCCATTTTGATGAGTTCAGCTGGGATGTCATCCTTCCCAGCCGACTTGTTTCTATTCAGCAGGCGAATGGCTTCCTTAATTTCACTCATCGTTGGGAGTGGCTCCTCTACGCCGTTGGCTACGCCGGCGATGTACCTTCCCCCACCGTCTTGATCTCCTGCATGTGCGCCGTTCAGGTGTTCATCGAAGTGCTGCTTCCACTTTTTGATCACCTCACGATTGTCCGTCAGGATGCCGCCGTCCTTATCCTGGCACATTTCGGCTTGCGGCACGAAGCCTTTGCGGGATGCGTTGAGTTTCTGATAAAACTTTCGTGTTTCTTGGGAACGATGCAGCTGCTCCAGCTCCTCGAGCTCCTCCTCCTCCAGGCAGCGCTTCTTCTCCTGGAAAATTCGGACTCGCTGCCTCTTCCGCTGTCGGTGATTTTCCATATTTCGACGGATGCCTCTTTGCACTACTGCCGCCCGCGCGGCATTCTCTTCGTCCATCACCCTCCTACACTCCTCGTCGAACCAGTCGTTCCGTCGAGTTCGCTCCACATAACCGATGACGTTCTCCGCAGCACTGTTGATGGCTGTCTTGATGGTATCCCAACAGTCCTCGAGAGGGGCTTCGTCAAGCTCGCCCTCTGCCGGCAGCGCTGCTTCGACCGATTGCGCGCACCCCAGCTAGCACCACGGGGAGGTAGAGAATCGGAGTTGCAGACAAGAGGTGATATGACCACTACCCGAAGGTTGGGTGTATGGGGTCTCAAGTTGCACATTGTCTACCGTTCGCTAGCCGCATGGACAGATTATGTTGCGTGATCCAATAATGTCAGATTATGGAGCACGGTAAGATTTTGTTTCAT
This sequence comes from Uranotaenia lowii, assembly GCF_029784155.1. Lineage (NCBI taxonomy): Eukaryota > Metazoa > Arthropoda > Insecta > Diptera > Culicidae > Uranotaenia > Uranotaenia lowii. Next base: position 355,132,075 of record NC_073693.1, on the reverse strand, counting down.
AGTCGGATTGTGTTGCATGGTCCTATTAAGTCGCATAATCAGATTATGTCGCATGGTCGGATTATGGTGCATGCCAAGATTATGTTGCATGGTTGAATTATGTCATATGGTAAAACAATGTAACATGTTTGGATTATGTCCCATGGACAGATTTTGTCATTTTTGGACACTTAGTGTCACAGTGATTGATTTGATAATTTCATGTTTTATCTTCTTTAAACACGTTGTATGTTAAGTTTCTTGTTTTGTCTTGTGTTATATTAATTTAACTTATTTAATCTTGTTTAACCTTTAATCATTTTTTGTTGTGATTGTCATAATTCATCTTGTTATGTATTGTGTTATCTTGTTTTACCTTGCTTTATCATGTCTCATCTTTTATTACTTTAATTTACCTTGTTTTACACATTTAGATTCTACAGTGGTATTTTTTTAGCTAGTTTCGTCTTGTTGTGACACGAATTATTTGTTTAAAGTGATGTTTCTTATTTTACTTAGTTGTTCCTAGTATTATTTAGTTTTTTTCCTTTTAGTTTTGTCGTGTACTTTGAATGCGTTGCAGATACAACTACGGCCAGGCCAACCATGTGATGAAAAACGCGAAAAATTCAGCATCAAAGGGAGGAATGAAGCGCTGAGTTTACTGCCAAACGATTCATAGGATTTTTTTCAATCTATTTGTGATGATATAGAATAAAAGCCTTCTAAATAACTTAAAAATTTATGAAAGTACAAAAATAATGGATGGATCTCACCAAAAACTTCTTTATCCACAATAAATCAAATAAATGGGTGGCAGTGGATTTGCTCATACAGAAAAAAAACAACTGAATCTTGACGCAGAAACAAATATGATGTTTAATTGATGCTTTTTGCCCTTTTCTAGCTACGATGACATTTCCTTACGATGACTTCAGCAAACTTCAGAATTTGGTTCTCCGTGGTGATATTAATTTAATTTGGGGGCCGGACATTCGGCCGAAGGCCGATAGGCCGAAACATGTTAGGCCGAAGGTCGCTAGGCCGAATGGGTTAAAAGGCCGACGGATGTTCGGCCGAATAGGACAATATTCCGAATGGGACATTAGGCCAAAGGTTATTCGGCCGAATATTATTTGGCCGAATGGTCATCAGGCCGAATGGTCATCAGGCCGAATGGACGATAGGCCGAATGGTCATTTGGCCGAATGGCCATCAGGCCGAATGGTCATTAGGCCGAATGGTCATTAGGCCGAACGGTCATTAGGTCGAATGGTCGTTAGGTCGAATGGTCACTAGGCCGAATGGTCATTAGGTCGAATGGTCATTAGGCCGAATGGTCATCTGGCCGAATGGTCATTAGGCCGAATGGTCATTAGACTGAAAGGTTGTAAGGCCGAATGTTCGTCGGGTCAAATGGTGGTAAGGGCGAATGGATGCTTGGCCGAATCGTCGTTAGGCCGAATGGTCATAATGCTGAATGGATACTAGAAGGTCGTTAGGCCGAATGGCCACTAGGCCGAATGGTTGTTTGGCTGAATAGTCGTTGGGCCGGATTTATGCTAGGCCTATAAGATATTTTATCGCTTTTTTGCATGTTAGGCCGAATGATCCTTAGGCCGAAAAGTCATCAGGCCGAATGGATGCGCGGCAGGATTCGACCATTCGGATTTGCTACCATTCGGCATAGTGGCCATTCGGCCAAACAGCCATTCGGCCTAACAGCCATTCGGCCTAACAGCCATTCGGCCTAACGACCATTCGGCCTCATGACCATTCGGCCTAGCATGCAGACAAGTGTAAAAGGTTTCTTCTCTAGCAACCATTCATGAAGATTATTCAGCCTTATGATCATTCGGCCTAACGACCATTTGGCCTAACGACCTTTCGGCCTAGCATCCATTTACCCTTACGACCATTCGGCCTAATAATCTTTCGGCCTAACATTCATTGGGCCTTACGGATATTCGGCCTTCCGACCATTTGGCCTAACGACCTTCTAGCATCCATTCGGCCTTACGACCATTCAGCATTATGACCATTCGGCCTAATTACCATTCGGCCTAATGACCATTCGGCCAAATGACCATTCGGCCTAATAAACATTCGGCCTTATGACCATTCGACCTAGTGACCATTCGGCTTAGTGACCATTCGGCTTAGTGACCATTCGGCCGAACATCCTTTCGGCCTTGCGTCCTTTCGGCCTAAAAGCCTTCGGCTGGATAACCGTCGGCCGAATAAATCATTCGGCCTAGTGGCCTATTCGGCCGGATTCGGCCTAACGTCCATCGGTCAAATGGCCTTTGGCCGAGTGACCCAGCCTCATTTAATTTAACCACCGATTCCAATTCACAATTGCCTTCACAAAACTCCTTTTCCAGTTTTTTCCAATTCAGTGGCTATTAAAAAATAGTTATTTTCATGAAAAAGGTATATAATTTGAAAAGCCGAAAATATCGCTTGATGAAATCGCATACACCTACTTCATTTTCGTCTGTTGTTTCAATTCTGCATGTTGTTATAAATTTTGTCTCCTTTTTGGAAAAAAAAAATTGAAAAAACTATTTCAGTTTAAACCTCTGTAACATAAATTTGATCCCACTGTGCAAACGTGGTTGAAAACTCGTGAAAGCAGACACTCTCGCGGATGCCGGCAAAGGGGAACTCACTCTCGTAAAAGCCAATCAACAATCAAAGCAAACAAGCAAGCAACTGAAGCAACCATGTGGCCGATGTGGCCGGTTCGAGTTTTCCTTGCCCGCCAACGGGCCCTTGCATGGTAAGATGATTATAGAACTATTGGCGCCGTTTTGTTCGATTTCGCTTACTAAGATCCCTTGTGTTTCTCAGGAGTTGGACGTTTGTAGTAGCCCTAGTAGTGCTACTGAGTTCTAACTTTGAGTTACTCCACTCGAACTCCAGTAGAAACCGATGAATAGAAAATAATTAAAACCGCCGCCATCGAGCCTCTGGGAGCAGAGGTGTGCGTCATCGTAATTTTCGATGATCAGCCGGTATGCCCCCGGTCTGCTTGGCTGGCTGGCTGGCTGGTACTTGTACTTTGCACATGCACGAAAATCAAGTGTGCAATAATCATCGTCATTAGCGGGCAAATTTAGTCGGGGTGGTGAAGTGGAGACGTCGTTGTTAGGGTAATAATATTGAAACTGGACTGCACAGAACAGAACCCATTCTGAGGGATCTCTGACAGAAGCGTTTGAAGTTTGCTCGGTTGATATCCGCGTATCGGTGTGATCCGTGTTTGTCATCGGCGGCGTGCCTTCGTTTCAGTTATTTTCGCGTAGCTAACAGCAGGTTCAGCAGCCAGTTGTCAGTAGTCGGTCTAGTTCAACGTCGGAATCAAATGGACGGACGAAAGCCAACAACAACTGCTGCTCCTGCCTAAAGCCAACTGCCACCGGGTTCTTAGTCGATAAAACGTCGCGATCGTAGACAGGTCGTTTTGCTTGATTGCTCTTATTAGGTGTTGTGTTGCGTTGAGTTATTCGGTGTGAAGATTCTGTGGGTTAGAACGTAGCGAATTGTGTTCAGAGAGATCTGTCGTCAAGTGTTTTGTTGGGGCATTCGAAGGATTCGCAGCGAGGATTTGTTGTTGTTATACCTGGTGAAGGGCTTTTGCACTGAGAAGATCTCAAGGCATCGCCTGCTTTGTTTTGAAGTCCGTGCTATTGAGGTAGGGTCGTTTCTGTTTGGTGTTAATCAGTGGCGTCGCGAGTGTCTGTTTCCACCGGAAGTTAACCTACATATTGTGCAGTTAGATTCCCGTTAGATCTACACGATCGCTAATTTTAGGTTATTTTGCGGCCAAACCCTTAATTAAGTTCGACCGGTGTTGTAGCCTGTCAAAAAAGGTACCGGGAAAACCGGAAGTGCTGTCCAGACCAGGTAAAGGTCAGTGTTACTTCACTCGAGAAGGGGAAGCGATTGGCAGTGAGCAACTCGCTGCTCTGTTTGGCTAGCTAGTTAATTAAAATATTTTCTATCCTGCCCCAGCGATCGAGAAGAGATCATCACGTGTGATCTCAAGGTCGATGGTGGTGTGTATTTGAAAGTGAAAATAGCGTCGTGTAACCACCAAGCGTAAGTGCTGTGTGTTTCCTTTTATTTTTTTAAAACTAAGTGTAAAGAGCAGTGAGCTGCGATATCAAACCGCGAGGAAAGCCAAGCCCAAGGCCCAAGCGATTAGAGCAAAGAAATGTGTTCGGTCTAACGCGTTCGGAGAAAGAGCATGTATAACAGTGTGTAAAGTCGTGTAAAAATAGTGTAAACCACAACACCCTCCACATTTCATACTCCCTTCATCGGGGTTCAATCGACGTTAACATCGATATTACGGACAACGAAACAAATTGAGCCGGGTAGTGGTGATTGTCGTATTTGTCGTCGGCTAATAGAAAGAATATAAAAGTTAACAATTATTGGTGAACGTGCTTGGACGGGTTTTCGCAAAAAGAATTGCAAGCCGCAACAAAGAAAATAACAAATTGCCGGCAAACTATCAGGCGTCTCCATCGACCGACCGACGTCGCTCATTCAGACAGAAACAACAAAGCAGTCCATTTTGTGCAGGTAAGTTTCCTCTTCTACTAGAAACAGGTGCAGAAACGAAAAGAAAAAAAGCGCCATCATGTACTAGGCCAGGTAGGAACCCGGACCGGAAGTGCGCCAATCAGCTGATTCGGGAATGTGTCCGTGTGAACCGCTTTTGTTGTTTAGGTTGTATATGCGAAATGTTAACGTAAGAATCGAATTTAGTCATGCTTACGATCGATCGACGATCGACCGACGACAGCCAGTCATTGGTACTTTTTGCTGATGTGTCGGGTTTTGAACTGGTCAATAACGTAGTTGGAGTTGCTTTTCCTCAAAAAGAAAATTATGGCTGACATTAATGGGATGGTGTTTAAAAAATATAAATAAGTATAATCGTAGTTTTGTAATAAGTATCATATTTGGCAAGAATCTGCTTCTATGGTGAGAAAACCAGAGTCTTCGTGACAAAAACTCATGTTTGGCTGACTTCGATAGTCTAAAAAGAATATTCTCGTTTGTTTACTTCGCTTTCTACGGTCCCAACTAACCGATTTAACGTTCATTTGATTTTTATGATGATCCTGTAATGTTTTGGTCAGATTTGTGGCACTAAAATAACCAAATCCAGTTAATTTCGAACAATCTAAATCCACCAACCAAATTGCCATCTGCTATTCTCAAAGGGTAAATATTGGGAAGCTCGAGTTTTATGTGTATCTCGCATTATCTTCCGTAGGAAATGACACGAGTCCTTCGAATTTCCTGGAAGTTTTCTATCGGATCTCTCAGCTCGGGATCTCCTTTTATCCATCGCAATTTTTCGATCATTACGATGATCGCTTCCTTAGAAATCCGAAGGCTTCCTAGAAGGACCTTCTATGTCTCAGTGTTATCACTGTATTTGCTGCTAAACTTTGACCTGCGGGCCACTCATTCCCAAAACTTCATCATCTACAACAATGGCATTGAACTTTTCTGTAATGATAAATCTGTTAATCATAGACGATACTAGCGATCTGGGAACATTTTTTTCAATAGAACCCATCCATCAGCAAAATTTTGCTAGCGTGCATCGCACTATCAGTGAAAATCAGTAAAACATTAACCCATCTTCGAAAAGAATCCCGACTGGGCATTGTTTTGATATTTTGGTCCGGAAAAGTTGGAGACAGCGTGGAGGAGAAAAATGACAGGACGTTATTACTAGTTCCGGTGGGAAAAGGTGATGGACGTTGCGTGCTGTAGAGAATATTGGTATAATGAAATGAAATAATTTAATTTGTAAATTTATACATACACAATCGATAATAGGAAATCGGTTTTTATCTCGGTGTATATTGTGAAAGCATCCCTTGCGGGAAAACGTAAGAGAATAGAAGAGAAAATGAAAATATTCTCCCTTTCTGAGTGATTTTGCAGTAAGAAAAAGAGAGAGAATGATTTGAATTTCTGTTCGGTGTCGTATAAGAAAAAGATATTTGAAAGCAGTCTATTGACAAAAAAATAGTGCGAACGGTCGGCATTAGTCGTGCATGTATAAAATAATGTAATAAAGTGAAACTTAAATTAAATGTAGCTAAGGTTACACAGAAAACTTTTTTTGACTATTACGTGTCACTGAAAACTGCGGGGAGTAGGCCTTGGCTTGATCGCAATACACGCGTTTTTTATCTCGTCCGTCGAATTTTTATGAAAATATAGTGTTTTTTGTGAAATTGTGTTGAGAAATCACAATATAATGCTTTGGGAGTGCTAATAGAAGATGCCTTTAAGTGCACAAATCGAATTTTGAGGGGATACGCTGGATGAAAATGGAAAAACCAACGGTGATCGAAAAATGAAGGGTTATTTTTTGTGTCGTCGTCTTTGCCCTTCGATTTGGTTTTCCGCGTGGTTTGATAATGGGTGTCGCTGGAGAAAATGCCGAAGAAAATTTTCCAGTGTTGAATGTGTGAATCATTGCAATATTGTGAATATTATTTGTAAATATTCTCAACGGTAACAAATGAGAATTGAAAATTAATGATAACGGTGACTAAATCAGTGACTTGGCCACGATGCATTTGTTCAGCTTGCTGCGACCAATTATTTTTTCTTTTGGCCGTTCATTCTTGTGTGTGCAGTTTTTGTAGAAGGTCAGCGGGCGCGTTTTTTTCTCTCCTTCGATAAATGCACTTTAATCAATCATTTAATATCCAAGTGCTGAAAATGGTATAAAACTGTAACATGTTTTGAACTTTAAGGATGAATCATCAATAGTTGAGTGTGATTGTCAAGGGTGGTCAAAGGTGGAAACTGGACTAGAAATCATGGAGAGCAGACTGGAAAGAAAAATTCACCAATCAACCCAGGCCAGATGTTTTACTTTTATTTGGTGAGTTCGTTCCATGATGATTATTTTACTTACATGAATTTAGAATAAGGGTTAAATAGATTCTGGGTGTTTCCACCCTTTATTTTTCGGATTGAGGCTTAATTTAAGGGTAATCAACTGCAGGGAATTGATTTCTGAAATTTCTGGATTAGCAATTTCAAGAATTTTGTTCATTCATGGTTGAAGTTGAGAGTGTTATATTATTACGTTTCATTTTTACCGATTCTTTTAAGTAGTTCAACTTTTAGTTTTGGTGACCAGGACAAAACTGAACCATTTGAAAGTTTTGAATTTGGAGATTATTATTATTTATTTAATTCTATTATAAGGGTTCATTTCAAAAACCTTTCGAGTTATTAACAGACCTCGAAGGGTTTTATGTTTTACTAATATTTTCTTATTCTCTTTTTTATTTTCAAGAGCGAGTAAAGGCGCTTTATCCTTGGTCGATGACCAGAAATGATTGTACATCGAAATCCAAAACAATTGAATAAAAAGAGGTCTTAGAATTTTAAAATCATTATGTTTACTACATACCATTCTGCAAAATGCATTTATTCTTAGGTTTTGTGAATTCTGTGTACAAAATAAATCATTTCCAACCACTGAAGAATAGTCCTAGTGAATTGTGGAGTTACTTCAAATAACGCATAGTTTTCCATCAAGGAGCATTTTTCTTAGCATGCTTCCAACGATACTGCCCCTTTGAAACGTATGGTACTGGTGGTCCACGTTTCTTCTGTTCCAGTGTTCCAGATGTCTCTGCGTTCTCTGCTCCATGGTAGGCCCAACCATTTTATGTTTTATATCATTTTAATGTTTTTATGTTAAAATGATAAAAAGCATGAACAAAGACAAGAAGAATAATAATTCACTTTTATTGTTCTTTGGGACTCAGACATAAGTTCTGGCTGTGGAAGTACGATTAGTAATTAGTAGTAATTACGTGTCACTGAAAACTGCAACCTTTAAAATAAATGACCTGTAATTAAAAAAACCTGTAGTTTTAGATTGTTTTCCTTGAAAGTTATCGAAGATTCATTTATTTTTACAGCAAATGTCCTGTAAAAGTTTTGTACACTAAAAATTAAATGTCACGTAATCATGTTTTGGACCTGTAAAATTACGGCAAATGTCCTGCTCCTTTTTGTTACAGGACATTTACCCGCCATAATGGGAGCAACGACCTGTACTCACGGTTCAAGGCCGGTCAAATGCGGCTTCCTGGTACTGCCTCACTTCCAATAATACCACGACACTGTGGAGTATGAAGTGCACGACACCCAGCTCAGCACACAAAATCCATCTAAGTGATAAAAGCCAGACACCAGGACTCCTTAGTCTTTGGCCAAAAGCAATCATTTGGCGGGACAGAATTCAACCTGTTCCCTGAACCCTGGTCCTGAATCGATCTTGGTTTGTCCCCAATCGCCACGGATAGCCATTACCATCCGGGTGATTATTAATTGAAGATTGTGATCGATTCTAAACTACGAACCTTCGGATCGACCAATCAAGCTCTCCAACCAGTTCCTCCGTCCTTGTAGCCGATTTCCAGAAAGAACATCCCGGTTTCCGGTTGTGATTGACCGACAGAACAGTTGGTCAGCAGCAGCAGCGTCGCCCTCGTCGAAGCTCCGCCATCCTTAAACCCGACAACCAAGGTGTGCCTATCCCACCAGGTGCCGGTAATTGATCGAAGAAAATTTATCCTTTTCTGACATTTTCCTTTCAGATACTCAATATGGGCCCTCCAGGTACACTTGGAATCAAACCAAACCTCAAGATACTTAAAACGCCTCGATTGAGTGATCGCTTTGCTTAGGAATTGAAGCTTAGGTTGAGCAGGTCTATGTTTTTTAGAGAAAACAACTTTCTCTTTTTTCTGTGGAGAGAGCTCAATCCCAAGCCCCAAAGCCCAGGAAGACAATCTGTCTAAAGCATCTTGTAAAGGCCTGTACAGATGTGACTAAGTATCACCTGTTACAGATACTACGTCGTCATCTGCAAGCTGTCTAAAAGTGCAGCCTTCAGAGCAGAGATGTTAAAATCGCGAGTCTACATACTCGCACTTTGCCCTTCTTTGCAGAACGATTTTATTTCGTTAAACTCAAACTGCAATGATGCTATCTACAGTTCAACTCGGAAAGCATCAGGAAGTAAGCTTGGGGTAAACTCGGCAGGAGTAAACAGCAATCGGGGGAAACATCAGCGAAGCGAACGTACAGTTCTGCGAATTCAAAATTCAAATCGTTTTCGTTCGGCAGCCGAACACATCAATCCATGGTTGCCACATGTACAGATTTATCTAGACAGGTACAGATTTTTGAGCTCATTTTTGGTACAGAATCTGTACGTATAGATGACAGATTTTCAAAATTTGGTACAGATTTGTACAGATTTTTGACTTTTAAAAATTGAAAAAAGTGTCTACACTTTGCATTCATCCAGTTTATTGAAAACTTTATAGAAAATATGTCAAAAGTTAGCTTTTATTATTCTGACGATAGGAGATCCATACTGGAAAGTAAACGCTCTTATAAAGGATGTTCAAAATCAAACTGTAACGCTGACACTCTACGAAAACAGTACGGAAATGTGCATCAACTCAATTATTCTTCAAGATAGAATTAAATATCTGATTACAATCCCCCACTCGTCAGCCGTGGTTGAGCGCATTTTCTCATAAGTAAATGACAATAAAACCAAAATTCGTAATCGTCTGAGTGTTGACACGCTATCCTTTGAACGAAAACTTAATATTGAAGATTAAACGGCGGCTCGAAAAATGTCGTATTAAATATGACGCTCAAAAATCGTTTTAATAAAACTAGGTATAAAAATCAAGAACATTAGGAACAAAAAAACTGTACTATGTGCAATAAAGTATCTGTTTTTTTTTAAGATTAAAAAAAGGGAAAAAAATCTTCACATATCAATACATTGAATGCAGAACTTTGTTTTCTTCTGTAAAGATTTTGGTACAGATTTTTGAGTTTTCGGTACAGATGAAAAAGATTTTTTCGATGAGCAGCAAAACAACTAAGTAAACTAAGATCAAACTGTTGATTTATGTATTTTAATATGGATTTTGATAATAATAATTTCTACAATAGTGTTGAAGAATTTAATAAAAGTATAAAACAAACAAAAGAAAACTGTTTTAATCTCAAAATGTTGCAGTTAAATGCAAGAGGAATAAATAACGCAGATAAGATGGATGATATCAAACTTGCCATTGAACGTATTTCTATGGATCTAGATGTTATAGTTTTGGGAGAAACGTGGGTGAAAGCAGCACAAACCGATTTGATACTGTGCAATGTCTATTTCGCTACCAGGAAATCACCCTTGGCATGAGGAGCGCACACCACCAGTTCGCACGACTTTGTCAGTCGAATGCCGACGCACGAATGACAGGAACGATGCTCGCATATGTGAAGGATAGCACCTAGTCCAGTTAGTGTGCGTGGCGCTTTACATAAGGGAGCATCCATACAGTACGCATCTGACAGCATACTTGTGTACCACACATCTTCCTTCTTCTCTAAAGAAAACGAAGAAAAAAAAAAAAAATTCCTCCGCTATCATAATTCATGTTGGGTTCGAGGCGGTTCAATTACTTATAACCTCTAAGTTGACCACACAATACGACCACTTTTTAATCCAAAATAAAACCAACCGTCAATGGGGCAAATTACTATTTATTTCAGATCTATCGCGATAACAAGCATTTCCATAGTTCCGCTCATTTCCCTTCATTCTTAAATATTCAATAGTTACAAGAAAGAATGCTTACGTACTTTCCTTGGAACAACTCACCAATTTATGGTGGGGATGAACAATCCTGCATTCATATTCCATATAACTTATTCAATAGACTATCTTGTATGTTGTGCTAAATTCTTCTTATCTGTCGCTCGTACAATTATTACCAGATCTGAATGATATGTATATTCTGCATGAGATATTTGGCTGCTTTAAACATTTATCATCAGTCAATGTATTCGTAATGTTCCATCTTCTTGTAAAATCGTAAACCTGTAAAATCGGAGGCGAATTTAGTTGTGGTGACTTTCTTTTGAACTTTTCCATGGCTCTAACACGACTAAGGTTGATGACATGATTCTGCTTCATAATTTAACTTTTCTAACATGCTATTGCTTGTGATTTTCCCTTTCATTCGGGAGCCTTTTTCTCAAAAGGTTAATACAACCAACAAAGTTATTCGCTTTGCTTCGCAGCCTATGTCATGTCTGCAAGTTTTCAATGGAAAGTAAATAAGATCAGTTATTCAGGATGAAGCACACGTCTAGTGTGACTTACATCGCCATAAATGAGACTCAACTCAGTCAGTTACTCATTGATACTGAAACTTTACTAAAACATGCCAATCACGCAACCACGTTTTGATAAGTCCTTAGTACAGTAAATATGTGTATTTATTCGATAACAGATTTCATTTTATGTGTTCATCGAACATTTGCACAATCACAGTGTAATCAGATTTCAACTGCATTGATAATATAATACTTATGGTCATAGATATTTTCTTTTTTGGTACTTTTTTTACAATCCATAGCTCAAATCATAACTCCTGAAACATTTTATTTGAATACTCATGTGCTAATTTAATGGCTTTCAGAGTAATCTATCACAAAGCTGTCGGCTTCTATTTCCTA
>NC_073693.1:355092221-355119983 GCF_029784155.1 Uranotaenia lowii | reverse complement strand
TATATGGGGGGCGACATCGGAGGTCAATCTGAAAAAACTACAACGTGCCCAAAATCGCTGCCTAAAAGCGGTTTACAAGCGTCCAAGGCTGTATCCCTCGCTTCAGTTGTATAATGAAGCCGATATCTCGATCTTACCAATCAAGGCTATGAGAGAACATCAAGCACTTACAATAATCCACAACCATCTGAATAATCCTCAAGCCCACCACAACCAATCTTATAGTCGACCAAACCATAGGTATCGACTGAGAAACCAAACTACTCTTAGAACGAAACGTCCAACGACAGAGTTAGCCAAAAATGCGTTTCATTATTACGGTATAACTCGTTACAACGTACTTCCCCCACATATAAAATTGGTGAAAACGAACGAAAAGTTCAAAAAATTATTGAAAAAACATCTGAGAGCGAAATTGGAAACCTTCTTGAATTGAAGCATCGTAACGGTCAGCTTTGAGCCGATCAACGATTCCAAGATATGACAGCTGACTTGTACTCCCTTCAAAGAGATTATTCTCACTGGGAGTGCAATCCGCCCCATACATCCTCTTCATCCTTTTACCCCTCCACCACGATTCACCCACCCACCAGTGCACAAAATTCCACCCCCACGCTTAAACGAATTTAAACCTACATTCTAATATGCTGCAACATCTAATTTTTCTCATTTCCGCCAACCACCACCAGCACCGGCCACCGACCACCGCCAACCGCCGCCACAAACCGCCATCACCAACCGCCACCACCAACCGCCACCACCAACCGCCCTATCGTCGATATCAAAACCGTCAATAAATACACCAACGCCAACATTACAACTCCCAAAAATCATGATGAACTTTTAAATATTGTGAATGAGTGCACAAATTAATGAATTAATGAAATACCTTTGTAATCCCAGTGCTTGGAAAAAAACTTATGTAAAAAAAAAAAATAAAGAATGAAGAGGAGGTTTTATGCCTACGGGAGCATGAACTTGAAAGTAGTTCAACTCCCGCGGGCTTTTCCCTGCTCAGAAAAAAAAAAAAAAAATCTGTACACAACAAATTAAACTCGGAAAAAATCAGCCGAATGATTCTATCCGAGGCGAGTTTACACACCGCTGCTTCAGAAACACAACTGTCGATGTCACTTACGTAAAAGTTGTACAAAAGGGGACTCAAACATAAACCCTGCGGGAGGCCCATGTAAGAGTTCCTTCTTATTGCAATATCTCCGTGAGCAAAGTTCAGATATTTCTCGCTAAGCAAGCTGTATAAGATGTTATTCAATAGAGGAGGCAGACTTCGGGAGTGCAATTTGTCTGACAAAACCTCTATTGAGACTGCATTAAAAGCTCCCTTTATGTCTAGAAACACTGAAGCATTTTGTTGAGCAGAGCTTGCCATCGTGTCCCTAAATTGGTTTCATGAGTGTTCATAATTCGCCAGTGTCGAAGGGTGATTTAGTTATCTAATTAGGCTGTAGGTACATCTTAAAAAATTTACTGACATGTTCCTAAGATCTCCAGAGCTAAGACTAAGCAACACTAAATTAAGGACTCTACTATTCATAGTTGTAAGCAATTGACTCAAATGAAGTCGACGAAAAATAACCCATGATCTGGAGGTTCTTTTCTGCATGACGAATTTAGTTGGTATAACTTACTATCGTATCACCTATTAAGAGTGCCAAAATTACTAGTTTGGAAACGGATCCTAGAGGTGATTTTTTTTTCAAAAAACCATATATCACGAACATTTTTCCACTTTTCCCGAACTGTCAAACTCGTCAGTGTGTCGACCGACTTGCGCTCCTCAATTATAACAGCAGCCAATGATCACGTACATATGTGCAATAATTGTTCTCTATATCTTTATGATGCACCGTTAATCCCGAACCAGTTATTTGCCCCGCAAGACAAAGATAAATTAGATCCAAGGCATGAATGACGCAAGACGACTCAAGTCACATCCCATATCGGCCAATTCTCAGCTCGGCTGCCTGGATTAGTTAGTCCACCGGTCAAGGCAGATGATAACGAGATTCGTCGCCGGTTTGGTTTAAATTTAATTTCCTCATACTCCTCCATAAACAGAACAAACAAACGAAAACTAAAAATCTGCCATCGTTCGTCGGGGTCTGGGCCGGTGTCCGGAGATTTTTTTTTTCGAGGCTGGCGACAAGATGAGGTTGGATCTTTCTTTTTCCTCTAGCCAGGTCAGCAGGCAATAATCTATTTAGCTGACACGCTTTTGTGCACGATCAGTTAGTTGATCCTAATTACATACATGTTGACACATGTGGCTGGCAGTGTGTTCCATAAAAAGCGGTCCGCAAATTCTCAAACAACGGTTTATAAAACATCGTAAAGTAACAATAAGGATGTGTGAAGGTAGTAAATTAAAAAAAAACATTGTAAAATGGAAGCTGTAAACTGAGATTAGAAAACTTCTTAAGTAGGCTCTTGATATGATGAGTAGCAGCTTTGTATCATATCTAAGCCTAATGCGATAAGATTATTCTTAATTTGTTGGTCGAAAGATCATCTGTGGCATTGCTGTGCTGTCATGTTATTTGGCAGTGTAGGTGAGATTTATGATCTGGTTTCCTTGCCTGTCTCAATGATATTACGTGGGATTGTAGATGAGAAAAGCCTTAGTCGTTTCATGAATGATGTTAGATGACCAACATTTAAATTGATTGGACACTTCACATTTGTTTAAATTGTTTCTTGTCAAATGCCAAAATTGGCAAAAAATGACAAAAATGACAAAATGACAAAATGACAAAAATTACAAAAGTTACAAAAGTTACAAAAATTACAAAATCACAAAAATAACAAAAATGACAAAAATGACAAAAATGACAAAAATGACAAAAATGACAAAAATGACAAAAATGACAAAAATGACAAAAATGACAAAAATGACAAAAATGACAAAAATGACAAAAATGACAAAAATGACAAAAATGACAAAAATGACAAAAATGACAAAAATGACAAAAATGACAAAAATGACAAAAATGACAAAAATGACAAAAATGACAAAAATGACAAAAATGACAAAAATGACAAAAATGACAAAAATGACAAAAATGACAAAAATGACAAAAATGACAAAAATGACAAAAATGACAAAAATGACAAAAATGACAAAAATGACAAAAATGACAAAAATGACAAAAATGACAAAAATGACAAAAATGACAAAAATGACAAAAATGACAAAAATGACAAAAATGACAAAAATGACAAAAATGACAAAAATGACAAAAATGACAAAAATGACAAAAATGACAAAAATGACAAAAATGACAAAAATGACAAAAATGACAAAAATGACAAAAATGACAAAAATGACAAAAATGACAAAAATGACAAAAATGACAAAAATGACAAAAATGACAAAAATGACAAAAATGACAAAAATGACAAAAATGACAAAAATGACAAAAATGACAAAAATGACAAAAATGACAAAAATGACAAAAATGACAAAAATGACAAAAATGACAAAAATGACAAAAATGACAAAAATGACAAAAATGACAAAAATGACAAAAATGACAAAAATGACAAAAATGACAAAAATGACAAAAATGACAAAAATGACAAAAATGACAAAAATGACAAAAATGACAAAAATGACAAAAATGACAAAAATGACAAAAATGACAAAAATGACAAAAATGACAAAAATGACAAAAATGACAAAAATGACAAAAATGACAAAAATGACAAAAATGACAAAAATGACAAAAATGACAAAAATGACAAAAATGACAAAAATGACAAAAATGACAAAAATGACAAAAATGACAAAAATGACAAAAATGACAAAAATGACAAAAATGACAAAAATGACAAAAATGACAAAAATGACAAAAATGACAAAAATGACAAAAATGACAAAAATGACAAAATTGACAAAAATGACAAAAATGACAAAAATGACAAAAATGACAAAAATGACAAAAATGACAAAAATGACAAAAATGACAAAAATGACAAAAATGACAAAAATGACAAAAATGACAAAAATGACAAAAATGACAAAAATGACAAAAATGACAAAAATGACAAAAATGACAAAAATGACAAAAATGACAAAAATGACAAAAATGACAAAAATGACAAAAATGACAGAAATGACAAAAATGACAAAAATGACAAAAATGACAAAAATGACAAAAATGACAGAAATGACAAAAATGACAAAAATGACAAAAATGACAAAAATGACAAAAATGACAAAAATGACAAAAATGACAAAAATGACAAAACTGACAAAAATGACAAAAATGACAAAAATGACAAAAATGACAAAAATGGAAAAAATTACAAAAATTACTTAAATTACAAAAATAATAAAAATGACAAAAATGACAAGAATTACAAAAATTACAAAAATTACAGAAATCACAAAAATGAAGCGTTATTTTCCTGAAATATACCTCTACGATACTTCTACAGTCTGTTAACTGTCGAAGGAAAGTACAGGTGAATTTAATTCGTACCGCATCAGTTCTGGCTATCAGGAAAGATTGAAAAAAAAAATAGCTGTAATTACCTGATTCTTCAGACAGGTGCTTTTAAAATTGCTTAACTTTTACCTAGCATAAGAACTAGGCTCGGTACATATGTTAGGAGCCACATAGATTAACACCAAGTGTTTGTTTGAGTGTCGTGAAATTTCTAAAGATTCCGTTGTGAATTCGTTTTACAATTTCGTAAAGTTTATAAAAAGTTCAAAATTATCTAGTGCCATGGATCGAAACGGACAGGACGATTCGCAGAAACAGTTGGCCCGCTTGGTGCTGCAGATAGTTCAGGAGCACATGTGCAACCTATTCAACCGAGTGCAGGCTGTCGTATCGTACCTTCATCAGCTCTGCTATTTGGGCAAGTTAAACGCTTTCCTTCGGATGTTTGAAAGCATTATGGCCAGCTTCCGGGATGGCCGTATTCAGGGTGAGATTTCTGAATCGTCCGTTCATCCGGAGTCACAGCAGATTGCTTCGACATCACTGCTGGAAGCTGGGCAGCTCGTTTCTGCAGATGGGAAAGAGTACATCAAGCTGCGTAGTGATTTGCTACCTTACTCGGCGCGACTTCGTGATGGAGATGTTGAACTGAAACTACATAGCGAAGCCTGTCTGCTAACGTGGGCAGATTTCTATGTGGCTAGAGTATCAGTGGCTCGGATAGATCAACTCGACGCAGCTACGGACTTCCAGCAGGCTAAAGGATTTCTGTTGGATCATTTAAAGATAGAACAAGTGCTTTGGCACCAGAAGCTGAATGAAAGACAAGAACTTAGTGCTATTTTGCAGAAAATGATCAATGGAACTACGCTTAGTGTTGCGCATGCAGAAAATTTGTACCAGCTGTGGAAAGTGTTAAACTTGACAGATGGGAGTTCAAAAGCAATTGTTGAAAATAAATTCCTCGATGCCCAGTTGAAGGTATCCATTTTAAACGTTTGTGAGACGGAAAATTTATTCACCGATTGGTTTAGACCACGGTCTAAAATCTTCGACGATTTGCGTGATCGATCTGTGAGGAAGATGTTGGAAGATGCCGTAACGAAGGGTCTGGATAAGCACAAATCTCTGATGCTCGAGAAGTGTCCACCAACGATCAAGTTTTCGTTTAAACAATTGGCGGCTCCTTTACGACTGTTGGTAACACCTAGAGATTTCCAAATGTTTTCAGACCTGTTGCATCTTCCGAAGGCTTCGCTGATCCACACAGCGCTACCGGACATTATGGAGCGATTTTTTAGAGATATGAAATCTCATCGACCGGATAGTGTATTGGAGGCTGTACCTTGTACGAACATAGTGTATTTCTATCTAATGAAAGGGATGAACGAAAGGAACTGCGAGCTGGGAAATGAAGCGTCAGTAAAATGGAGCAGAACGAAGTGGGAATTGACTGGCAAATGCCCTTGCCAAATGCTGACGTCGTTAGTCAAATTGATCAACCATTTTCAACCGATGCTGCGTAGTGCAAGAAAACCGCTTGAACATAAGTTTCGCTTTTTAACAACTCTCAACTGTCCGAGCAAATTGAAGTCTTTGGCTGAACTGGCAAACAAGAAACTCAAAACTCAAGTCAACAACACCGAAATACCGGAAGAATTCTTGGTTTGGTTCTGTATTTTAGACGATGTTTTGTTTGAACGATCTCGCCAGAAGACAGACAATGTTCAATTGCCAAGCTCAGAACATTGGATAGAAATCTACGAATACTACTTGATATCGGACGTCTACCAGCCGGACATTTTGGATGCACTCCGAGTCCTGACCCATACCTTAGTTCAGCTCACAGTACGGTTCAAAAACATAACCTCACTTCGAGGACCGATTTTCGTGAAACAAATAAACTATCTGCTATACGTCAAATCATTCCGGCAAACGTGTTCTATAGAATACAAAAACCTGCTTCAATCGTTCTCCGACTACTGGCTTCAACAGGACCGAGCCATCATCTACGCCAACACTCGAGATCCTGCTTTGAAAGGACAGGTCCAAAGCTTCCTTTCGCTACTCGAGGAATACGTCGTTTTTGCCCTTGGCAAAAGAGCACCTCCATCTCAGATGGTCCAGTTCTTTCAGGCTCTCCGGAAGTTGCTTAGCTACCTCCAACAGGAAGGCCTTGCCTGGTTCCTTGATTACTACGAGCTCCAATACGCTGGAATTTTTATGAGCAAGGGCATAGTAAGGCGTTGCGGGGATCGGTTCAAAATCCTGGATTTCCCAAACTTCATCAAACTGTTTCCGGTGCTGAACGAGAACGCTAGGATTCCGAAACATTTCGTACTGAGGCAGCTGGAGGATCTGCTGCCGGCCATCGAGAGCGGAAAGCCGGTTAAGAAAATGTCCGGCGGCTTCGTTTCCAAACGGTGCCCCGTTGAGGTTATGTCCGTGCTGTTGGCCGATATCGTTAAGGAGCTGAAGCGGTACAATATGCGTGATGATGATTTTATTAATGAGTATTGATAAAATATAGTCTTAAGCACCTTAAGTTTACTTTAGATATGTTTAGTTATCTGGATAGAATTAGTTTGTAAATTTATTTTAATTATCTGAATACATTGTACAAAAATCAAACGACTTACATGTTAAGTGTGCAAACGAATTGTCTAACTTGAAAGTTCCAGTGTTTAATCCAAAAACACGATATGATAAAATAAAAAAATATTATGTCAAATCACAAAAAAAAACTTAAAAATTTTATTAACAGCGAAATTGTTCTTACAAAATGTAATTTACGTGGTTCGTTGCACTATTCTCTAAACCTATTTTGATTGTTTTTTTTTACGTTTAAATAAGGTTTTTTGCTTGAACAAAGCATACTTGAACCACACTCTGATCGAATCGTAAAATCTAAATCCCAGATCGATCTAGTCATTCCCCTGACCTAACCAGTGTGTTGTGGCACAGTAGTGTGGCCTGTAAATTGCTTAATTGTTTGGAGGTGTTTTATAATTGTGCCAGCGACATTTGTCGTCGGTTCTTTTATTTATTTATTCATTAATTTATACGGTTGGGGTAGTTTTTTCACCTATCGGGAGGAGGTGTAATTCTTACTAAATGGCCCAACAACAACAACAGCAACAGCTGGGCAGCACAGCAGTTTGTTGCTTGCTGCATTCCTTTGGCTCATCAAACGGTGACAAGGCTTTTGTCACATACATATCTCCGGATAATTGCTAAGAATTCGATCATTCTTGAGTGGGGAATGGAAATTGATTTGGAAACTTTTGAAAAAGAGCTTTCTTAAAAGATGCTTTGATTTAAGATACGTTAAAAAAGAACGGCGTTGAATCGCTTTTAGGTGGATTTAAACCAATTAAATATTTCAATCGCTGTCAAGCGATTAATATGATGATTCAGCTGAATTATGGTGAATGCTGTTTTAATCAAAGTAATGGAATGAGTGTATTTATTGCAAATACATGGATGGAACTAAACAAGGGGTGGAATGTTAACCCATTCGAGACGGAGGTGTTTTCGTGACATTCGAACTCATAGTACTTTACTCTAACATAAATTTTATGTCGTTTGATTTTCTTCAAAACCAATTTCCAATACATTTTGCCTGAACTTTTCGGATTCCATTGGTATAAGAATATTATTTTTCCGATCATTAGTAAACTCACAATGAATGATTGTTCTGACAAAAGCATAAAAATTCTATTGCACACACGGTGTGCAGTCGGTCTCGAGCGGGTTAACCTGTGAATTTTAATAAAGATTCGAGAATGAATATTTTTTAAATTGAAAATACTTAACGGAATTTTGAAAATAATTCGAAATTCCATAATAGAAGTTCCTAAAACCTAGAAAATTTTGAATTTGGAAAACTTTTTCTTTGAACATAGATTGATACATTTCAATATTTCTACTTTAAACCGGATTGCAATCTTGTTGAAAGTGAGAAGATAAAAATAATCATTTTATGTCGTTGCAAAGGTTGCATATATTGTTGCTGATTATTCAGGTGGTTCGATTTGATTATTCATCAATCATGAGGTAGGATTACGGTTTTGAAGCGGTTTTAAAAAGTTTAAGGATAGATGAAATAAAAGAGAAAAAAAGGAAATATGAAATGATAGAAAAATTTAGCGATCAAAGAAATCACATTTATGTTCAAACAGTTAATAATATAACATCTAATGAGGTTTGCAAATTTATCGTGTACACAGAAAGCGTGCATGAAATTTCAGAGTGTGCAAAGAAGAGCCAGTTGTTTCGCTTCTATTGGAAAGTACAGATGCTTGGTATCTGAAGGAGTGTGCTTTATGAAGATGAAATTACCGGCGGATTCGACAATTACAAATTTCACTTGAAGTTATTCTATATATCTCTAAAAAACATCAACCCAAATAAAAGAGCGGTTGATGATGGACTTCCTACACATTTCATCAAGCGCACTTCTTATGAAATAATTTGTAGATATTTTTACAAGAATCCTCAAATGGAAGATTTTCTGATTGCCTTAAAATTGTGAAAGTTTTCCTTGTTCATAAACTTGGTCCTATACCAGATCCCAACAACTATCTTCCAATCTAATCTTTGCCTTGCCCAATCTTAAGTAAATGTTAGTCTCACGAGTTACCGACTATATTGAACAAATCCATATTTAATGCACTTTATCTTTTCTCCTGTGGTCGGAACGATTTCGTCTTGTTTTCCCAGCTGCCGACATTACAGGACGATCCCAGGACTAGAACTGGTAATATCGAGCCATTTACCCAAAACCGATATTCGTAATATTGTTAGCTTCAATACTTTACGACTTATTGAAAAACCAACAACGATATTGAGTACCGTACTTTGCTTTTATAAGCTTTATAAGAAAAAGCTTTATTTATGCGTCCTAGCAAGTATTATAAAATATTCATGAAAGGTTTTTTGGAAGCCTAAAATGTGGTTTAAAATCTGCTGAAGAGTTTTTACGAAATTTTTTTTTTCAAGTTTTTTATCTTGATTTTTGTTGAGTCAATCCTGGGTTTGCCCAAATTTGCCTGGATATTTCCCGGATTTTTTGTCGACGGTTTTGAAACCAAATGTTCGGATTTTTCCAGGTTTAAAAATAATAGCCCGAATTTGTCCGGCCCGGATACGTGTTGAAAAAATTCTGGCAACCTTAGGTTAGGGTTTATATGATCCGAACTGTACTTTCTCGAAGCGATATCTCAGAAACGGTTAAAACTAGATACATTAAACTTTCTGACTTTTCCTACAATGAGGAGCTCTACAAGTTTGAGATTTTGAAATAGAGTAACCAGAATAGCATAGAAAAAAAGGACAATTAGACGGTTAGACTTAGACTTGGATTATTTGTTTTGATACAATCGAAACTACCAAACAGATTTTTATAAACCTAACCATTTTGAAATCGTCCAAATGTCTGCTATGTATCAGATGCTTCCTAAAAATTTGACTTTTGATTTTTATAGTCTTCAGAAAACGACCTTAAAGTGCTTAAAGCTAAAAAGTAAGTAAGTAAAGTAAGGTTTATGAGGACTTAGTCAATCCATTGACTACTGACGCATTTTTCCGAAATTTTTCAAAAATTAACAGATAATTCTCTCTTCAATCATTGAAACACTCTTGGAAACACTTCAAACCATTAAATAATGTTCCATTTTCAATTATTTAAGCTCAGGAGAATTTTTTTTCGAAAAGAAAAGAATAAAAACGTAGTGAAAATGCAAATACTTCTTTCGGATTCTTGATTTTTGTTGCCAAAGCGTTTCACGGGATGCGTGTTTCTAACACCCTCTGAGGTGTTAACGCTGGAACTAACAGCAGGTACGCAGTCGGATTGGCAGACGATATCGTGCTCATGATCATCGGCGAAACAGTCGAGGAGGTAGAATACCTTGCAACGATGTCTGTAGATAGGGTTGGCACCTGGATGGAACCAGTCAAGCTTCAGACAGCCCACCATAAAATCGAAGAAGGTACTACCCGTGACCAACAAAATAGTTGTGTCGCAAATGGAGATTACTGGTGGAGGACACACCCCATCTTCAAAGCAGTAGCTGAAATACCTTGAAGTTTCGACGATAGCTTAAGTTTTGATGCGCGTGTCAAATACCGTTGTGACAGTGCGTCAAAAGTCATTGACTAATTGGCGTGGATTATGCCGAACTGTTATGGTCCAAAGAGTAGCAAGAGACGTCTCCTTGCGAGCGGTGCACCATCGAAACTATGATATGGTGGAGAGGCCTGGAGCTCTGCGCAACAGATCAAAATTACGGAGTAGATACACTTCGGTTGATAGCCATGCGAGTTTGCTCTGCATACAGGACCATCTCAACAGATGCAGTTTTTGTCGTCGCGGGCATGATCCCCATCGACATCACTCTGGCAGAGGATAAAGAGTGTTACGAAGCTAGAGCTGTTAGAGGAGTGCGTAAAGCCCAACGAGCACCGTCAATACTCAAGTGGCAGGAGCAATGGGACACATCGAACAGAGACGATCCCGCGGCTTTCAGATTCGATAAATCGAAAGTATGGAGAGATCAACTTTTACCTGACTCAGTTGTTTCGGGCCCTGGGTGCTTTGGGCAATACCTTCATCGGTTTAAGCTCATCAGCTAGCCATATTTCCCGAAATACGTAGATATGGAGGAATCGGCAGACCATGCAATTTTTGTCTGCCCCAGGTTCATGCGAAGGCGTAGGAAACTGCTAACATTGAATGCTGAGAATGTTGTGAATCTTTTTTTTTTTTAATTTAACACTTAATTAATAAGGCATTTCACTTTGTACAAAGTTTTTGTTTGCCGATGATCAACATATAGTTTTTTAAATCTAAATTTGGGTTTATTTGGAATGGGGAACGGGAAAGGGTTAGGTTTGGGCTTCCTATCATAAGAGACAGTGGCTGATTTACACTGCTTCACATAAGTGAAGATGGGGGGTTTTCTAATATTGCTCTGATCACTATTAACATCCATTTCTGGATCGGAGGAAGAGCAGTTAGTGTGTTTTGGATCAGACCTTTTCTTCGGTGGAGAATCCGTTCGCACCTTTACACTGGTTTGTTCAGCTGGTGCTGATAAAGTCGGCTTCTGGTGGCTTCGTTTTGAATTCAAGTTGGGTTGTTGCTGCTGTTGTTGGACTTCTTTCGGGTTGATGTTGTATGCCTTCGGGTGTGGTTTGTTGTCTGGCTTTTGTTGTTGCATTTTAGCAATATTTGCGTAGCTAGTGCTTGGTTGGTTGGTGGTGGATGCGATTTTTTTCCTTGCTTCTGATAGGGAGATATTTTGATCTGTGGCGAGTTTGAGTAAAGATACTTCGGTTTTCCAGATAATACAGGTACGGTCAATAGGGCTGTGGTTTTCTTTGCAGTTTAAGCCAAACGAATCATTTTGACACGTAGTGCTCTCGTGCTGTCCGGAACATTTTATACACGCTATTAGACTCGTACATTTGGCCTTGGGATGACCATATTGTAGGCATTTTCGGCAGAGCATGGGCAACGGATAATATATCCGGGTTCTTAACCGAAGCAAACCAAAATCGATAAATTCAGGCACGATAGTGGTGTTGATTGTCAAAATAAACGTTGGTGTTCCAACGATTCCATTCGGTGTTTTTTTGTTATCTGTTGAACTTTGGTTATCTTTTGTGGTGCTAGTTCTACAAGAAGCTCATCGTTCGTCATATCTCCAACCTCATGACATTGAACCACAAACTTTCTAAACTTCAAACGAGGGTGTTTCCCAATTTCGATTGGTGTCCCATCGATCAGATTCGTAAGCTGTTCAAGTTTTTAACCTGTTCTTCACTTCGCACTTTCAAAACGACTTTTGGTATAGTAATATCCACTTTCAGCCTTACCGGCATGTCTTTCGATTGACTTCCCAATCACGAAAGGGTTCTCAGGAAGACCTTTATCACCCGTTCCTCGAAGGAACAAGTAGTGTAAACGACCGTACGGGTTATTTCGGTCCATCCAAATAGGAATCGCCCTATCTGGATGACAACCGGGAGAAGGGCTCAAGGCCACAAGTTGTTCTTCACCGCACCAAAACTATGACTATAGCCTTTAGACTCGAGTATAAAAAAAAAACAACCGAACTCGATCGAGGCTGAAGAGGAACTCCATGAATGAAATGTGTCGCGACGAACTTTCATGGTGAATTATAAACGACGAAATTTCGCAGATCATGTACGATCTGACAGGGATCAGGAGAGAGGATGAAAGGAGAGAAAGGAAAAGTCAACCTAACTTAACGAGCTAAAGGAAGGTCTTGTGCCTTGTACCTCTAATAAAAAACACCGCGATCTTAGGGCAAGGTATAATCCAAAAATGGACTCATACGTATGGTGAGGCTTAAAAGGTCTCACATACTCAGCTACGATCATTTGTACAGCAAGAGGGACTTGAGAAGGGAAAATAAAAAAGGGTGGAAAAAGAGTACAGCCTACTCCTTGATGTAGTATCATAGGGTAAAACCAATAGGCACATCAGGCACACGAAGCCCATCATGAAAAAAATAAAAATAAACTGAGCACAAGCACAGGTGAAAACAATTTTTGTTTCTCGTTCTACACTTCCAAGAGGTGTAGAATGTAGAAAATTATCAGTTTCTACATGTCTTAACGACTCCAACTAAAGAAAGTTCTACTCACTGATAAGGACTTCACTGTTGTCAGTGTCTATAACTTGTTCACTTGGAGTATCTAAGCATGGTATTTTTTGGTGTTTTCAAAAACTTTTGTGCAGTTTTAAATCAAATGTGATCAAAACCATCGATGATTCGTGAGGCAGCACACAGAAAATTAATAGAAAAAAAAGAATTCACCGTAAGGTCTCCATTAAATTATTGTGTCAATCGCAATACAAGTTAAGCTTGTAAACAAACCTTAGCCAAATTCATCCTCGAATTTATGGTAACGGCTAACTAGAGCGTGACCACACCATAAAAAATAATCACTTTACAATCAGTGTAACTTTTCAGATGAACGACCGATCCATGCACATTACTTATTGGCCAGCCAGATGTCATTTGCGTTCCGCAGTGCATCACTAATTGCACCACTGCACTGCACTGCTGACTGAAAGATAATAAAAGTGGCGGCATTTAGCACTACTGACTGCTAACCGAAATCCATTTTACGACTGTAACTAGTAGGTATTTTTTATACTGATTCGAATTGATGTAATTGCAATTTTTCAGGGCTGACTCCCTTGTTTGATTGGTTGCAAATCGGGTATCCATTGAAAATGGTGGCAAAAAAGGACGGATACTAACCCTAAAATGGCCATTAACTAGTTGTAGTTAATTAGCTTACTCGGTGGGTGTGATATCCTTCCATATCAGTTGGACCAGAAAAAAGTAGGGAGTTACTTATGGTGAGATAATCTGTCGACTTATTGCTTGTACAGGTACAGTCCAGCTGATATTAAACTGGAGTTCGCTCATTGATGGTTGAACGTTTATCCGGATTAGCGAAATTTTTCGTAGGGATATCCGGACAGCTCTATGAGGAAAATTAACTGTTAGAAAAAAAATGTAGATTTTACCGTCTTTACAAACTTCAAAGCTGACCGAGGACTGTCAAACAAAACCACAAACGTCACTTCCAATTTGCAACCTTTTCGAAAACGAATGCAAATTAACTTCAAACCCAACTGTCAACCGATGTGTCAAAATAGTGAAGCCCTGGCGTGCGAAAGCCAACTTCGATCAGCATCACGATACCGAAGCCATTGAACCATAAACCTTCAGGCTATCGACAGCTGGCTGCCGTTGATATTTACACTTCCAGTAACCGCAAAATCTGCGCGGTCCTATCCCCAGCTGACAGTTCCTGTTATGGTTCCTCACGCGATCATTTTCTGCTCTAAGCTCAGATCAACTGTCGGGCTTCGATCGTGAAACGGATCGCGGCGAAGCTATTTATTTAGTGGCGATTCAGGCGATACTTGTACAAATCACGGTTAAGGTTACCGTTTGGCGATTTCATGTGACCTTAGGAGGTTATGTAAGTGCAACGACGACGACAAACGGTTAGCTGCAGCCATAATCGTTAGTTGCTACAACCCTCAATACATCAGAATACTTCCGATAATGTCGCCGGCAATATGTATATGTACGTATACGGGAAAACAAGTTTGAATTACTTACTAGACATTTATTTACATGCTTATGCCCGCGTTGACAAGTGCATGAAGTGTAAATGTTGTCGGGTTTCGAAGTTCATTGAGCCTGGTTACAGGTTTATGCTAATGATTTTTATCCTAGGAAACGGTTCGGTTGAATATTCAGAATCAGAATCGATATGAATAATTAGAAGGCTGATTAGTTCTATCGAGGCGCAATGTTTACTTTCTTACTTTGTTTTGAATTGATGTTGGAAAAATGCCAACAAACTCTCACGTAAGTTCTTCATTCTTTCTTTTTTCCAGAAATTACCATTGCATGGCGCGATAAGCATCGATTGCAAAAACAAAACAAAAAATGACCAAACTATTTGACGAATCTCGCCCGGAAGGAGCCCCGCTGGTCGGGGCCGATGGCGGAACCGATATGGCCTGGACCAAACTGTTGGGCAGCCAATCCGTCCCAAATCCAATTTTGGTCAAAACAGTGCAACCAAATTCAGGGAAAGAGGACAATACTAACACAATGTTAGAAGACGATGGAAAGCCGGGTCGGGAAGTGCTGGTTACGATTGATCCGGAAACGGGCAAACCCATTGCGCAAACCACCACTTCCGCTGGTGGCGATGGACGCCGCCGAGAATCCATCATCGGAACATTCCACCGGCAGCTGAGGATGTCGCTGAAGGCTGTGAGCGAAGGACCGGGACCTCTGACAAGGTAGGCGCAGAATTTGTTTGTTGATCTTATACTTTCTAGAAAATGACATTTGAGATTTAAAAGTGTTTTCAGAAATTCATCAAAACTTTTTTTAAAGAATTTGAACATTTGAAAAATATTCCTAGGTCGAAATTACTAAAAAATAAGCTCAATTCTGCGGGAAAAAAACCCACGAGTTGGTACTTTTTCCCTTCCACGGATGGCTACTATTATTGTCATCATGCATTTTTGCACGTTGACAGTTTTAATCTGTCGATCGAATTTCTTTGCTCATGAAATCAACCACACTGGTCAGCAAAAAAGAATGCCGCTGCTGGAAGGAAAATAATTACTACTAACCGGGCGGCGTGTTCTTTCTCATCCGTTGTGATTTCATTACCTTTACCTTTGTTATTGTTGTTGTCGATCGTGCCCGCTGATTGATGGATGAGTAATTTGAACTACCAGGCGCGTGTAAGTTAACTGGACGTGATCTTGTAGGCAAATGAATGTGAAGCAACTTGGAACGTTCTTCGAACCGAGTAGATTGACTGGGATTTGAATTTTAAAGATACAGATTTTAAAATTGTCAAAATTGTCAAAATGGTCTAAAATTGTCAAAATTGTAAAAATTGTCAAAACTGTCAAAATTGTCAAAATTGTCAAAATTGTCAAAATTGTCAAAATTGTAAAAATGGTCAAAATTGGCAAAATTGTTAAAATTGTCAAAATTGTCATAATTGACAAAATTGTCAAAATTGTAAAAATTGTCAAAATTGTCAAAATAGTAAAAATTCTCAAAACTGTCAAAATTGTCAAAACTCCCAAAACTGTCAAAATTTTGAAAATTTTCAAAATTGACAAAATTGTCAAAATTTACAAAATTGTCAAAATTGTCAAAATTGTCAAAATTGTCAAATTTTTCAAAATTGTTAAAATTGCAAAACTGTCAAAAATGTAAAAATTGTCAAAATTGCCAAAATTGGCAAAATTGACAAAATTGTCAAAATTGTCAAAATTGTCAAAATTGTCAAAATTGTCAAAATTGTCAAAATTGTCAAAATTGTCAAAATTGTCAAAATTGTCAAAATTGTCAAAATTGTCAAAATTGTCAAAATTGTCAAAATTGTCAAAATTGTCAAAATTGTCAAAATTGTCAAAATTGTCAAAATTGTCAAAATTGTCAAAATTGTAAAAATTGTCAAAACTGTCAAAATTGTCAAAATTGTCAAAATTGTCAAAATTGTCAAAATTGTAAAAATTGTCAAAACTGTCAAAATTGTCAAAATTGTCAAAATTGTCAAAATTGTCAAAATTGTCAAAATTGTCAAAATTGTCAAAATTGTCAAAATTGTCAAAATTGTCAATATTGTCAGAATTGTCAAAATTGTCAAAATTGTCAAAATTGTCAAAATTGTCAAAATTGTCAAAATTGTCAAAATTGTCAAAATTGTCAAAATTGTCAAAATTGTCAAAATTGTCAAAATTGTCAAAATTGTCAAAATTGTCAAAATTGTCAAAATTGTCAAAATTGTCAAAATTGTCAAAATTGTCAAAATTGTCAAAATTGTCAAAATTGTCAAAATTGTCAAAATTGTCAAAATTGTCAAAATTGTCAAAATTGTCAAAATTGTCAAAATTGTCAAAATTGTCAAAATTGTCAAAATTGTCAAAATTGTCAAAATTGTCAAAATTGTCAAAATTGTCAAAATTGTCAAAATTGTCCAAATTGTCAAAATTGTCAAAATTGTCAAAATTGTCAAAATTATCAAAATTGTCAAAATTGTCAAAATTGTCAAAATTGTCAAAATTGACAAAATTGTCAAAATTGTCATAATTGTCAAAATTGTCAAAATTGTCAAAATTGTCAAAATTGTCAAAATTGTCAAAATTGTCAAAATTGTCAAAATTGTCAAAATTGTCAAAATTGTCAAAATTGTCAAAATTGTCAAAATTGTCAAAATTGTCAAAATTGTCAAAATTGTCAAAATTGTCAAAATTGTCAAAATTGTCAAAATTGTCAAAATTGTCAAAATTGTCAAAATTGTCAAAATTGTCAAAATTGACAAACTTGTCAAACTTGTCAAAATTGTTAAAATTGTCAAAATTGTCAAAATTGTCAAAATTGTCAAAATTGTCAAAACTGTCAAAATTGTAAAAATTGTCAAAATTGGCAAAATTGGCAAAATTGTCAAAATTGTCCAAATTGTCAAAATTGTCAAAATTGTCAAAATAATCAAAATTGTCAAAATTGTCAAAATTGTCAAAATTGTCAAAATTGTCAAAATTGTCAAAATTGTCAATATTGTCAAAATTTTCAAAATTGTCAAAATTTTCAAAATTGTCAAAATTGTCAAAATTGTCAAAATTGTCAAAATTGTCAAAATTGTCAAAATTGTCAAAATTGTCAAAATTGTCAAAATTGTCAAAATTGTCAAAATTGTCAAAATTGTCAAAATTGTCAAAATTGTCAAAATTGTCAAAATTGTCAAAATTGTCCAAATTGTCAAAATTGTCAAAATTGTCAAAATTGTCAAAATTGTCAAAATTGTCAAAATTGTCAAAATTGTCAAAATTGTCAAAATTGTCAAAATTGTCAAAATTGTCAAAATTGTCAAAATTGTCAAAATTGTCAAAATTGACAAACTTGTCAAACTTGTCAAAATTGTTAAAATTGTCAAAATTGTCAAAATTGTTTAAATTGTCAAAACTGTCAAAATTGTAAAAATTTTCAAAATTGGCAAAATTGGCAAAATTGTCAAAATTGTCCAAATTGTCAAAATTGTCAAAATTGTCAAAATTATCAAAATTGTCAAAATTTTCAAAATTGTCAAAATTGTCAAAATTGTCAAAATTGTCAAAATTGTCAAAATTGTCAAAATTGTCAAAATTGTCAAAATTGTCAAAATTGTCAAAATTGTCAAAATTGTCAAAATTGTCAAAATTGTCAAAATTGTCAAAATTGTCAAAATTGTCAAAATTGTCAAAATTGTCAAAATTGTCAAAATTGTCAAAATTGTCAAAATTGTCAAAATTGTCAAAATTGTCAAAATTGTCAAAATTGTCAAAATTGTCAAAATTGTCAAAATTGTCAAAATTGTCAAAATTGTCAAAATTGTCAAAATTGTCAAAATTGTCAAAATTGTCAAAATTGTCAAAATTGTCAAAATTGTCAAAATTGTCAAAATTGTCAAAATTGTCAAAATTGTCAAAATTGTCAAAATTG
Organism: Uranotaenia lowii; assembly: GCF_029784155.1. Classification (NCBI taxonomy): domain Eukaryota; kingdom Metazoa; phylum Arthropoda; class Insecta; order Diptera; family Culicidae; genus Uranotaenia; species Uranotaenia lowii. The sequence goes on along the minus strand of NC_073693.1, from coordinate 355,101,439 downwards.
TCAAAATTGTCAAAATTGTCAAAATTGTCAAAATTGTCAAAATTGTCAAAATTGTCAAAATTGTCAAAATTGTCAAAATTGTCAAAATTGTCAAAATTGTCAAAATTGTCAAAATTGTCAAAATTGTCAAAATTGTCAAAATTGTCAAAATTGTCAAAATTGTCAAAATTGTCAAAATTGTCAAAATTGTCAAAATTATCAAAATTATCAAAATTGTCAAAATTGTCAAAATTGTCAAAATTGTCAAAATTGTCAAAATTGTCAAAATTGTCAAAATTGTCAAAATTGTCAAAATTGTCAAAATTGACAAAATTGCCAAAATTGACAAAATTGCCAAAATTATCAAAATTGTCAAAATTGTAAAAATTGTCGAAATTGCCAAATTGTCAAAATTGGCAAAATAAGCAAAATTGTCAAAATTGTCAAAATTGTCAAAATTGTCAAAATTGTCAATATTGTCAAAATTGTCAAAATTGTCAAAATTGTCAAAATTGTCAAAATTGTCAAAATTGTCAAAATTGTCAAAATTGTCAAAATTGTCAAAATTGTCAAAATTGTCAAAATTGTCAAAATTGTCAAAATTGTCAAAATTGTCAAAATTGTCAAAATTGTCAAAATTGTCAAAATTGTCAAAATTGTCAAAATTGTCAAAATTGTCAAAATTGTCAAAATTGTCAAAATTGTCAAATTTGTCAAAATTGTCAAAATTGTCAAAATTGTCAAAATTGTCAAAATTGTCAAAATTGTCAAAATTGTCAAAATTGTCAAAATTGTCAAAATTGTCAAAATTGTCAAAATTGTCAAAATTGTCAAAATTGTCAAAATTGTCAAAATTGTCAAAATTGTCAAAATTGTCAGAATTGTCAAAATTGTCAAAATTGTCAAAATTGTCAAAATTGTCAAAATTGTCAAAATTGTCAAAATTGTCAAAATTGTCAAAATTGTCAAAATTGTCAAAATTGTCAAAATTGTCAAAATTGTGAAAATTGTGAAAATTGTGAAAATTGTCAAAATTGTCAAAATTGTCAAAATTGTCAAAATTGTCAAAATTGTCAAAATTGTCAAAATTGTCAAAATTGTCAAAATTGTCAAAATTGTCAAAATTGTCAAAATTGTCAAAATTGTCAAAATTGTCAAAATTGTCAAAATTGTCAAAATTGTCAAAATTGTCAAAATTGTCAAAATTGTCAAAATTGTCAAAATTGTCAAAATTGTCAAAATTGTCAAAATTGTCAAAATTGTCAAAATTGTCAAAATTGTCAAAATTGTCAAAATTGTCAAAATTGTCAAAATTGTCAAAATTGTCAAAATTGTCAAAATTGTCAAAATTGTCAAAATTGTCAAAATTGTCAAAATTGTCAAAATTGTCAAAATTGTCAAAATTATAAAAATTGTCAAAATTGCCAAATTGGCAAAATCGGCAAAATTAGCAAAATTGTCAAAATTGTCAAAATTGTCAAAATTGTCAAAATTGTCAAAATTGTCAAAATTGTCAAAATTGTCAAAATTGTCAAAATTGTCAAAATTGTCAAAATTGTCAAAATTGTCAAAATTGTCAAAATTGTCAAAATTGTCAAAATTGTCAAAACTGTCAAAATTGTCAAAATTGTCAAAATTGTCAAAATTGTCAAAATTGTCAAAATTGTCAAAATTGTCAAAATTGTCAAATTTGTCAAAATTGTCAAAATTGTCAAAATTGTCAAAATTGTCAAAATTGTCAAAATTGTCAAAATTGTCAAAATTGTCAGAATTGTCAAAATTGTCAAAATTGTCAAAATTGTCAAAATTGTCAAAATTGTCAAAATTGTCAAAATTGTCAAAATTGTCAAAATTGTCAAAATTGTCAAAATTGTCAAAATTGTCAAAATTGTCAAAATTGTCAAAATTGTCAAAATTGTCAAAATTGTCAAAATTGTCAAAATTGTCAAAATTGTCAAAATTGTCAAAATTGTCAAAATTGTCAAAATTGTCAAAATTGTCAAAATTGTCAAAATTGTCAAAATTGTCAAAATTGTCAAAATTGTCAAAATTGTCAAAATTGTCAAAATTGTCAAAATTGTCAAAATTGTCAAAATTGTCAAAATTGTCAAAATTGTCAAAATTGTCAAAATTGTCAAAATTGTCAAAATTGTCAAAATTGTCAAAATTGTCAAAATTGTCAAAATTGTCAAAATTGTCAAAATTGTCAAAATTGTCAAAATTGTCAAAATTGTCAAAATTGTCAAAATTGTCAAAATTGTCAAAATTGTCAAAATTGTCAAAATTGTCAAAATTGTCAAAATTGTCAAAATTGTCAAAATTGTCAAAATTGTCAAAATTGTCAAAATTGTCAAAATTGTCAAAATTGTCAAAATTGTCAAAATTGTCAAAATTGTCAAAATTGTCAAAATTGTCAAAATTGTCAAAATTGACAAAATTGACAAAATTGACAAAATTGACAAAATTGACAAAATTGTCAAAATTGTCAAAATTGTCAAAATTGTCAAAATTGTCAAAATTGTCAAAATTGTCAAAATTGTCAAAATTGTCAAAATTGTCAAAATTGTCCAAATTGTCAAAATTGTCAAAATTGTCAAAATTGTCAAAATTGTCAAAATTGTCAAAATTGTCAAAATTGTCAAAATTGTCAAAATTGTCAAAATTGTCAAAATTGTCAAAATTATCAAAATTGTCAAAATTGTCAAAATTGTCAAAGTTGTCAAAATTGTCAAAATTGTCAAAATTGTCAAAATTGTCAAAATTGTCAAAATTGTCAAAATTGTCAAAATTGTGAAAATTGTCAAAATTGTCAAAATTGTCAAAATTGTCAAAATTGTCAAAATTGTCAAAATTGTCAAAATTGTCAAAATTGTCAAAATTGTCAAAATTGTCAAAATTGTCAAAATTGTCAAAATTGTCAAAATTGTCAAAATTGTCAAAATTGTCAAAATTGTCAAAATTGTCAAAATTGTCAAAATTGTCAAAGTTGTCAAAATTGTCAAAATTGTCAAAATTGTCAAAATTGTCAAAATTGTCAAAATTGTCAAAATTGTCAAAATTGTCAAAATTGTCAAAATTGTCAAAATTGTCAAAATTGTCAAAATTGTCAAAATTGTCAAAATTGTCAAAATTGTCAAAATTGTCAAAATTGTCAAAATTGTCAAAATTGTCAAAATTGTCAAAATTGTCAAAATTGTCAAAATTGTCAAAATTGTCAAAATTGTCAAAATTGTCAAAATTGTCAAAATTGTCAAAATTGTCAAAATTTTCAAAATTTTCAAAATTGTCAAAATTGTCAAAATTGTCAAAATTGTCAATTTTGACAATTTTGCTAATTTTGCCAATTTTGCCAATTTGGCAATTTTGACAATTTTGACAATTTTGACAATTTTGACAATTTTGACAATTTTGACAATTTTGACAATTTTGACAATTTTGACAATTTTGACAATTTTGACAATTTTGACAATTTTGACAATTTTGACAATTTTGACAATTTTGACAATTTTGACAATTTTGACAATTTTGACAATTTTGACAATTTTGACAATTTTGACAATTTTGACAATTTTGACAATTTTGACAATTTTGACAATTTTGACAATTTTGACAATTTTGACAATTTTGACAATTTTGACAATTTTGAAAATTTTGACAATTTTGACAATTTTGACAATTTTGACAATTTTGACAATTTTGACAATTTTGACAATTTTGACAATTTTGACAATTTTGACAATTTTGACAATTTTGACAATTTTGAAAATTTTGACAATTTTGACAATTTTGACAATTTTGACAATTTTGACAATTTTGACAATTTTGACAATTTTGACAATTTTGACAATTTTGACAATTTTGACAATTTTGACAATTTTGACAATTTTGACAATTTTGACAATTTTGACAATTTTGACAATTTTGACAATTTTGACAATTTTGACAATTTTGACAATTTTGACAATTTTGACAATTTTGACAATTTTGACAATTTTGACAATTTTGACAATTTTGACAATTTTGACAATTTTGACAATTTTGACAATTTTGACAATTTTGACAATTTTGACAATTTTGACAATTTTGACAATTTTGACAATTTTGACAATTTTGACAATTTTGACAATTTTGACAATTTTGACAATTTTGACAATTTTTACAATTTGACATTTAATATGAACCCCATGTCAAATTTGACATACATAGAATGCAGTACAGCGAGTTTTTTCCGTTTCTCTAACAGGGACGTCGAAATTAAGTGAGTTGACAGTGCATCGCTGGGTTATGTTGTAAAAATAAAAACCTACACTTTATCCTATCAATGGTAGATTGGGAAAAATCTTGAAACTGTTTGAAAAATTGAAAATTCTTTTATTACTCGGAAGATTTATGCTCTCATACCTAAAATGCATAGTCAATCCATATTTTGCATGCTTAATCCATAGCTTACAGCTACTCACCGAAACGGAACAATTGAGGTGGAAAATCGACCAAAATTGTAACAAAATTTACGATCGTCGTTGCGGCGTGGTTGGAAAAATGTGACGCGTTCCACCAAAAATGACGCCAGTTTGTTTCGATAAACATACGACCAGGCAAATAATTCTTCCCACCCGGTCGAGAACGAGCTTAAATAGAACGCCACCGAAATAGTTTTAATCTATATGGAGACTCCGGTCAGATGTAGCACGTTACAGCTTCCAGCTTCATCATCATCATCATCATCATCATTGGCGGATTATTTCGATTGTTTCAACAAAAGCGACCTCCCTGCGGCCATATATTTTGTTATGCTAATAAGTTATTTATGTTTACATAATTGTGCCCCTGGATCCGGTCGGTCGGCCGTACAATAATAAGTTATGCAGCTCCCGGTGAAATTACAATTGTGTTTTTACTATTTGGATGCACCTCGGTCGAAGCGGCTCGAAGCTCTACTATTTATCGGTATTGTTTGCCCTAATTTGAATGGCGAATATCGGCCGCCCCGAGTGGGAATTGTGAGGAATACATTTAGTTTATCATTTTAAGATAATCCGATATCGATTTTATTTGTAGATCTGGCGAGTTTTCTGGCGGTTGAAATTTGTGTCACGTGTTACGATAAGCAAACAATAAAACATCTGTATGTTACGAAATATGTTTAAATTGTTCATCTATAGTCGCTACCGGAATTGTGTCAGATTTCAAATCTATCCTGCATCATAGAAATTTCCCACCTTGCGCCAGTTGAACGTTCTACGAGAGGAATGTTTATTATTGTTAAACGAGAATACCTACCGAAAATTGCGGAATCGATTCAGTCAGTCTCGAAACTACGTCAGACGGAAGTGAGAATAATTTCAAACCAATCCCCTTCGCCATGAAGAGGAAACTTCAAATCGTTGGAGGGATATCGGATGATTCATTCCGAAATTGCTACTCGACCAGCGAAAGTTGCTCCTAGTTCAAGGAACACACTTGAATAGGAAACAGATCAACTGAAGGCTGGTTATGCAATTTGATATTTGCATAAAAATGATGCAACTTTATTCAATTGTTGAATAATTATATTTTTTGCAGTGTGTGAAAATTCCACCGCCGACTGTGCCTAACAAAAGGAATACACAATATTTATGCAATTTCTCACTAACTAAATGATTCAAGAATTTTCATTCCTTCTTAAATGTCTTAAATGTATTAAATGTCAATATAATTTAAGACTTTCTGATTTTCAAACAATCTGAATTTCTGAAATAATAACTGCCTTATCGTCTACCTAAAATGAGATCTTCAGACTTACTTAACAGTCGAAATGGTCAAGACAGTCAAAAGTGATCAAATTTTAAAATTGATCGATATTTAAAAGACTTTCAAAATCATTTTGTCATTATTGTCTTTTTTGTCATTTTTGTCATTTTTGTCTTTTTTGTCATTTTTTTATTTAACTTGTCAATTTGACCAATTGTCAATTTTTAAAATTTTGACAAATTTTTACACGTTGATAATTTCTACAATTTTGACAATTTGGACAAAATTTGCCATTTTGCCAATTGACAATTTTTACCATTATGAAAAATTGGTTCATTTCGATATTTTGTAAAATAAATGACAAAAATGACAAATATGATAAAATGACAAAATTGAAAAAAATGACAAAAATGACAAAATGACAGAAATGACAAAAATGACAAAAATGACAAAAATGACAAAAATGACAAAAATGACAAAAATGACAAAAATGACAAAAATTACAAAAATGACAAAAATGACAAAAATGACAAAAATGACAAAAATGACAAAAATGACAAAAATGACAAAAATGACAAAAATGACAAAAATGACAAAAATGACAAAAATGACAAAAATGACAAAAATGACAAAAATGACAAAAATGACAAAAATGACAAAAATCACAAAAATGACAAAAATGACAAAAATGACAAAAATGACAAAAATGACAAAAATGACAAAAATGACAAAAATGACAAAAATGACAAAAATGACAAAAATGACAAAAATGACAAAAATGACAAAAATGACAAAAATGACAAAAATGACAAAAATGACAAAAATGACAAAAATGACAAAAATGACAAAAATGACAAAAATGACAAAAATGACAAAAATGACAAAAATGACAAAAATGACAAAAATGACAAAAATGACAAAAATGACAAAAATGACAAAAATGACAAAAATGACAAAAATGACAAAAATGACAAAAATGACAAAAATGACAAAATGACAAAAATGACAAAAATGACAAAAATGACAAAATGACAAAAATGACAAAAATGACAAAAATGACAAAAATGACAAATATGACAAAAATTACAAAATGACAAAAATGACAAAATGACAAAAATGACAAAAATGACAAAAATGACAAAAATGACAAAAATGACAAAAATGACAAAAATGACAAAAATGACAAAAATGACAAAAATGACAAAATGACAAAAATGACAAAAATGACAAAAATGACAAAAATGACAAAATGACAAAAATGACAAAATGACAAAAATGACAAAAATGACAAAAATGACAAAAATGACAAAAATGACAAAAATGACAAAAATGACAAAAATGACAAAAATGACAAAAATGACAAAATGACAAAAATGACAAAAATGACAAAAATGACAAAAATGACAAAATGACAAAAATGACAAAAATGACAAAAATGACAAAATGACAAAATGACAAAAATGACAAAAATGACAAAAATGACAAAATGACAAAAATGACAAAAATGACAAAATGACAAAAATGACAAAAATGACAAAAATGACAAAAATGACAAAAATGACAAAAATGACAAAAATGACAAAAATGACAAAAATGACAAAAATGACAAAAAAGACAAAAATGACAAAAATGACAAAAATGACAAAAATGACAAAAATGACAAAAATGACAAAAATGACTAAAATGACAAAAATGACATAAAAGTAAGAAATTACAAAAATGGCAACATCGACAAAAATGTCAAATCGCAAAATGACAGAATCAGATCAATATTTTTGGTAAATTTGTCATCAATATTGTTTAATTTGTTTTCAGATTTTTTATTTTAAAGTTGAATTTAGGGGATTTCTTCTCACAAATAAAACCACACTGCTCCACCGTTTGTTGTAGTAGATTTTTCTGGTTTTATTTTTCTGTTTTGTTTACTCTTTAATCATAGGTACATATTTATTTTTTACTCCACGATAAAATACAATTCAAAAATACATATAATTAGATTATCAAAAATTCATTCATTATAATGTATAATAATTTTTTTTCCATTGTTCGTGTAATTTACTTTCTCGGTTGTTTTAAGTGTTTTTCTGCGATTTTTTTTGCTGTTTTTCGAATGTGTTCACTGACTTTGTTTGCTGACTTGCTTTTCGATAGGGATAAACTCTGCGCCAACTTTGGTTGGGGTGTTTTTTTTCTCTCTTTTCATTATTGTGGGGACTACGTGAAAACTGCATCTTAGTATGCGTGTATTTTTTGGTGAGTGTTCAATTTGAGGGATTAGAGAACTAGACTAAAATTTTCGGGAAACTGTATTTTTTCTCTGTTATCTAATGTGGTTCATAGTTTTTCTTCTCAAATATTTCTGACCTATTGTTATTCATTCATTCACATCGCAAATGTTAGCTTTCTATGAAACGAATCAATCGAAGTTAACTTTGATTTTATTTAAAATAAACAAATCCAAACAATTCCTTTATTAGTTTCTTAACAGTTCAACAAAAGATTGAACGCAAGAAGAAAACAAAAAAAAAGTGATCATCGACTTTTGTTATCGATTTCAAATCGAAATGTTTTAGTGGTTGCTGTTCTATGTGCATCGAAATATGTTTAAAACCTTCTTTTGTTTTGTTTCTATACATTCCTACACATAAATGTTTTCTGTTGTTTTTTGTCCGATTTTGCTTGTTTATTAGCTTGGTTAGATTGGTTGTTTGTTGCTCTGTTTTATGAAGATTTTGAGTTCACTCTTTCAGTAACCGTTTTTACACTCTAGTTGTTTATGCATATGAAGTTTAGGCAAACCACAAATTTACTTAAACTGTAAAAATCGTCACGATACGTGAAAATGGCTCAAGTTTTTGAGCATTTGAGCATTTTTTGACAGTTTAAAAATAGGACAATTTTGAAATTTTGGCGGTTTGAAAATTTTGACAATGTTGAAAGTTTTGACAATTTTGACAATTTTAAATTTTTGATTATCTTTACGGTGTTGACAGTTCGTAAATTTTGACAATTTTCCAAATTTGTCCCTGAGAATTTTGACAAATTTGCCCATTTTGATAATATGAATAATTTTCACAGTTTGGAAATTGTTCCAGTGTGAAATTTAGACAAGAATATCGTGTACTTTTTCAGTTGAAAAGATTCAAACCCTAATGCTGCTGCCTGTAGTTCCCTTGAGAGTCAACAGAATGACAATGCGAGATCAATGTAAAAAAGATTCAAAAGCGAGAGCTGATTTGCATCAAAGTCGATCACTCAAGCTTACTACCTCCTTGTAAACATGAAACGGCAGAGAGGTAAATCAAATCGACAGAGCGATCGTAACGATATCTCTGGTGATTTTGCATCATCAAATTGACAGAGAGAAACACACCATATGCGTGTCTCGGGAGAGTGCTACGAGATCTGAGTAGAAATGCTTAGTGGTGTATCAAAAGTAAGTGAGATACTTACTGATACATAATCTTATTCGAAAAACCACTCACTGTCACTCACTCACTCACTCGAAA
>NC_073693.1:355019426-355091721 GCF_029784155.1 Uranotaenia lowii | reverse complement strand
TGTTTTGCAGGAAATCACAGCAGGCCTTGTAGCTGTAGAAGTACGAACAGCCGCGCACCGTATTGTGCGAGTAAAAGTCCGAGTTCTTCTCATTGCCGAAGTCTTCTAGCGGGTCCGACCACAGCAGATCGCACATCGGACCGAAGGCTGGCGGTTCTTTGAATCGGTCTAGCTTCCGTATGTCGTCTAGCTCCTGGATTTCGGGCGAGAGGCCACCATGAACACATAGGAATTGCTGATTCATCAATGCTGCCAGTGGCAGGCAATCGAACGCATCCATGCATGCGTCGTAAACCCGCTCCGAGTACTTGATCTTGCATTCCTGCTTGAACGTGAAGTATTCCGTCAGATGTCGACACTCGTGATTGCCTCGCAGCAGAAACAGTGTGGTCGGGTAGCACAGCTTCAGTGCCCACAGATACAGCACGCACTCTATACTGAAGTAGCCACGATCGACGTAGTCACCCAAAAATAGATATTTGGTCGAAGCAGGCGAGCCGCCAATCTCGAACAGCTTCATCAGATCGAAGAACTGTCCATGAATGTCACCGCACACTGTGACCGGGGCCTCGATGTCGATCATCGTGCTTTCCGCCTTCAAGATGGCGGCACCTTCCTGGATGATCCTCAACGCGGCATTCTCCTCGATCCGACCCTCCACGATGAAGTGCTGCTTCAGAACGTCCGGACGCGGTTTGCCGGTGTGTGAGTCGAATACCTCAGCGATTGTGAGTTTGTGTTTCGGCGGAAACAGCACACTGTCGATGATCCGATCGTTTCCGGCTGCCCCTGCTCCAGCTCCGGCCCCTCCTCCCCCGCCGCCACCGGACTGCTGCTGTGTTGCATTTGCTGATTGTTGCTGGCTTGCTGTTTGCGAAGACATTTTTGCTGCTGCTACTTCTACTGCTAGAGTAGATAGATAGATTCCTCCGGATTTTGTTGGGCCTTAACGCTACAGGACACTTACACGCTCACACGACGACAAATCTATTTTCCGAATAGAATAGAATAACTTCTGGGATATTTGTTGGTGGTTGTGGTGCAAGAACTATCGGTGCTCAGAACAACTGTTTTTGTTTTATGTTTTAAGTAGAGTGTTGTATCCTTCTGTCTTCTTAAGTTTTCGCCCGTCTTTCGTTTGACTTCTACTAGGTAGTTATCTACTGCCGCCACAAAAAACGTTGGGTTTGGTTGGGATATTTAGCTAAAGGTTGGTTGGTTTCGCTTATCTAAGAAGTGTTGCGATTATCGAACCAGTCGATGGTACGCTTTCTCTCTTGACTCTGCCTGCCCAAACAAAGCTGAGATGATGGCACAAAGATTGATGTTGGGATGTCGCTTTTCCTAGTTGTTGCGCTTTGCACTCATCTACCGATCAGTCGATCCGTCTCCTATGTTGAAGTTGATCTAAAAAGAGAAGAAAGGAGAAAAAAAACCGTTACAATTCTATCTTCAATCCGAATTATTAAAAAGCAATTGCGATTTATTAGGAACCCTCCCTCCGTAATGTAAAACATAACAAAAAACATCAAATCCGATTTGTTGTAAAAGCAAACACCGCCTAACAGGCGTTAACAACGGCAGCTTGACCAATCGGGCAGCGCTCAAACAAAACACACAATTATTCCGCCGAATCAATTAACTTGTTCGCACGCCTTCGACAGCAACGATAACACCCCACTGCTGGTTTGATGTTTGCTGGAGGGCGCTGAGCTTAAGTGCGCGTGAAATACGTTATCTATGCGTCTACGCGAGCACGAGACGTTACCCCACTAGGGCTAGGCCGCTATTTACCTACTTTGGAAGCGTGATTCGATTCGGTTGAGTGATGATCGGCTGAGATTTGAGCAGGCTAAGTAACATGTGTCGAAGTGATTGCTGGAGATGGTTTAAATTAATGTTTGCATTATCGTAATTATTGAGTTGGGAGCTCACAAGCAGCGATCAATTTTGGTTTCTAACCTTTTGGATCTTGAAACCTTTTGGATCTTGAAACCTTTCGGATGATACTTTTGTACACTCAAAGATCCCAAAGACACATTCCACCGTGACGTGAATTCACTTTTCCGGACTTTTCTGAACTGTTGAAGGTCAGCCAAATTACTGCGACATGAAAAAAAAATAGTAGCAAACGATGGAGTAACTTCCATGTCTTAGAACAAATGGTATTGTGGTAAAAAAATTAATTACCGTAAAACGGGGTAACATTGATTTTTTTTTAAATCATTTATTTGAAACGGCTCAGTCCAGTAGGTTTAAGGAGCCAAGATTGTATTTGTTTTTGCACTGTTTAAGGGGTAACATTGATCACCGGGGTAAATTTGACCAACAATAAACTTTTACACATTATCATCAATAACTCAGTCTATTGTTTGAATTTTTGAAAACTGTTTTCTATGTTTGAAAGCCTATCAATTGAGTATCAAATAAACAAAATTTGGTTTGTATTGGAATTTTTTTTCTGTTAGAAGAAAATCTAATTTCAAATTCTTAAAATATCTATTTTTCCAAGCCTCGCAAACAAATAGCTCTCCTGATGATACCAAAAAGAATTTAGAAGCAAAAGGTTTGTTGAATGTGAAAGAACAACTTTTTTTCTTTGTATATGAACAGTTATAGTGCTATTTATATAGTCATTTAATGATAAATTTTTGATTTTAAAAAAATAAGAACATTTTCCAAGAGTAAGCCCGTGTTGGACAAATGGATAGGAACCCTATCAAATCGTTAACCTTGAAGAAAAAATTAAAATGGGAATAGTGGGAGGGCCAAGGGGAATGTGTGAAGGTAAAATTTCATTTGTATTTTGAATCTCAAACTTTTTAGCAATTATAATTATTTTTGCCCCTAAATGTAGGCAGCATCATAGTTCTTTTTTCGATTATAAATAATTTTAAAATAAAACGTTAAAATTAAGATTAAATTCATAAACTAGTTATTCTTAATATTATAAAGGTGTTTTGTATCCTTTATGATCAAGAAAACTCGTTAAAACCGTCAGAATAGAGACAGATCCATGTCACCCCAAAGCATCAAATTCTGAACAGAGACGAAAACGATTTTTAAATCAAATTTAAAGAGGTTTAATAATTTTCTGCATCCATGTTTTACGTTCATAGGAGTCCAGTACTGGTTTAAAAATATAAAACAAGCCACATTCTTCTTAAAAGAAAAAATAATCGAAATATATTGAAAAAAGTGATCAATATTACTCCGGATTACGGTACCTATATTTTTATATACGTAGATACGACAACTTACAAAGTTATACCTTTTCCAAGTTGTGACTTGAATTCAATCAGTTTAAGCACAACTATTCTGAACCATTTTTTACAGCTTCCAAATTTTACGTACACTAGAGTGCTCCACTAGAGTGTGAAATGTTACATGCTGCAGACTGAAATTGATCCTAGTACAAGGTCTCATGTCAAGTCTGGAGCAGATCGGGACCCCTGGGAAGGAGTCACTCAACGACGCTGAAATTTGCAGAGATTTTGAGACATTTTCTTCAGGAGAAACATGAATAACCAGTTTTTTTTAATCAATAACCCTAGTCCTCTTTGACTGATTTCTTTTGAATATCGATATTCTTAAAACTTAAAATATGACAAATAATTCGTATAAAGACCGTATTTCGATTAGAGTTGAGATGAAAAAAAGTTATAAGGCTTCAAATTTGGGCTATCATTTTTAAGGATGATATAAGGAACACTCAATTTGAAATGCATGCCATTTCGTCAAATAATGACCAATTTTAACAATTTTCGTTACGTTTGATTGCAAATCTTTGCGAATATTTGGTTGTAGGTAAAATTTACATGAAAATTTGGTAAGTAGATCGGGGAGAGAGATAATTAACCCTATAGAATTGTTATATTTTCAAAGGTGATGGAAAGTATTGGAGAAACATGGGATATCAAAGAAAGAAAGAACGTAAGCCGTAAATATTATGAATTTTTCGAAAAAGATACAACGGCTCATCGACGGGATTTGAATTTCATATGAACAAGCAATTAAATTGTCTGACTTAGAGGAAAAAAGCCAGTAGTTATTTCTCATGGAAGAAGTCTACCAACATTAAGCGGAAAGGTAAATATTATTTATTTATTTCAGTTGATTTTCTTTACAAAAACAATATTTTAATGTTTTCAGATACATAGAGACTGTTTACTTTGACCCCCGAGGTCCAATCCGGAAGGTCGAATAAAAAACAGCGATAAACAAGATCATATCATGTAAGTTACATAGTATTCTTAAGTTATTGAAATGTTTTATCACAATCATATTTTCACAAGAGCTTTTATTTTCTTGCAGGGCGTCGGCTGTTCAATTTTCACCGTAAAAAATTAACAGCATTTTGTTTCAGGGCCATGGAGGCGGCTCCCCCAGCAGAAGAAAAAAAAAAACAAACAATTCAGAGGTTAATATAAGAAATCATGCCACTGATCGTTTATTATTAAAATAATTAAAAATGCGTTTCATTAAAAACAAAAAAAGAAAAACAATCTTTTCAAATTAATTTAATTAATATTTTGAACCTACGATGTCCCACGTTCACGGGGAGCAGCATTTACAGTAGAAACAGCAATACGAATGATTGAATGAAAATTCCTGGTGGATTCTTGGCATCGATGCGATCGCTAAATCAACTATTTTTCCTTTCGTGGCAAAGTAACATCTGATTGTTGGCTTGATCGTATTTTCAAGACAGAACCAAACAACCATATTTATGTTCATGTAGACGCGTAAAATAACTGATAAATCTATATATTTTTCTCCGTGTAAGTAGAGGCAACCCCAACCCCATGGCAACTTGACGTTTCCCATACAAATCGAGTGTGCCAATTTTTCTGGTTCTCTGCTTCTGTCAAATCGAAAATCCACCTGCTAATGTCGGATGGACACATATCGAAATGTGATTTCAATTGATTGATTCAATGAATGGAAAAACGTTTCGAATTCAAAATTTTTAGCTTAGTTTTATATGAAGGGATACTTTTGGGAAAAGCAAGCAAACTTATAGCAAGATGATTTGTGTGTCTTTCATTGGGCATAAAAGTTCTGTGCTGATCAAAATAATTACCTGATATACGGATGTTTTTTGGGACAAGTACCTTTTATGGGAACTACCGTATACAATAAACGTAAAGTACCAAATTACCTTCAATTGATTTTCATAAAATGCGATGCATATGAATATTACAGAATGACAAAGCAATCGAATTATAGCCAAATTTTTCCCGTTTTTTTTAGTATTCCTTTTCAAAAAGAAGATAGGTAGAACATGGAATGAGAATAAACATTTTGGTGATGCACTTTTTATTTCTTCGAAAGTTTTTTAAAATTTGATTCGCACCACATTTGATGATGGGTCCTTTTCATGTGCATGACTCAAAAAGCGTGTAAACAAGCGGTACACCAGCGACATCTGCGATTTTGAAACAGGCACACGAAACTCGCCTGAACTGTCAAGTTGCCAGGGGGTTGGGCAACCCCGAAACAATCGACCATGTGCGCTCGGCTAAAATCCCAAGTCGATGAGTGGTTGTAAGCAGGGTGGTCAATTTTTTTTTCTTCAAAAAATCAAGTGCTAGTGAGATAAAAATCAGAATACGTCAAGGAACAGAAATTCCGATCAAAGTGATCACCTTTTTTTGGTCGCCGATCCACATTTTCTATGCAGCTCCTTAAAACACATTTTTCATCACATTTGCAAAAATCAGGCAAAATCAGGGAAATCGAATGGCATATCAGGTTTCGAGGCTGAACCTCGAAAAATCAGAAAAAAATTGGGTTTAAATCATTCACTTCAGTATGTATGGAGATAAATTTTATTTTGAGTTTTTACCACACAACCAGAGGTTCCAGATGTCCTGATTTTTCAGGATTATTCCTGTTTTTTGGCGTGCCCTCCTGATTTTTCTTGGACCTGATTTTGAAAACAGTGATTAGAATATACTGATTGAAAAAAAATTAACTATAGATAAACTTGTGGTTAAATCACAAAACTGTAACAGTTTAACCCAGGGATGAGCAAACCGTGGCCTTCGAGACATGTTGGTGTGGCCCGCAATTGAATTTATTTTACCACTTTTACCTACGATTGATTGTTAATTATCATGAAATATTAGAATCTACAGACTAAAGCAAAAAATAAGGATGTGTTTAGCAAACTTGTTCAAATATGCACATGCAACTTGTTTGTACATTAATTTATCCAATAATCATTTGGATCAAAGACAATTTTCCAGTAATTTATGATTGTATTTTGTTCCTTTACAAGCATAGGTGTAATAATGCAAAAAGGTAATATTATCTTTGTTTTTAGAATATTTTTTTCCTATTTTTCTTAACTACTTTTGAATATCAAATCCACAATAATAGCAGGTCGACATAAGAAAATAAATGATCAGAAGATTATCATAAGCACAGGCATTTTAAGTATGTTAGAAAAGTCATTAATTTTTCGACCTTCTGAAAACATATTTTGTAAGATAATTATGCTCAGTATGTTATTCAATTTTTTTTTCAATCGAATCTTGCAGCCGACCGTCGCCTAGAGTGTAGAGTTCAAGTCTTCTAAGCAAGAGGTTATAAGGTCGGTCACGTCAAATATTTGGGGTCATTTTTTAGTTTCAGCGGAAAATTTCCTTTAGGAAATTTATAAATTGGTACAAATACCAACAGCTGGCTTGAATATTCAATTTTCCCATACAAACTTGAAACTTAAAATTTACTGATGGTAACGTCACTTAAAAATTCTGCAAAAAATCATGAATGGGTTGTGGACCAAGACGAAGCTTTTTAGATCCCAGGGTTTCAGAAATTCAAAAATGACCCCAAATCGACTCAGTCTAGTCAAACATAGTACTATTTCTATGGGCTGCAGGTTTTAGCATTTGTATCCTTGGAAGATGTTCGTCTTAGAGTTAAGTGAAATCGCTTCAAAGAAACATGAAGTTTCACTAAGATCCTATATGTGTGTGTTCGTTTTTTTAAAGACAAAACGCTCATTTTGTTAGCTCTCAAATACTGGTTAGAATCAAACCATTAACTTTTTTCAAAAACTTTTGTTCTTGAATATGAATGGATATGATTTTTCTCATTTTGGTGGATGATCTCGTCGAAATATCTTAACATCAAAGTCACCAAAAATAATTCTTGGCAAAAACAATTGTTAATTTGACTCTAAAAATGAGTTTTCCGTAATACTATTTTTATAAATTTAATCATAATTGCATTCCAAAGATCGACAGATTGTGTCTTTATTTTCTTGAAAAATCTTTGAAATCTCTATAAATTTTCCGAGACTCAAAAACAATTTTGGTTCTTTGACGAAATTTGTTAAACAATCTGTAAATTATAGATTTTTCATTTATTTTATGCCGATGATCTTACATGGAATTTTTAAGTCAAAATACACGTTATTCACCGTCTTTAGGAAAAAACTGTGTTTCGAGGGTAAATTTAAATCAAAGAAAAACTTCTCAAAATACGCTCGGAAAACAGAAATTTTACAAATGAATTTCAGTATCAGAACAGCAGTTTCCAATGAAAAAATATGTTTCTCATTTTTGGTTATCGCAGTTGTGAATCTCCAGCACACTTATGAACGGCAGTAGTAAATGTGGTAAAACCACCCCGCATTTTTTTTTTCAAGAAACGGGTCAAACTTTTATTAAATTGTAAAAAGGCCTTGGAAAATTTCCATTTTTAAGAAAAAAAAAACGGATAATGGGATGTTGGCGCAGAAGATCAAATTTCTTGAACAAATCATATTATTCAAAATAACCACTGACAAACATTTATTAATCTACCTTTTCGATTTATATTGATTTTGTTAAATAACATTAAATAAAATAACGATCGTAGCAACACGTCTTCCTCGCATACAAAAAAAAACAGATTTTTCCTCTACACAACATGCAATAGAATTTTCCGTTGAAGGGAATTTTCTTTATCATCAGATGTGAAAGCTCTTGCTCACTCTTGTGTTTAGATAATCTCACTCCTGTTGGCAGTGCGATTTATCTCTCGTCGCACAGCTTGGAGGAACAGTAGAAACAAAATTGTACTCTCTTTCACTGAACAAGTCCAACTGAAGAGAAATGCCAACCGTGAAAACAGCTTTCAGAGCATATTTCCGTTCGTTGTAGTAATTCAGCCGGACTTGAACCGGTTTCTTTAAAATTTACTGGTTTAGAACCGTCTCGATTGTATTCCTTTTGTCAGAATTTGTCAAACTTTCCTCGTACAATTCAAAAGTTTCCTTTTTTGTGACGTGAATTTACTCTTTAGCTACTATTTTTGATGACTTTTTAAAACAACTCCAATGGATATAAACAATTTTTTTCCTTCTCTACAATGAAGCACTATTTGTTTGAAAAATTCGAAAAAGAATATATGTATTTTTAATCAATTATTTTGTAGAAATTGTCAAAAATTACACATATTAAAAAAAACTTTGATATTCAGAATCATATTTTTTTCTTTTTTATAGGGGATTTTGAGATTTTTTTTATTCGAGAACGGATGAAAATCATTTGGCAGTGGTACAAGCGCGTGGAATGTGTCCAAAAGAGCTTATACTATATCTTTGCTTCACTTAATGCAGAATTATATGTAAATGCAAAGAAAATTTGTGAATGTTGTTGTTTTTATCTATCAGATGGTGTCACCAGCGCCAAAATTCATTAAAGAAGATTTTCTTTTCGTGAAGAGATCAGCGATGAGTCGATCACGATGACGTAATTCCCTTTTGTGGTGACAGTTCGCAGGTCCTGTTTACAAAATTTTACGAGCGTGAAATGGGGAGTGACCAAATTTTTCGTATAGCTGCACGGTCAAGATATTTAACTCAAAACTCATTTTGAGGATAGGAGAAAATTCAAGTCACATAAGTGAACTAAATTTAGCGCTTTTTTGGTTTTATCACTGGTTTCTGTAGTTGAAAATTCCAAAAAATTTCGAAAAGAAAGTTTGTTTATTGAAATGTTTCAACATGTGTTTACAACCCTTTTTCAACGTATTTCTTCTAGTTTTTTGGAATTGGAATTGGATTGGAATCAAATAGGGAATTGGAAAATAAGGAATCAAAACAGGAACACAGGAAAACGTGTCAAAAATAGTAAGGTCAGTGAGTAAATGAGGAAATCAATTTAACTAAGTACCTAACCGAATTCTTCGTGCACACTTATATGCCTTTTTTGTCCGGAAAGCTATGAATGTTTTCCTTGGTTTAACTAAAAAAGTTCAAAGAATAGATAAGTTATGTGAAAAATTTTGAATACAACGTCCTGTTAGAGCACAAGCGTCGGTAGAAGCCATTGTTAATTTTATGCTGATGGACCTTAGAAGACAGTTTTGGTCTTGAGTAAAGTTTGGGTTTGAACTTTCGACTGGAGTAGGCCTTTTTTAGTATTACTCAAAATCAAAATGTCACTTTGTAATGTTCCGTTTAAATCGAGTGTTTGTTTTGGAAATTTAACGAGGCCGATACAGCATCAAAGAAATTTTTATAAATGCTGATCAAAAGAAGGCAAAATTTGATCCATGAGGTGCAACGGGAACTATTTCCACAATATAAAACAGTATGAAACTACAAATCCACCAACAGATTAAACTCTCTCTTTTGAAAAACCAAATACAAACAGGAAAATTTAGACATACCTCATTTAAATTTATTTTTATCGCTACTTAGAAAGTGGATGTTAGGAGTATTTTTTAATTTTTGAAGAAAATTTTACTGAACTGCTAGTTAAGGGGATAAGTAAAAAAAGTGGTTCCAGAGAGTTTAAGGTATTCCTACGTAAGCCCTGCGTATTAACCACTTATTTAATGTTTTTGTTTCTACATTTTCACTATGAAAAAATTAAGCCTACTGTTGGCAATGTCGTTAAGCTCTAAGCTTTTTAAAGCTCAACTTGGATTGAACTTTGATTGATTTTCAAATGATTTTCTATGGTACAAGGGAGAGATTTTTTGATCATAAATTAAGACGAAATGTACATTTCACTGGATCAACTTTTCTTTTCAATGATAACGTGAACACGACCGAGAAACAACAACAATAACGGCAAGAACTCTCGCAAGCCAAACCTTCGACTGCTCCCGGCTTTTCCGATTGTCTAGCAGCGTTTGAAAAGAAGTAATCAATCAATCAAAAGCATTTCCTATCCATCGTCAATACAACAATTTTATTCATGCGTCTTCACACGCCTCACTTTACTCTCCCGTACCGTACCTAAACTTTTCCATTCGTGTTGTTGCATCTTTTGGCGCTCTTTTCCTTCTCTCAATTCCTAGGTTTTGCTCATCATGTCACTTGAGTAAGCAATTTTCCGCTCCCGCAACATCGCCATTGGTTAGGTTTGAAAGGGAGAGAGGGGGGATGGTTGGTTGATCAAGCCACCTTTTGGGAAATTCGGCATCCCCACACCCATGGAATTGTCGAGCGGCACTCTTCAAAGTGATCAGCTGCTCCAACACAGGTGGGCCGTGTTGAGGTTAAACTTTGAAATTGAAAATTTTGCTCTACAAATCTCGAAGAAACATTTACTTTTTTAGTAAAGAAACATTTCTGATTTTGAAGTTTAAATTTGAAAATGGGCGTGTAAAAATATCGATATCGGGTTGACAAAACAGCTTTAGCTCCGACCAATTGGAAAATTTAACAAAACCAACAGTAAGTTTCCAAAATCCAAATCAACAATGGTGCCGGTTGTAGTTGTTATTATTTTTGTTGTTGAGCCATGTTGGGGCACCCGAGCAATCGATGACACGCACTGTCAACTTGTCAGGAAGGTTGTTGGGTTGCGTTTTTTTTTCATCCCCCCTTTCCATTGCTGAAATGCTGTTGCTGTAGTTGTTATTATTATTTTTTATTTCTTCTGTTGGCTTTCATTGGCCGCCGACGCCAGTTGACAGCTCCCAGTAGGGCTCCCCACTAACATCATACCTACTTGAAAACATCACGACATGACGAATGGTGGTGGCGAGACTCTCGCAAACTTTGTGGGGAGCCTAGAAAGGGGGAGGTATTCTGTCAGTGTTATGGAGGTAGTGAATTGCGGTGCGGTGAACCTTTCCTCGTTTGTGAGCTGGTTAATTTAGCAGTTTAACAGTGGTGAAGATTGTTTTTGATGAAGTGTCTTGCCATATTTCGTTTAGGTACCAGCCCAAAGCAATTTTGACAATTTTTACAATTTTTACAATTTTTACAATTTTTACAATTTTTACAATTTTTACAATTTTTACAATTTTTACAATTTTTACAATTTTTACAATTTTTACAATTTTTACAATTTTTACAATTTTTACAATTTTTACAATTTTTACAATTTTTACAATTTTTACAATTTTGACAATTTTGACAATTTTGACAATTTTGACAATTTTGACAATTTTGACAATTTTGACAATTTTGACAATTTTGACAATTTTGACAATTTTGACAATTTTGACAATTTTGACAATTTTGACAATTTTGACAATTTTGACAATTTTGACAATTTTGACAATTTTGACAATTTTGACAATTTTGACAATTTTGACAATTTCGACAATTTTGACAATTTAGACAATTTTGACAATTTAAACAATTTTGATTATTTTGACAATTTTGACAATTTTGACAATTTTGACAATTTTGATCATTTTCACAATTTTCACAATTTTGACAATTTTGACAATTTTGACAATTTTGACATTTTGACAATTTGACAATTTTGACAATTTTGACAATTTTGACAATTTTGACAATTTTGACAATTTTGACAATTTTGACAATTTTGACAATTTTGACAATTTTGACAATTTTGACAATTTTGACAATTTTGACAATTTTGACAATTTTGACAATTTTGACAATTTTGACAATTTTGACAATTTTGACAATTTTGACAATTTTGACAATTTTGACAATTTTGACAATTTTGACAATTTTGACAATTTTGACAATTTTGACAATTTTGACAATTTTGACAATTTTTACAATTTTGTCGATTCTGACAATTTTGACAATTTTGACAATTTTGACAATTTTGACAATTTTGACAATTTTGACAATTTTGACAATTTTGTCGATTCTGACAATTTTGACAATTTTGACAATTTTGACAATTTTGACAATTTTGACAATTTCGACAATTTTGACAATTTAGACAATTTTGACAATTTAAACAATTTTGATTATTTTGACAATTTTGTTAATTTTTAAAATTCTGATAATTTTGACAATTTTGACCATTTTCACAATTTTTACAATTTTTACAATTTTTACAATTTTGACAATTTTGACAATTTTGACAATTTTGACAATTTTGACAATTTTGACAATTTTGACAATTTTGACAATTTTGACAATTTTGACAATTTTGACAATTTTGACAATTTTGACAATTTTGACAATTTTGACAATTTTGACAATTTTGACAATTTTGACAATTTTGACAATTTTGACAATTTTGACAATTTTGACAATTTTGACAATTTTGACAATTTTGACAATTTTGACAATTTTGACAATTTTGTCGATTCTGACAATTTTGACAATTTTGACAATTTTGACAATTTTGACAATTTTGACAATTTCGACAATTTTGACAATTTAGACAATTTTGACAATTTAAACAATTTTGATTATTTTGACAATTTTGTTAATTTTTAAAATTCTGATAATTTTGACAATTTTGACCATTTTCACAATTTTTACAATTTTTACAATTTTTACAATTTTGACAATTTTGACAATTTTGACAATTTTGACAATTTTGACAATTTTGACAATTTTGACAATTTTGACAATTTTGACAATTTTGACAATTTTGACAATTTTGACAATTTTGACAATTTTGACAATTTTGACAATTTTGACAATTTTGACAATTTTGACAATTTTGACAATTTTGACAATTTTGACAATTTTGACAATTTTGACAATTTTGACAATTTTGACAATTTTGACAATTTTGACAATTTTGACAATTTTGTCGATTCTGACAATTTTGACAATTTTGACAATTTTGACAATTTTGACAATTTTGACAATTTTGACAATTTCGACAATTTTGACAATTTAGACAATTTTGACAATTTAAACAATTTTGATTATTTTGACAATTTTGTTAATTTTTAAAATTCTGATAATTTTGACAATTTTGACCATTTTCACAATTTTCACAATTTTGACAATTTTGACAATTTTGACAATTTTGACAATTTTGACAATTTTGACAATTTTGACAATTTTGACAATTTTGACAATTTTGACAAATTTGACAAATTTGACAATTTTGACAATTTTGACAATTTTGACAATTTTGACAATTTTGACAATTTTGACAATTTTGACAATTTTGACAATTTTGACAATTTTGACAATTTTGACAATTTTGACAATTTTGTCGATTCTGACAATTTTGACAATTTTGACAATATTGACAATTTTGACAATTTCGACAATTTTGACAATTTCGACAATTTTGACAATTTAGACAATTTTGACAATTTTGACAATTTAAACAATTTTGATTATTTTGACAATTTTGACAATTTTGACAATTTTGACAGTTTTGACAATTTTGACAATTTTGAAAACTTTGACAATTTTGTCAGTTTGACAATTTTGACAATATTGACAATATTGACAATTTTGACAATTTTGACAATTTTGACAATTTTGACAATTTTGACAATTTTGACAATTTTGACAATTTTGACAATTTTGACAATTTTGACAATTTTGACAATTTTGACAATTTTGACAATTTTGACAATTTTGACAATTTTGACAATTTTGACAATTTTGACAATTTTGACAATTTTGACAATATTGACAATTTTGACAATTTTGACAATTTTGACAATTTTGACAATTTTGACAATTTTGACAATTTTGACAATTTTGACAATTTTGACAATTTTGACAATTTTGACAATTTTGACAATTTTGACAATTTTGTCGATTCTGATAATTTTGACAATTTTGACAATTTTGACAATTTTGACAATTTTGACAATTTTGACAATTTTGACAATTTTGACAATTTTGACAATTTTGACAATTTTGACAATTTTGACAATTTAGACAATTTTGACAATTTGAACAATTTTGATTATTTTGACAATTCTGTTAATTTTTAAAATTTTGATAATTTTGACAATTTTGACCATTTTCACAATTTTCACAATTTTGACAATTTTGACAATTTTGACAATTTTGACAATTTTGACAATTTTGACAATTTTGACAATTTTGACAAATTTGACAATTTTGACAATTTTGACAATTTTGACAATTTTGACAATTTTGACAATTTTGACAATTTTGACAATTTTGACAATTTTGACAATTTTGACAATTTTGACAATTTTGACAATTTTGACAATTTTGTCGATTCTGACAATTTTGACAATTTTGACAATATTGACAATTTTGACAATTTCGACAATTTTGACAATTTAGACAATTTTGACAATTTAAACAATTTTGATTATTTTGACAATTTTGACAATTTTGACAATTTTGAAAATTTTGACAGTTTTGACAATTTTGACAATTTTGAAAACTTTGACAATTTTGTCAGTTTGACAATTTTGACAATATTGACAATATTGACAATTTTGACAATTTTGACAATTTTGACAATTTTGACAATTTTGACAATTTTGACAATCTTGACAATTTTGACAATTTTGACAATTTTGACAATTTTGACAATTTTGACAATTTTGACCATTTTGACCATTTTGACCATTTTGACAATTTTGACAATTTTGACAATTTTGACAATTTTGACAATTTTGACAATTTTGACAATTTTGACAATTTTGACAATTTTGACAATTTTGACAATTTTGACAATTTTGACAATTTTGACAATTTTGACAATTTTGACAATTTTGACAATTTTGAATTTTTTTTTAAATTTTGACAATTTTGACAATTTTGACAATTTTGACAATTTTGACAATTTTGACAATTTTGACAATTTTGACAATTTTGGCAATTTTGACGATTTTGACAATTTTGACAATTTTGACAATTTTGACAATTTTGACAATATTGACAATTTTGACAATTTTGACAATTTTGACAATTTTGACAATTTTGACCATTTTGACCATTTTGACAATTTTGACAATTTTGACAATTTTGACAATTTTGACAATTTCGACAATTTTGACAATTTTGACAATTTTGACAATTTTGACAATTTTGACAATTTTGACAATTTTGACAATTTTGACAATTTTGACAATTTTGACAATTTTGACAATTTTGACAATTTTGACAATTTTGACAATTTTGACAATTTTGACAATTTTGACAATTTTGACAATTTTGACAATTCTGACAATTTTGACAATTTTGACAATTTTGACAATTTTGACAATTTTGACAATTTTGACAATTTTGACATTTTTGACAATTTTTACAATTTTGACAATTTTACCAATTTTGACAATTTTGACAATTTTGACAATTTTGACAATTTTGACAATTTTGACAATTTTGACAATTTAGACATTTGAAAGGCAAAAAACCCGTATAATAAACTAGAAATCTGCTTAGACTTTATTATTTTGCAATGGGAAAGATTTCAAAATTCAGGAAAATATTAAATTCAGATTTTTTGTACATGGTTTTCAGAATCAACCTCTTTAAAATTAGGGCTGTCTATAAACTCAATACTGATCGTAAGACATCATTTTCAGTCCCATATTTTTCACGTTTGGCTTGCAAGTCTAAATGAACCGGAAAAACCAAACAAACTATCTCAAAGTGTCAATTTTCGATCTTCACTAGAGAAACAGCCGATAGTAATCAACAATCAACATCCATCGGGGTTGATGGCTGGCTGCCGGCCAAGCCATTTTCAGCTACCCACTTGCCTGGGGGTAGCCGGTTGATGGTGATAAATGGCCGATAGGCGGGCGGTACAAGATTTTTGCTCCCAGCTGAGACCATCCATTGAACTGATATATTTTTTACCGTGAATGAAACGATATAGAGCAGAATGGCTTATGTCACTTAAAAATTGTGTTCCATTGAATTTTTTAAAGATTTTTCTACAGAAAGTCAAACTTATTTCTGAAATCCTCTATTAAAAATTTTAAATATCTATGTACTATTGATAAAATCTAGTAACTATCATTTTATTGTCCCAAAATTCTCAATCACACCCGATTTGATGCCATTTTTTTTTTCAAACGGTCATGATTCACGGTTCAAATTTGGACTCATGTCAATCTTTCAACAGGTCAGTGGCGCTCGTCTCGTTCTCTGATTGGTCTGTGTCTCAAATTATTGAAGATCCAAAAGAAAAGAAGAAAAAGGTTTCCCCAAAGGGCGTGGGGGCGGATTTGCTACCATCAGCCAGTGATGCCTTTTGTCACTACACACCACACCATACCGGGGGCCATAAATTGCACAGGTGCGCAACACAGCACAGCACACAAAATAATACGCCCTCGCGCCTTTTCGGATTATTATTTTTCAGCTGCCCTGTAAAAATATGGCACGGGGGGCAAATGAAGCGATTGTCGCCTCATTTTTTTTAGGAATTATAAAATTGACACTCTTTTTTGCTTTCTTGGACAAATTTGTAGATTCGAAGCAATATGCTCGGAATGTCGGAATTTGCGACCGGATCAACTTTGGAATCTTCCACCTTAAATATATGAAAGAGCAACAGAGCACCCAGAGATCGTTTACGCCTTAGACAGTTTTGGTTTGGTTGGTTTTTTTGGATTTTGCCGGGAGTTTATGAGTTGTGTTTCTTTTATTTTCCTCTGCCACTCGGTTTCGTGCTCGGTGGTTTTTGTAGAATTTTCTTCGTTATTTTTTTTAATTTTTTTTTCGGGGATTCGAGCGCATCTCAGCGCAGTAGCAAGCAGCACAACACAACACACAACAGCCGGCACAGTATGGCACAAAAATAGTCGCCCGATGCCCGATATGAGGGAGCAAAAACAACGACGAGAACAAACAAACAGTGGCTCAGGTCTCGGTTCGGCTTCTGAGACAAACGCGGGAATATTTGGATGGGGAATTTAATGTTTGCGGTAATGTTTCCTCGAGGTCGACGAAATGCAGCTTCTTCGTTGGGTGGGGAAGCGTTTCGGGCTATTAAATGGGATGATAACTATCATTAGACGATCGTTGCTAACGTTATTCTTAGACATATCAATTAAGACTGCTACAAAGCCTTTATAAAACTTGTTTGTAATAATTTTGCGAAACGTTACTTATCAGATTAATTTCTTCTTGAAATCCAAATTAGTGTGTCAATTTCACGTTTTTTGAACTTTGGGAAGGTAATATGGGTGGTAATTTTACATCGATTACAAGGTTTACTTAAGATATAGGGGATATAAGAGTAAACCGAGAACCCGGGTCGTAGTAAGCACTCCTCTTTTCCACGAAAGTACGAATTCTCTCAAATAAATTTTCATGAGGAACAGTTTTATGATTTCTATAGTATTAATTTTTCTGCAAAAAAGAGATCTTCTTATCATCTTTATTGAAGACATATTAAAAAAAAAAACAACAAAATAGGTAGATGGTCCAATTATTTGCAGCGCAACGATTCCGATTCACACGAGTGTTTTTTGCTGTGTTTAAAATAATAATAAAAATCTTTAAATGAAAGTGGCCCCAGAAACATGTTTCTGTTAACTTTTAAACATGAAGACACTCATGTTGGATTCCTTCAATACATTGCTAAATTTTTTTTTACAAAAAGTGAAACCAATTTTGTGTTTGTAAACATCAGATTATTTCACACAATCTAATTAACATTTGCTGGGAATTTCCAGCCCACAAACCGAGGATTTGGAGAGGTATTTTACAAAACAAAAATGTGTTTCTTTTAAATAGCTATGATGAAAGATCCCTCAATAAATCTACGGTACCTTATGTTTTATTTTCAATTGTTGTGTAATCAACCTATGTTTACTTGAACGAAGTATACATACAGATGTTCAAAGTTCAATAGCCGCAATTATTTATTCCAATTTCCAATTCAAGTTTTTTTTTCTATTTTCAGGTAAGGGCTTTATTGATGTAAAAACATGTCCGGAGCGGTAAGTTCGTACATGTACTTGTTATCTTTGTATTTCGAAGCATTTTGTTCGAAATTTTAGATGAAAGTGTCTTTGTATGATAAACTACCGAAACAGCAAAACCTACATAGGATTAGAGTGGAACGAATTCTTCAGAGCATAAATCAAAACTCCCAGTGTGTGTAACTGAGTTAAACTATTCACGAGTTCAACTATTCTAATTTTTGAAACCCTAGCGCATTTGCCTAAATTTCATAAAGTTAATATTGAACAGAGGTCTGAAATCACTCTTACGGAGCCCGGTTTTCAAACCAATATCTTCAATAAAGGCGTTTTTATCCCCAATTTAAGATTTTATTTAGCTGTTTTAGTTACATTGGCGCTTAAGAATAAATTAATTCGGCAAGTTCTAGAAAATTTGAAATACTAATTCGTTATTATTTCTGGCAATTAAGTGGGTATTTTTAGGGGTTTTACCCCCCCCCCCCCCCCAAGGAGATTTTTTTTTCAAGTAAAATATTCACCGTAGTATCCGGGAATTATTTGATCTTAAAAGGTATTTAAAAATATGTTTTGACAAGTACCTAAGTCAGAAATTTGACTCGCGCGGAATTAAGCGTTCAATCACTCTGGCTTGAGACATTTCATTTTAAGACACTTTTTGACGTTCACGAGTTGAAACTCATTTCTGGTTGTAAATTTCGATTTGCAATTCAATTAACTTTTTGTATTAAAACTCTAAACTTGACATATTAATTCATTGAATACTAATTTCATACATCGAAAAGTTGAACACCAGGTGTTTACCTCTCACGAGGGTTCACTGAATTAGCAAAAGAAATCTAAAATCTTTTATCCTCTACTTTAAACCAAATCTTTTGATTTAAAAAAAAGCTTATGACATTACAAATGCTATGTTGAGATGAAATATTCTTCAAGAAACCAAATTCAGCCTCATTTAAAATTTGTTTCTTGCTCTTCTCAACGCTCAACTTCGCATTTAAAAAGGGTTTTGATAAAGTACCTAAGGTCTCAAAATTTACAGTTTTCCGTGGTGCAATGAATTTGAAACGTGATTTTGACTATTTTGGCTGCCCTGAATCTTAAATGTTAAATTTTTCTATCAGCTTTCGTTATTGGAATAACTTTTGAAAATAAATTGTAATAATTTTAGAATGTGTTGCACTTTAAAACAAAAACATAACATTTTGAAATTAAATTTTCAAGTTGCAGAACTCAACAACTTCAAGTTGTTTTGAGTTCTGCGAAAAAAGTTATATCAGTTTTTTTTTCGAAAAAAGTTATATCAGTTTTTTTTGCGAAAAAAGTTATATCAGTTTTTTTTGCGAAAAAAGTTATACCTATCAGTTTCTATTTTTTTTTTACTTTTCCTCATAACACGAATTTTTAGAGAAGTTTTAAACCAAATTCAATTTTAGTTTTTTTTTTCAAAGCATAATTCTAATCGTTTGGCGGATTTCAACAAGTTTGTTAAATGAAATCAAGTTTTTTATAACTTTGTGCAGTAATATCAAAAATACTTGTAGGTGCCTAATCATATTTTTCCAATTTTTTAAGGAATGTTTAGTTTCACTTTTTTAAATAATGCATCATCATCAAAATACTATTCTTTAAAGAATGAAGCATAATAAACAAAATCAGAATCAGATGTTATCTTAAATTAAGGTTTGATAGTTAATCAGTTATCTATAACTGATTTCACTTAAAACTGACACATTTCGAAACTCAGTATCACAAAACTAAATGTGATGGTCCAAATTTGACAAAAGATTCGAGTTCAGGACACTTAAATCTAATAAATCAATCTTTAAGACATAAGCACCAAAATGCTTCTCCCTTGAGTTATCAATTGAATTCTATAAATAAGTTTTTATAATGGTAAGATATGTTTACTGAAAAAAATCCTTCTTTAATGGTTAAAAACTTGTCTTTTGAGTCTTTTTTTTATCGAATTTGAAAGTACAGTTTTTTTTAGTTTTTAAATAAATTTACCGCATTTTAAATTCAGACTTTTTAATTTTTTATGAATAATTTTGATAAGATTTTCTATGTTTTACAATTCTGAATTTTAAGTGTTCTAGTAAAAATAAACCTTTAATTTTTTCCCAATCAAAAATTCACATTTTACATCGCAATTATATTTTTTTCAAATTCATAACATCACGGCGGAATTTTTCCAAAAACCTTTCAGTTGAAAATGAAGAATAGAAATGTTAAATGAGATGAAAAATAAACAAAAATAATTGTTAATTTCCTAGCAATTAATCACGGTTTATTTTTAACCTGATCTGACATTTATTTAAAAATTCAATTTTTTTTTCTAAATGTGTGTTTTTGGAAAATTAATTTCAAATTTCGAAACAGGACTGCTAAAAAATTATTTTTAGATATATTTCTTGTTCAGAATAAGCACCAACATATTGAAAAAATCATCAATGACTTACCAAAAATATAATTGATTTGAAACTTTCATTGTGATTTCGTTTAGAATTTATAATTTATTTTTTGGCTTTCTTACAGAAAGGCATAGGGAACGGTCAGTTGGGGATATCATTAATTAAGGGTCCAAGACCCCACTTTATAGGTACCAATCGACTCAGCTCGACGAGTTACGATGATGTCCGGGAATTTGTATGTTCCATAAAAACGTTCTTAACACATTAACTCCTATTCTAGGTTTCACGATTTTGATGAATTTAGTATCAAAAAATTGGATTTTTGTTCCTGTAGGACCTATCTCAAAACCAAAAAAAAAAACAAAATTGTTTAAAAATTTTCTATTCCATAGAACATATCTTGCTTACGTTGGCTCCAAAAAAGGTAGCCATTTGTTGCTCAGCAGCAGTAACCAGCAATCGCTAAATTAATTACAGAGGCGATCGAAAATTTGTCAAAAAGTTCAACAATCAGCCGAGAATCGACCCCACGACATCCATCATGAGAGTTCAGAGAGCTAACCCTTTGACCACTAGTGAGCGTCGAGAAATGTGGCTCTCAAACTTGAGCACTTTGAAATATGTTGATGGTCAAACTCAGTTGCACCGTTCTGGTGCCTTGGCCGGTTTGCGGTGTGTCGGTCCCGCCGATATTTTCTGGCTCTTTTTTGATTTCTCCTTTTTCATTGCTTTTCAATACAGCAAATGGCGGCTTTGGGCAAGTCAATCATAACCGCAGCTTTCCCTTCAGAGAGCCGGGTGTCGGCAAAACAGCGCATCCGCACAGAAAAAATGCATGGAAGGGAAATGATTAGAAGATTTTTTCTGAGCCACGCTTTTTGTTGTTGTTGTTGAGTTTTGGTTTGATTGGCTCGAGTGTCAAATCCTCATATACGCAACCTCGCTTTTTAAACCTTTTTTAAGTGAGACAGAATTATGTTTGAGAAAAGTTTCAAATCAGGATTAAGGTTCAGAATCCAGATTCATAATTCAGTTTCAGAAATCAGATCTGATATCATTTTTTTCATCAAACTTTGCCGAGGTTGATTTCAAACACCATATGGACAGGGGTTGCTTTTAATAACCATCCAGAGTTCATTTTTACCGGACAAAGCACATGTGCTGATAGTAGAAAAATTGAAATTTTAACCGTTTTTTTTCTGTTTCTTCTGTTTGAAGAACGCGGCACCGCCGGCACAATGTTCTTGGATATATGTTTTATGAAATGAATTCTACCACTGAATTACTATTAAGAATGAGGATTCGAAACTAATAAATCTTTTTTTTTAAAATTAAGCTTTCGAATTAAGATTTCTGTACAGACATGACATTCAGAATTAACATTTAAATTCATAGAAAAGGATTTAGATGAAGAATTGAAATTTAGAGTTCAGATTTTCAATAAATTCCAAATTCCAATAAATAGGTTAAAAATGATTTTGAATAATTTGAAGATTTTATTTGACCTCATTCAATTGTTTTGAAGTATATGATTCATGTAAATTTATTCAAATAAACATTCTTAAACAATCTTTAAAGATTCAGAATTCGGACTCAGAATTAAGTTTCAGAATTAAGACCTGACACCCAGAATTTTTTTTTGTTCCTTCTTCTGTTCAAAGAACGCGGCATCTCAACTATGTTCTTGGATGTAACAATGAGCCTACTTTCAGGAGTTAAAAATGGGTCACGAATGCATTAACGAGAATAAGCTGTGTGTAAAGTATGGAATTCATCATTGATTTTTTAATGAAATGACTTTTTCAGTTGAATTTCTATTTGGAATGACAAATCGAAACTAATAAAAACCGATTATATAAAATTACATATTTTTGGAAGCTTTCGAATTCAGAGTTCTGTACAGGATAAGCATTCAGAATCAACATGAGGATTCAAAAAAAAAAATAATTCCAACTAAGTCAATTTCGATTTGGCTGTAGGAAATTTGACAACTTCAATAGTCAATGCTAAAACCGCTTCAATACCTAAAGTTAAACAAAAATTTAGTCAATCTTTGATCGATGATGATCTTCAGTTTTTGATACGACTGAAAAACATTCGTCGGCGCCGATATCAACGAACTAGATATCCTTATTTAAAATTTATTTATTGCGACCTTCAAAACGAGATCAAACGTCGTTAAATTTGATTCGTAATGAAAATTTTTCAAAGCAGTAGAGGACATAAGACCCTACTTAAAGCCATTTTGGAAATTAACTAAAATTCTGGAAAAGCCCCAGAAGCCAATTCCTACTTTGAAAGATGGGGATAAACATCTTTTAACTAATGCAGAAAAAGCTACAAAACTAGCTTAACAGTTTCAGTCTGCTCATGATTTTAATTTAAACGTTGTAAGTCCGATTGATGCTCAAATTTCCCTAGAATTTTATGATATTCTTTCTTAACAAAATGTATTTGAAAGTTCTTGTGGGACAAATATTGATAAACTTAAGTTGATTTTCAAAAAATTTAAAATATGAAAGCTCCGGGGGAAGATGGGATTTTCTATATTCTTATTAAAAGTTGCCTGTAAGCACTTTAAATTTTTTGTTTAAAATCTTCAATAAATGTTTTCACTTGGCTTATTTTTCCAATTTGGAATCAGAATCCAGTATCAGAATTCAAAATCTAAATCTAAATCATTATTAGATTTGAATTCCTCATTCAAATTAAACATTATAACCTACTGTCAATTGAAATTGTAAACTTCGCAAATCATCGGTTTGTCGCACTGAAACTACACTAGATCCTTATGTTCGGAAAACGTCTCATGTGAACAAACAAACATGATAGTAACCTTTTCGACGCTACACTAGTCCTGATTGACCAGAAAACGCTTCATGTGAACAACGAACGCGAAAATAAATTTCATCAATTTTCATTCTTCCGAAAGAAAATGAGAATAAATCTTTTTGTATAAATTAACACTGAACACACCTACCGACATGACACACTCGTTTCACCCACTTCTCTGAACGTACCCCACACGGACCAAAACAAACGAAAAAGTGGAAAGAATTTTTGCGTGCGACTGCTGTTTTTGCTGCCGACGGAGATTTCTGGTCATCAAAAGGACTCCAATTTGACCAGATATCCTCCAAAAATATTCGGACGATGGACGGGAAGAAGCTGCTATTTGGTTCCAGAAGTTTTTTTGCCAGGTTATTAAACTGTATCGAATACAATGTTTTGTTTTTAATGGAACGTCTATGGGGAGGGTTCGGGGTATTTTGTTTGTATCTTTTTAGGTTTATCGATGGATAACTCTCGCCAATAGAAAGAAAACGATAATTGGGAAAAATCGTGAATAGACATCTATCATCGGATATGAATTGAAGGATTTTCTTTGATGACCTTGGAACCAAAAATAGATTCGCTAATTGGGGGAAAAGTGTTTTTAGCTGTATGAGAAGTCAACCCCTTTGCATTTGAGTGACTATAGCGGACGGGCGATTTTGTTAACGGTGACCTGTTTTGAAGATTCGTCGCGTACATAAACTACACCCGAGCAGGACATAAAAACCGGAATGGAAAGGTAAAAAAAAAAGATTTTTTAAGGATTTTTTTTGGAAAGTAACAAACTGCTACGGAAATCAGAAATCACAATAATTGATATCAGATTCATAATTCAAATTCAGGACTCGAATTTTATTTTGATTTCATATTTAGAATTTCTATTTTTCGTTTATGCAACAGCATGCATCAGTAATTCCATATAGAATTAAGAATTCGAAGTCACAATCCAGTATCAGAATTTCAGATACTGAATTCGAAGAACGTTCATACAAGTTCAGATTCTGAATAACATGTTAGTATAAATTTTAATTCAAAACTTAAAATATAACATCCAGATTCAATTTCGTTAATTCATTCATTCAGAATTAGAATTTTTTTAGCTTTACTTAATAACAATAAATTGATAAAATTTTAGGTTCAGATTCCGATATTGGATTCGTAATACAATTCAGGTTGTAAATTTATCTTCAGACATTAGATTTAGATTCCGATTTATTAGTTAGATTCAGAATTCTGATTTAGAATCATAAATCGGATTTAGAGTAGAGATCAGGCTCAGAGTTAAAATTCAGATTCAGAATTCATATTGAAAATTGTAAATCATAATTCGAATTAGTAATTCAGATTTAAATTAACATTTAAAAATCAAAATAAAATATTTAAAAAAGAGCTCAGGCTCAGAGTGCCGATTTGTGCTCAGAATGCAATCAAAATTTCGATTTAAAAGTTCTTGTTTCAGATTTTAAATTCAAATGCTATGGAAATTAAAATCAGATTTAGAAGTCAGTTTCACAATTATGATTCAGAACTATAAATTGAACTTCGAATAGATATCAGGTTCAATGTTTTGAACTCAGAATTTAAATTCAAATTTAAATCTCAAATTCAGATTCATCAATCGGATTGAGAAAAAAATTAGTTATTCCTAATAGTTTTAAGAATTCGAAGTCACAATTCAGTATCAGAATTTCAGATACTGAATTCGAAGGATGTTGATACCAGTTCAGATTCTGAATAACATGTTAGTATTAATTTTAATTTTTAAACTTAAAATATAACATCCAAATTCAGTTTAGTTAATTCCTTCATTCAGAATTAGATTTTTTTTTTGGCTTTACTTAATGGCAATAAATTGATAAAATGTTAGGTTCAGATTCCGATATTGGATTCGCAATACAATTCAGGTTGTAAATTTATCTTCAGACACGAGATTTAGATTCCGATTTATTTGTTCGGTTTGGAATTCTGATTTAGATTCATTAATCGGATTTAGAATAGAGATCAGGTTCAGAATTTTTATTCAGATTCAAATTAATATCTCAAATTCAGATAAAAAAATCGGAATAAAAGAATAGAAAATAAGCTCATTTTAGAATTTAAATTCAAATGCTATGGAAATTAAAATCAGATTTATAAGTCAGTTTCACAATTCTGATTCAGATCTATAAAATGAACACAGAATAGATATCAAGCTCAATGTGTTGAACTTAGAATTCAGATAAGTACAAATTAAATTCTCAGATTCAGATTCATCAATCGGATTGACAAAAAAATCAACTTTAAAGTGTAAACTCGGACTCTGGATTCATATGGATTCAAAAGTTTTATTCATATTCCACATTTAGAATTTAAATGCAGATTCAGTATTCAAAATCTTATTAAGAAATTGAGTTCACAATTGACATAGTTTCAGATTCAAATTCTGAACTAATATTGAAAATTTAAATTCCAAATCTTCATTTTGGCCCTGAATTCTGTATACAGATTTAGGATTTCCGGTCTAAAATTTTAATTCACATTGAAAATTTAGATTCATAGTTCAGGTTTCGGATTCAACATACAGATCGGGCTCAGGATAGAAATTCGGATTTAAAATTCATCTGATAATTTAGATTCAGAATTCAGTTTTCAGATTAATTTTGTTCACAGTTCCGAATTCTGATTTTAGAATTATTCATTGATCAAAACTAGATTCCTGATTACAGATTCATATTTCAAAATGAAATCACGATATTTGATTCAAATTATTTTGCTCACCCTGAGCCAATTTGTTCTTCTGAAGTTCAAGTTTTTCAAAAAGGCAGTTTAAATATGTTTGAAAAATCGGTATTCAATAAGATTCCAAAATCAGAATTCAGATTACAAATCTAAATTCATATTAAGGACTTGGACTCAGAAATTGCTTCAAAGCTTCATAGTGTTATGGTAACTTACGATTCTCTTTCATGAATTTCTCTTTTTGATAATTCATCAATGCAGCAAATGGTGACCACGAGGCTTGTCCTCTGCCACCAACCCGAGTTAAAAATAGAAACAGCCTTCCAACAAGATTTTTTCGAACCAGAATTTTCCTACTAAGACAGGGAATATTTTTCCAGTTGATTTTTTTAATCCGTCATTTTTTTCCTTTTTTAAAGTCAAGCATAATTTATGATATACTAGCTTCAACCATAATTATGTGGACATGAGTTAGTTTTCTTGAGGAAAAACCAGATCACAAGACGGAAACGGTTAATTTTTGTATTAGATATCCTTGTAAGCAGCAGTAAAAACTATATAAAGTATCTTGAGAGGATGCATTTTGTTAAATTTTGGCTTATGTTGGCTCCAAAAAAAGTAGCCATTTGCTCAGCAGCAGTAGCCAGCAATCGCTAAATTAATTACGAGGCGATCGAAAATTTGACAAAAAGTTCATCATACAGCAG
Source organism: Uranotaenia lowii (assembly GCF_029784155.1). Lineage (NCBI taxonomy): Eukaryota > Metazoa > Arthropoda > Insecta > Diptera > Culicidae > Uranotaenia > Uranotaenia lowii. Next base: position 355,064,978 of record NC_073693.1, on the reverse strand, counting down.
AGAATCGATCCTACGCCATCTATCATGAGAGTGTAGGAGGCTAACCCCTTGACCACTAGTGAGCGTCGAGAAACGAGGCTCTCAAACTTAAACAGTTTGAATTATTTTGAGAGTAAATGAACTTGTTGATTATCAGTTCGCTTATCCCCCAAAAAACGTACTGGCCACCTTTTTTAATATTGAGTTTGGTAATTTTGCTTTCGAATTTCTTTAATTATTATCTTTTTTATAGATAAATCATATATAATTCAGAAATAAGAAATCCATCATTGTGTCATATGTTTTCAAAGATAATTTACACTCTGTAAGAAAGCCTCCAATCCACTGTTAAGTGTATTAAATCGGGTTTTTATATATTATTTATAGTTTTTTTTTTTGTGAGTTTGTGATAACTATGAGTAATGAAATGGTTTTAGAAATTCATTTTATTATTTATTATGTATTTTGCATATTGATATTATTTTTAGCAAAATTTGAATTTCAAAACCCCCCCCCCATGGGCAGGTCCTTCGCACGGGCCTGGTGCATGGATTCACCGTAGTTTTTGCCTAAGTATAGACTGCTCCGATAATTATAAATACACTATAAATTGACCGTAATTTCAAAAACCGTGTAGTGTTCAACAAAATTATGGCTGCGTACTGTTGTTTACATCCAAGTGAAGTAAGCGTTGTTATCTTTTGTCGTTTCTCGCGAAGAAATCTGAATATGCCTGACCTTACTCCCAAGCAAAGAAAACGGGTTGTGCAAAAATAGGCACTGTAAGTGATCTTTCAATCAGAAATCAAGCGAAGAAAGACACGACACTTTGGTTAAGGGGAGAGTAGGATCTTACACTTTCAAAAAATCGATTTTTTTTATTTTTTATTTTCTTATTGTAAAACATTTCAAGAATGTTGTGTTAAATTTTCAAGTCAATCGAATCAAAACTGTAGAAATTATAGGCCTTTATATCCTCTTATCTAATACTGCAAGACTTCAAACGCAGAAACTTCAAGCGCGTTTTCCTCGAAAGCACATTTTTAAAGTCAGTGGACATCGTCATTTAAAAACTACTTCACCGATTCTTTTCAAATTTAGAACATATTTTCTACATATAAAATACCAAACCCCAACGGTTTTCTTTTCTTTTTTTTTACTTTGGGGAGATTTTACAGATAAAAAATGGCTGATTTTTTCGTGAAAAATCGTAGTTTTTACTTCAAACAGCCATAACAATTTCATAAATTTTTTATAAAGTTGAATAAAATCGTTAGGGTCCAGAAAAACATCTACCAAAAATATTTTGCTCTGATTTTTCGACTTCAGATGATTCTGTGCTGAGATACAGTGTCCACCTCAAATCCTGTTTTCTAGAAGGCATCCTCGAAAGTGCTCCGTCACCGGCTCATTTTTCAATATTTTTCTACGAAAAAATTACTAAATGTTCTTTTAACAATGTTTTGTATAATGCAAAAAATTTGAATACATTTGTTTGAACGATAGCTCTAAAAAAATTCGTGAATATTGTGTTTTTTTTACCCGTTGGACCCTACTCCCCCCTTAATTCAGGTACAGACCCCGTTCGTTTTTAGCAACATTCGATTTTGGCAACATTCGATTTTGGCAACATCCGATTTTGGCACATGTGCCAAAATCGAACGGTTTTTCGCAGCGACATTACCTTTTAGTTTTCTCTATAACAGGACCAATATATTTTAGAAAAACATCAAAAAAACGTTTTTGCGTTCAGAAATGGTGATAGAATACAACAACAAAAACAAAAGTTTTTTAAAAAAATTATTAAGTACTCAAAAATTACAAAAAGATGAAAATTTAAAAAAAAATCAAAAACAAATACAAACAAAAGACTAAAAATGTCAAAATCGTCTTAAAAATGATAACGAATGACAAAAACAGCAAAAATGACAAAAAATAACAAAGATTATAAACAAAACAAAAGTAGTGCAAAATGCATCAAAAACCTGAGAAAAAAACTATAAAAAAACTAAAAATGGTCGGAAATTGACTTAAAATAACGTTAATGATAATAAAAATAGTTGTTTTGTAAAAATAAGAGAAAAAAGTTTCAGAAAAAAACCGTTCGAATTTGGCAACATTCGATTTTGGCAACACAAAATGTTCGGGCATGTTGCCAAAAACGAACGGGGTCTGTACTTTAAAATAATTTGGTTTTGCGTAGTAAACTTTTGCTTTGATTATCAGTAAACAAATGCTGAAAAGGTCCAGGAATCTAAATTTTTGCTGGAAATCAGCAAACATTCTTCTTCTTGCCGATTTTTCATACATTTTATCTGTATTGCTGAAAAATCAGCAATCGATCGGCAAACTCGGATTTGCTATTGTTTTTGTCAGTTATTTTTCAATGCGCGCGAAAAGTCATTTATGCAACATGGTGGTGACATCGAATTTTATTTCCTATCACATTCCAGCAATGAAGCAATTAATTGAACCAAAGGTAAATTTTTTGAAAGCATAAATTATATTGTTAGAATAACTCATATTTTTTATTTTTATGATGTCCAAGACTTAACCATGAAACTACCATGAGGGTTTAATATTGAAATTTTAATTTAAAATCTTATTGGAAATCCAAAAATTTCCAGTAGTTTTTGAAAAAAAAATCTGATTATCTGCAATTGAGTTTGCTGATCGTTTTCTCCAATTCAAATTGCTGAAAATATTGCTTGAAAGTCAGTGGGACAATAACCAGTTAAAATCAAAATTTGGTGTGTGGTTATGTTGCGTCACTAAAACAGGTGTAACTGGAATGTCAGCGGTCGGAATGGAGAAAAAAAACATTGCATTATCATTATTAAAATCGAATAAAGGTAAAATCGGTGAGTTGAGACCATGAAAAGCGTTCTATCCAAACAACAGTAGTTTTTTCAAGGCTTTCGGAAACTTTGAAAACACAAGTTTTTGTCACGATAACTCTGGTTTTCTCAACAACTGATGCAGATTCTTACCAATCATATTTTTCACTAATCTCATCGCAAAAAATCTTTGATCTGACATTCTTGACAGTTTCTTCATACTTTTTAACCACTCCAGCCATAGTAACTGTTTGTAAAAACAACGGTTTTTGTGACTTTCCAACTTCCGACCTTACGAAGGATTTTTAAGGAAATTGTGCACAATTATTTAAAGCTTCTTCTCTTGCATCTTTAATATTTCGTAAACGATGAATTTGAAATTTTGAAAAAAAGCAGTATATTACTCTTTATAATCAATACAGAGCCAGAAATATTTTTCATGTACAATCACTCAAGGATTGTATCATTCTTAAATGAACGAAGCTTAAAGGCATAAAATCATATATTAACACATTTTGGACCAAAAATGAGATATCTCGTTCTCGGTGAACGAAAGTTCACCGAAAGTGTGCTACACTTTGAAGCATAACTCAAATGTTGTATATTTTATCAGATAACTTTCTTCGACAAAATTGAGCACAACACTTGCCGTAACTCAAAGATGCTAGATTTGTAGAATTTGGTTCAATGATTTCTGAGATTTAGAGTGTCGAATTTCGGTGTTTTACAGCTTAGTATGTATCATCAAACACAAGAGCAAAGCTCCATTTTATAACAGAAGCAGCTGATTGCCGTGTTCTCAAACAAGAAACTTTTATCGATTGATCTGGTGTTCAATTCACGTGCTGATCTGTCCGAGGGCTAAAGATGTTCCAGACAATATGAAACTCAAGTTTACTACCAGACAACTCACCGAAGTCATGGTATTTGGAGCGGTTACTTCGAATGGATTGAAAATGTTCCCTATGCTTATTAAAGTTGGAGTAAAAGTTGATACTGAAGTCTACATGGACATTTCGAACAATCTAGTGCTTCCGTGGATTCGGGCAAAGTTTGGTGAACAAGATGATGTGGGCGTTCAAGAGAAGGCCTGTGGATCCTATCACCAAAGTGTCTATTCTCTGAAGACTTCCATCTCTAAGACGTGAGCTTCAATGTCAGAGGCTTTCATTGCGAAGGTATGCTTCAGATTCAGATCTCGTCTGGAGAGAGTAGTCGAGAAAGAAAGTGGACACATCGAGTGATTGTTTCTTAGTATTTTTATCTACATGTCTGAATGATAGGAAAGGTTTTAAAATCATGTTAACATCAAAAAAGTGTTATGGAATTTTGATTACAGATTTTTGTATTTTTTTTGGGTCATATCATTCAGTATACTTGTAATCAGCTAGATACCAAAAGATTTCAATCGTTTTGTTTCAATCTTTCAATTTGCGGAGTCCTTGATACAGTTTATTGAAAATTTATAAGCAACAGTTCTCTGCTTATTATGATTTGGAAAAAGTCCATGAAACTGATGAAAAAATAGAAAAAAACCTTTCCTTTGTTAGTTTTCTTGACTTTTAAATTCCAGTTGAAGGTCGTAGCCGAAAATTGCCTCTTTCTTTTATAAATGTTTCAAAGTATCAACAGTATTCAGTTTTAAAGGCTGGGAATGAAACTTATATCCACTAGGCGTAGTTTAATTCTTAATCCATATGACATATTTCACCGGGACTTGAATTCACTTTTTCGTGCAGTTTTCATTAATAAGATCAATCACGGTTGCAAATTGAATTGCTTTGGATATAAATATGGTTTTTTCAATAACAAATTTAAGATGATGCACCTTCATGAAAACATATTTTGGAATTACTTCCACTATTAAATTACTACTCCATCTAACGGATTCTTTTTTTGAACAATCTTTTTTTTTTTGAAAAGGTTTAAAAGATTTTTTAAACAAATTTCTCGAAATAAGATTTTTACATGTCATTTACAGATTCTTGATAATCCCGTTCTTTTCCAAACCACTCATGGGTGATCGATTGGCCCGAACGTAGTTTTTTGACAGAATTTTGAACCCGACATGGGACCACTATGAGACCCAACGGAAGCTCTGGACCAATTGTAGAACGAAACAATATTGAAAACAAATTTCCCAAAGCATCCCAATATCCTCCAGAACACTTCAGAATGGTCAAAAAGGTTGAAAATGTTGTTTTAAGTTTGTTTAAATGTGTCATAACTTAACCTATACCATCATTGACTCTCTTTGAGAGCAAGTTCACTGGTGTTGGGAAAAAGTGGTAGAAATTTTGACATTTTGAAAATTTTACCATGCAAAAATGTTTTCATGATCTTTGGGCGTTGTATTTTTTACAGCACTGTTTCTATTTCAGCCGTATGTGATAGAAATATTGGTATTTTTGCATCACAGCATGCGAAAATACAACACGTGTTGTAGAAAAATTTGAAGGCCAAAGATCTTGAAAATGTTTTTGCATGAAAAAATTTTCAAAATGTACAAAAAGTGACAAAATTTCTACCACTTTATTTCCAACCCCAGTGAACTTGCTCTGAAAAGGCTTTTAAACGTTTGAAGTGGTAATTGAAGCTGTCATCGAATTCTGTGGTAAAATCTAAAGACGACGATGCCAGGTAAATGTCTGACGTTTTGTAGTTAGGAAAAAAGGGAAACAAAAGGGTGTAAATTTTCGATGAATTTAAAACTCATTTTACTATGGCTTTTTTCTTCAGAGATCTCTTAAAAAGCAAGTAGAATCAACTTTAAGGTCTTCTTCTAGTGTTTTAAATATTTTTTGAAAAAATATTGATAGCTACTAATCGTAAATTGAGTTTCAAAAACTGGTGTTTTTTTTGCGATTGAAAACACACCTAAGTATTTTAAAAGTTTTTGAATGAAAAGTGATATTTTCACAAAAGCATTCATTCAAAAAAATTGTTGGAGATATTTGTAAGCTAAATTAACGAAAGTTCTGATTTGGAAAGCATTCTAGCAAGAAAAAACCTGGTTGAAAAACTGGAATTTTATCCTGTTTTCTGTTAACCAAAGTAATAAATTTGATGGTTTTTTCTGGAATCAATGAAGTGTTTGAGTTGGTTTTTGCACTGGAAGAAGATTTAAAATGAGTTAGATTTTTTTATAGATTTATTTATTTATGAAAAATGCACTTCTGCAATGTCTGTTCTTATGTGATAGCTGTTTGCACATTTTTCAAAAATTTTTGTAATAAAACCGAATTGTATTTCGAATGTATTTATTTTGCAAGTACCTTTTCATGACAAAATTTTGCCCAATAATTATTAAAAAAATAACATTATGAGCTAATTCCCTTTTAATTATACGCCTGTTCCTAAAAGCTTCCCAGATTCTCTAAACTTTTGTAAGGAGCACTTTGTAGCGCTACTGTTTGGTTAATATCTCGGATTGCCTTCAAAATAAGATGCTGTCAACAGAGCTGCAAATTATCAGTGTCAGACGGCCAATGTCAGCCGACTTTGATACTGCTTTGCATGTCTATGTCATGTGATACTGTTTTTTGGTCAGAAACATATGATTACAAAGTCATGACCAAGCTGAATGAACGAAATCATGCTTGCTACGACTTTTTTCTTCTTACGGCCAACAACTACATTTTTTCAACTTTGCGCAAATTATAACGTGAAATCTCTCCCAAAACAGCCTGAAAATGAAATGGAAAGATGATCGTATGTGTGATGCGAGTGGAATAAAAAAATGTCATTCAGTATTGACATTGCTGCCTGACCGACATTGTATCTTGGTCATTTAACTCGTAGATGACTTTGATATTCTTTCGATAACATTGACTACTTGACGTTGGTTGGGTCGAACGAAATTGACTGAAATTTACCAGCCTTGGCTGTCAATCTACATACGATTAAAACTTTATAACTGGGATAACAGGATTAAAATTTGCCAGATTTTTGTCAAATCCGTATCCGGACCGGACAAATCCGGAATTTTTTTGTTCATCAAAATTCATCAGCAGATTTTAAATCATATTTGAGGCTTCCAAAAAACCATTCCTGATTATTTGAAAATAATTTTACAACACCATTGGTTTTTTTAGCTTGATTTGAGAATGAGAATGAAACCGGACAAAATCCTAGCTTTATCAATAAAATCCACCGGACCGGGCTTTTCTAAATTTTATATTTTGTTTTCTAATTGGAAGCGGGAGCCACCATTAGGAGCATTTCAATCAATTATTTGGAAAAATTTATCCTTAATAATCCACAGTTTTAAAGCCAATACATATTTTTATTGCCCTCCAAGTTCATAAGCAATCAATTTGTCGAAAGACATTGAAAGGTGAACATTACAAGAAGGCTACTATCTTTGGAAAACTATTTAACCATGCCTTAGGGGCCAAGATCGGGTACATTTAGCCTACATCAATTTAGAACCCAATGTTGTAACTTAGGAAAAACTGTACATTACAGAAGTGTTTATTCCATCTAAACACGCTCAATCCTCAATTTACTAAGGATTTTACTGCTATCGTTAGTCATCACTTGCAATACAGGCAGCAGCTGTTTGGGAATGAGTCAATATTTCCTAGAATACGATATCTTAATACGGCATAAAATGTCAAAACATGCTTCCAACAGGAGACCGTTGAACAACACGAATTTCATCTCAAGAACTGGGCACGATTTCGGTGTGAAACGCAACCGAGACCGTATTTTGTTAACACCTAGCGTTCGTCGTACTGCTTATGGCCAGATTTAACTAAACCGTTACGCATCGTTGATAATCGTGCTTATCAAAATAAATCAGTGTCGATAATTTTCAATTTCTAAACAAAGTAATACTTCAACGTTTGGTGATACACATTAAATTTTCGCACGAGTGCTATCCAAGATTTTACGAAGAGAGGTCAGAGGGGTCGCCGAATAAATTCGCGGGGGTTTGGCGTTGAAGGCGGCAGTCGTAGGCCGGTCGTCGTTCGCAGACGCGGTAACGGCACATTGGAAAGAAAGTGAAATCTGAATTAAACAAGCTCGGTGTTGCGGTGAGACAAACGAACGAACGCGAAAAAAAGAATGCCACACACCGACACGACGATTTGCGCCCGCCGATTTGGATTCGCACAACAATTCGTCTTTACACTCGCTCGCACTCTCCCGTTCCGGCTAAACGACGCAACGCAACGCAATGCCACCTGCTGTGCGAATTTTCGCCTTGGACGGCATCATTGGTGGTTGGAGAAACAGCTGACAGCTTTTGTACGTCGCGATGATGATGAGAGGGCGCGCGGACTACGACACCACTACTCGGCTACCGGATGGATGATCTACTACGCTCTTTCTCTACCTCAAACTGCTGCTGGTTTTTGACGCTGTATTCGTTGCCGGATTGACAAGTTGCTGGTTGAGCTGAGCATCACCACCATCTACAGTAGGCCACGCTTTGAGGTCGCCGTTCTTTGACAGACGACTACTGCTGTGGAGAGAGAGTTACACTAGCCAGGCAGGCCATCCATACCAATCTCAGCAGGCGGACGAAAGCACGGATTTCAATTGGCCTACTAACTACTAGGTGAACTATTGGAATGCTTATCGAACTACCCCCGGGGATTAATCCACCCAATTTGTATGGAAAGATGATCACTTTTGTATTGAAAAGCCGTTTGGGCAGGCCCCCTCGAATAAATCGCAATATACTAATGGATTTTCACGGGAAGTTGTCACAAGCTGCTGCTTACTCTTTTGTTGAGGCCTTATCAATGCACACTTAAACTTTGGTGAGATTTTTTCCTCCTTTCTTCCAAGCTAGACAAACGTCGCGGGAACACTCGAAGAGCCGCGTTCGAGGCACAAAAAATAAACAGTACGAGTTAAAAAAGTGTAAAATCCTACAAACTAATTCACAGTCCAACAGCGAAGAACACTTTGGCGACACCGAAATAATATTTAAAAAAACTGTCTAATAACACAGTTCATGTATACACATTTTCGATCAACACACGACAGACAACAGACAGCCGGCCCAAAACGAAAAACGCAATGGACGACGACGACGATTTTCTATTCCCTTCGCGCGGGTTCTTCTGCGTTCGGCTATGGGATCCTCTAAGCGAAGTGTCGAAGTGATAAAATAAAAGGAGAACCGAAAAAAAAAAACCGTGAGGACGGACACACGCGGGACCACCGGCCAATCTCTAGGTACTAGCGTCCAAGTACGTACAAAGCGCTACGAGAGGATAAATCGCACTACTGTCTGTCTCCTCACGGACGGCCAGGTCTCGAACGGCCTTCCTTACGATTGGATTAGGCGAGCGAACGAGCGTGAGATGTTGTGTTGTGGTGACGATGGGTGGATTAGGGGAAAGGTTTCTAAAATGGGCCTATCGGGTTAAATGACCCTACGGCCGTTTGACGAAATGGTTGACAAGACAACATATCTAATCAATGCATATTGAGCGAAATATGCTTAGAACATAAGGCAAGAAAGAATTTCATGAATAAACCAACTCAAAAAAATTAAAAAAAATCATTTAAGGGTTTGATACCTTTTGATGTAATATTTTGACTTTTAAAAATTATACGTAAAGATGCTCAAAACTAAAAGTTGGGTGATTTTTGTTTCTCATTCAAATGAACATTAGAAGTAAAACAAATTTAAGCTTTTATGATGGTTTCATAATGATTGGAAAGTGGAATAAGAGAGTGTTTTTGTATGCCCCCATCATGTTTGTAAAATGCCACTATCCTAAAATAACAGGTTCAAAAGAATAAATATATGATTTTTATCATTAAAACTTCGACTTTAAGCTCTAACTAACACCTTAAGAGAGAATTGAAGATTTCAAAACAGATATGATAATTTTTTTCTTATGGATGAATTGCCTCCATAGTATGACAACCCTAACTTTTGTTTTATTCTGTAAAATACTAAAAGGAATTTTTTTTTTATAAAACTTCAACTTTGTCGTATGGAAATTATCAGTTTCTAGCATTCCCAATGAAATTGAACGGAAATATTGCCAAAAAACAGAAATTTTGCCTAAAACATAAATAGGCGCATTTAGCCCGCACGGTTTGAGGTTCGTCCATTTTGACAACAGTTATAGTAAAATCGATTTCTCAAAATCTGAAGGAGATTTCATCGTAAAAATTACTCCAATGTATAGAAAACAGATGTCTACTCATGTTTATATAGTTTTTGTACACATATTCGATGACATATTTGATTTAATCGGTATTCTGCTTAATAGGCGCATATAGCCCGCTCCTCCCCTACTACTCTCTTACTCACCTATCCAACTGATGTTTTTTTTGTCCCCCCGACCGACAGCAGACTTTCTTATTTAGGAGAGGCCCCTGCACATACACATTGTTTAAAAAGTTGCCCCAACAATTCCCCATCAGCAGCGAGCGAGCGTGAAACCGATAAAAAAAACAACGCTCTGCTCAAGCTACTAGCTCGTCATCATACGGTACTCACGGGAGCGACACGACACGGCCACATGTGTGTTGTGTTGGGGGGGCGGCTCCAAGTGAGCGAGTGAGTCACGGTTTGGGGAGCTAGTTTGCTGAACATGCGCTGGCTCCACGCTCATCGTTCGTAGTCTACTAACAAACGTAAGTAGGTAGTCTCTTTAAGCATATTGGATTAGGTCTCTCAGCTCACACTCCGCGGTCAATCGACACCACTAATAGGGTGCCGCAGCAAATTAAGGGACTGTTTTTTTTTAAAAGTATTTTAACGTTATTTGATACCATAATTTTTTTATACAAAATCTTCAATAGCTTAATACTTTATATTCGTTATTATTCGATCCGTATTAAGTATAAGTATTAAGTATAAGAGGACTACACGGAAGAAAAATCTCAAGGTTTTAATATACATCTCTCAATATTTTTTTTTGTTGGGGAGAGGTCACTGCGACCTCTTTTGTAGCATTACCCCGTATTTTTTCCTTTTACTATATGCTTCCAGCCAGATACACTGTCACTATCGATAAGTTGCAGGTGAACACAGGTTGAGCCATCAAATGCTATAAATATATGTGAAATCCTATGTGCGACCTTACAGTGAGGGGCAAAATAAAGTGTCCAAATTATTTTTTTATCATTTCTTTTATTTTTTTGTCCGTTCTGGCATCTGTGTTGGGCTTCAGTCCTCTTCCTGAGCGATCCATCTCCGATCCGAACGTTTTCATCTTCTTCATGATTTTTGATACCGCTGTCTTGCTGATTTCGGAGTGCCTGGCCACTACCCGGTGCGTTTGACCGTTATTCACATCACGAACAACCAGATTCCAGATGGACAACGGAATGGAACCAGAAATTTATGCGTTCTCCATATTTTACAACTTATTCGAATGTAGACACCTGTTTGAATACTCCAGAGCCAAGCCAGTTGTTTATGAAACGTCAAAATACACAAAACAAACAAATTCGAGGGGCCTCGCGATGGAAACTTATCGAAATTATATACATTTTTGAGTTGGACACTTTATTTTGCCCCTGTTTTTTTGGAATATTAACTGTTTTCTTTTCTATCAGAAAAACTTTTTTTTTTAAACAGCGCAACATTAACAAAAATTGAAAAGAACATAATAAACATTATTTTAAAAATGATTACGATGCGTTTCCGTTGAATTTTAACCAGAAAAATAAAAGAAATTGAAAAAAAATAATTTGGACACTTTATTTTGCCCCTCACTGTACATTACATTAGTTCACTCTAGAGATCCTAAGTACGTTATATTGCCTTGAAAGATTCATCCATATCTATGCACTCAACCGTACAAACTTCCAGAAGTGGCTGCTTTAAATGCTAAATGTTAAAACCGCCAATCTCCAGAAGCAATACTATGTATGCCATGAACGAGATTAGACCTCATGACCACTGGCTCTGGCTGAGTCTTCTAACCTTCTAACGCTCTATTCTCTAAGCCAAGGCCGCTGACTAAAAAAACCTGTCAACTTAGTTGTTCAATTTACGTTGTTTTAGAAGCTTTTTTGATTTGATAACTATAGTGTTTTTTTTCAATGGAAACTCTGCAGAACATAGAATACTTTTTTCTCAAACTCATACAAGAAATTTTATTATTTTTCCTCGTGAAGTTGAACATAAACTTCCAATTTTTTGCAAATGTCTCATTTCTTTAGTGTCAATATGACGCTATTGAAGGTGTGGCGGCTTGTATCTTTATTCAGGCGCATCCAAATAAAAAAAAATCTGAGGAGACCCTCAATAATTTCATGAAACCTTTAAATTTGTATCATTACTTTTTCCATGGACGCACCCTGAAAGCTCAGACAAAAAAAAATCCTAATCAAACCTTAAGCGTCAATTTGAAAATCCTCACTTAAAGTTTCCATACCTCTCTTCTTTTTCAATCGATTCGAATAAAATTTATAGTTTTAGAAACCTCGTAAAGTAACTATATGTGTTTCAGACAATATTCAGCCAAAAACACTTCATTTTCCCGGTATTCAAAGTCTGAGAAAAAAAATCGGCAAAATAAGCTCCGTAAAAAGCCCGTAAATCAGCTACAAAATGCTTAAACAATTTTTCGCTTAGTGTCCAGGGAAGCTGAAGTTAGAAGCTATACGTTGCGCCAGGCCCGTGCGAAGGACTCGTCCATTGTGTTGCGTGAGCGACGGACAGAAGAACAGAATTTTTTAAATTTGTTAAAACGACCTTTATTCAACAATTCGTTTTTTCGGTGGCGTTAATAGATTCCTTCAATGATAAAATTACAAAGAAAAATTACTACATTAATTGCTACATTGCTCATGATTTCTTTTAGTACCACACCTTTTTATAGTAAGTGAAATAAATGACTTACGTTTAGTTCCCTTCTGCCTAATCTGTTCCTTCAACTTTAGCAACTTGGTTTAGGTTAGGTTAAAATTCATCTATGATATTGTGTAAATTTATCTTATTGGTAGTACATATAACAGTTATGTTTTGTGAATGCTCCCGACACTTACAACTGCTTGTAGCTAAACTAACTGACTAAATTGGGAAAATTAGAATTTACAAACAATATTTACTTAAACGATTCACAATTTTACCTCGGGACACAGTTCATTAGCACAGTTGCTCTACTTCTAATTTTTCGTTTGTAAAGACCTGCGGTTACTTTGATCACATTTCGTGATTCAAATTCTGATTGACGGTAAGTGGCAAGGTGGCTGTTAGTGAAAGGTGTTTCACTCCGAATGGTTGCGACAAATAGAGTTCATAAAATATAACACTAGAATTAAAAAGAAATTAAATCCGATTTGTAAGATAAATTTCAAATCAAGTCAGAAATAAGTCATGGGTCAAAATTTTTAGTTATTAATCATCTTAATTTACATTTATTTCCTTCGTTCTTTAAAGATGATTGAAAAAATCCGCGGAAATGTCTTGGGTTTGCGAAAATATTTAATCACGATGATTGAATTTAATTGGACTAAAAATAAGAAAATATTTAATTGAAGACACCGCACGCATTGGAAACAGGATTTATGCCTGGTTTTCCCTCAATTTACTGAATTGATTGAAAAATGTTGGGATATTGAGGGTAAAATAGCCATAACTCCTGTTTTCAATGCATGCGGTGGCTCAAACCAGCTTAGTTGAATTATACGAAAAAAATCGCACGAGATACGTCCCATTTTGTTCAAAAATTTAAGGTTCAAACATGCTTTTTTTCTGAAATAATTGAAAAATGTATGGGAATTGAGGGTAAAACAGCCATTTCTCCATTTTCCAATGTGGGCGGCAGCTAAAACAGCCCTCATTGAATTCTTTAGAAAAAATAACTCAAGATACGTCAGATTTCGTTCAAAATTTTTAAGTCTAATGTAAGAGAATTGAGGGTAAAACCGCCATAACTCCATTTTCCAATGCGTGCGGTGGCCAAGGTTGCCGAGATCACAGAAAAATCTTTTATTTAACAGAAATTCCAGCAAACACAGAAATTTGAAATATTCACAGATTTCACATAATTTTTTAATTTTGAATCGATTTCCAAAAAAATATTTTTTTTGGCGAAAATAAAACTAAGATTTCTTTCTTTGAATTAGAAAAGTATGATAAGATTGGTAATGGTAATTGGGGTTTTCCAACTAAAATGTTAACTAAAGACCCAATTTATCATGAATTTTCAATGAAATTAAAGGAAATAGCATCACAGAAAACCATCACAGAATTTTTAGGTAAAATCACGGAAAGTCAAAATTTTTTTTTCTCAAAAACACAAAGTTTTTTTCGGCAACCTTGCCGGTGGCTCAAATAGCCTCCATTCGATTCCTCGGAAAAAAGCACACTAGATATGTCCATTTGGTTCACTATTTTTAAGTTCAAACATGCTTTTTTCGGAAATAATTCAAAAATATAGGTGAATTAAGGGTAAAAACAGCTATAGCTACATTTTACGAAGCGTGCGTTGACTCAAACAGCCTCCATTGGATTCCTCAGAAAAAATAACATATTTTTGTTCAAAATTTTTAAGTATACATTTTTTTCTGGATTGTTTACATTGACATTAGGGGAATTAAGGGTCAAAAAGGCACTATAACTCCGTTCGTAAGCTCGTGCGGCGTCTGAAGCTACGTCCAATTAATTTGTAACGAATCTTTGGAACCTTTCAATGTATCTGTTGTGCAGAACCCAGACAATGAAAAGGAAATATCTGTTCTAGTTGGTGGTAGAACTTGGAATACTTTATTTTCTATCTTAACATCCTATTTAAAGTGAAATCATCCCTATGGTTACATATCTAACTGTTTTTTAATTATGTGTATTTTGTTATTGCTTCGATTGGACAAATCTCAACAGTATCAAAATGTGATTAGCTTTAAATTATACCCTTTTTTGTACCCAAAAACATTTTCATATCAAATTTGGTTCCATTGGTTGATAATTTGTAAAGTTATGCCAACGGAATTGCATTGCAAATACCCTGTCATGCGAAATTGGGATCCATTTGCTTCTCTAGGTATGCAATAACAATAATATGGAAAGCCCACTACTCCCTTCCTATCTTCCCAATGGTAGAAGGCAGAAGTCTCAAATAATCATAGAAATATTTCAAGAATTCAAATACTCACCCATGCCAAATTTGGTTCGGTTTGCTTGGAAAGACGAGGGATCTGAAATAATCATAGAAATATTTTCCGTACCCAAATACCCTACCATGTCAAATTTGGTACCATCGGGTCTCAAGTTAGGTAAACATTTTTTTTTTGTTTGGAAGGCCTCTCAGGAAGGGAGACCTGAGAGAAGGGTCTCAAACCATAATAGGACCTCAAACCTTTTCCGGACTCCAATATCCCACTCTGCAAAGTTTCACTCAAATCGGTTCAGCAGTTTCTGAGTCTATAGGAAACAGAAAGATAGACAGAAATCCATTTTTATGTATATAGTTTAGATACAAGATTTTTTTTGCTCTTTAACTGAAATCTATTTTTGATGTATTTTCTGGACATATTCAGTTTAAATGTATTAGCATGGGCACCGCTGCAAGCTTTGTATGAAAATTTTACATTTTGAAAGTTTTACACCTTTTTTTAAACTTTTTTTGTTAGTTTTTACTGCCTAAAATAGCAAAAAAAAAATGTTGGAATCGATTCATATAGCATTGAATAAGTGCAACGAGTTTTAATTTTGTATGGGAAAAAAGAATTTTTCTTACAAACATCACCATTGATGTACCGAAAGTTAAAAATAAAACTTTGGATGATGAATATTCTTTGATTCTTGCAGTACATTTCATGGGAACAAACAACATATCTAAGATGTACCCCAGAAAAGATATTTGATGTTATACAAAAAAATGATTTATTTCCTGAATTTATAGTTTTTGACTTTGTTAAATTCCTATAAAAAAGAAAAAAAAAAGTTTTTGACTGCCAATTTGAAAGCAATTAAACAGTAGGATGAATATTATTGAAAACACTAACAGACAAAAAACCTGCCAGTTTTTAATACTTTTAATTGGTGTTTGATTTTTCATTTTGAAACTATTATAACTTTTTTCATAAAATTCTTAGCATCTTCTCATGTTATCAAAAAATAAAGCTTAAGAATAGGCAAAACAATAATCGTTTATAAGAAGAATCGAGTGCAGTTCATCATAAAATACTATCTTAAAATGTAAGAAAAAACTAAAAAAAAGGTACTTGGCTTTGAATCAAGGTCCAAAAAATGTACTATTCGTAAATATTTAATCCAGAGGTCTATGGGGCCTAACTATTTAGGTACTCCGAAAGGAACTATTTGAAATTGGGTCCATTTTTATAACTAAAGCCAAAACGTCGAAAAATTTGGGTTGAGAATATCACCTCGGCCACACCACATCAAATCCGACTGAACTCTCCGTAATAGCAATCAACTTCACCAAAACTCAAGAAAAAACTATTTTTCGGGACTACTTTAAAAAATTTCACCAAGAGCAAAATTTTCTTCGTCTTGACAGACCTGTGGATTACTTAGATCCTTTTGCAGCGGTTTAATTGACAAATTAGAGTAAACATTTTCATAATACTTTTTTGTGTTTGAAACATTCGAATGTGCTGTAAAATGATTTTGGTGTCGTATTTGAAATTTTTCCAACTAAAGATTAATAACTTGAAGTATGTTTGTTCTAATTTTGCAAGCTAAGAAAATATGGTTGTTTTGCCTCATTTAGCACATTATTTTAGAACAATTCATATAACATTGCAAGTCACCTCACTCAAAAATCAAGTGTCTATATTAAGGTTGCCATAATTTTTTTTAGCTCATATCCGGGCCAGACAACGGGAAATTTCATATAAAAACCTAGCGAAATCCGGGCATTTGATTTCAAAATTAACGACCAAAAATCCGGCAATATCCGGGAAAATTTTGGCAAAACCCAGAAATTTTCCCAACAAAAATCAAGAAAAAAAAAATTGAAATTTTTTTCTTCAACGAAACTTTTTGACAGATCTTATATCGTATTTAAGACTTCCAAAATCCTTTCATGATAATTTTATCAAATGATTTTCAAAAGATTTCGTTTTCAAGGCATACATGTAAGTAAAAAAATTACACCACAATTTTTTTTTGTTTGATTTGTCAGAAAACGGGAAAAAATACGGACAAAATACGGGCATTTTTCAGTAAAATCCGGGCAACTGTTCTCAACTTTTGTATAAAAATCCGGGGAAATCCGGATGAAACCGGGCAAACTGGCAACCTTAGTCTATATCCTATCCTACTTAGTGTTGCATTTACTTCGAGGACAGTTCTTAGCAGTTCGGATATGAAGAACCCATTTTTTCTTGAAGTGCTGATATTCAAATTTTATATGAAGTTAAATTCTGCCTCACGGCAACACTAGAAGGTTAAAAACTGATTTTCATAAACGGATTTCTTAACAAGCGGAACATTTTCTTTTACAGACATCTCTTCTGAAGAATGTGCATTATTCATACATGAAATCTAATGAAACGATAATACAAATTCAGAAGAGAGGTAGGCATCCAGTTATATTTTTTGTCTTGTAAGCTACAACTAAAAAAATCCGGATATGATAAGCTACTGTTTTAATCGATTCCGGAACATGTAAACTTGTCATTTCTTAATGAACTTCTATCTACTCAATCAATTGTTAAAATGCTTCACGGAATTTGAAAAAGAAAAACTTAAGATTTGGTACTCTCTACATTACTCAGTACTCAAGGATTGCTTAGGGATGTAAAAGTTGTGGTTAAATGGTCTATACAAATTTCTGAAAATCATATAATTTAATTTTTTAAAGGTCTTTACTGAAACTAGAAAATCAAGGCTGAATCTGAATCCTTGAATAAATTGAGGATTACAAATTGATTAATTAACCTGAAATTAACTAAATGTAAAACTTATAAACTTCATATCAGCAAAACTAGAGGTTATAGACTAGGGATACCATATATACTCTTTTAAGAGTTCATGTACTTTTTTCGATCAAGAAATGGGTGTTCTCTTCTTTTTGTGAAATTTTACGTAAGTACTCTTATTTGTTGAAAGACAAGTTTGTGTTCTCATATGTGCAAGAATTTGGATAGAAATCCAACTGTTAATGCATTAAATGCTCGATCCTTCATCTGTGTCCATACTTCAGTTTTGCTTCCTTTGTTAAATTTTCCAAACTATGGATAAAAATAGAGGGGATCACGAATCAATTAAAGTCGGGATTTTTCGTTAAAAACAAGTTTAATAATAGAATGGCTAGACTTTTCTATGAATAAAATATAAAAACTTTTATACTTATCTATACAATTTTAGGAAATGCTTCTTTCAGACATCAGGAAATCAGCACATTTGAATATGCAATTCGTGCTCAAACAGTAGCCAATATGTTCTAAAGCAAATTGTTTCACAAATCGAAAGCGCATGAATCAGAAACAATGGTCTAGCGAAAAAGAAGCGGATGTTTTTCAGAATAAAATCCAAAACTTTTATCTTTACCTCCGAATAATCCAACCAAATTGAACCTTTAACTTTTCAATAACAAGAACGTGGTCAAAAACTGTAATTGAACATTTTTAATATGATGAAAGTGTCTTAAAAAAATCACCATTGTCATGTCAGTCACATTGACAGTTGTTTAATACTGGATTCTCCTAAACTTTTGAATTGTACTCGTTTCGATGTTCCAGGAAATGGTAACCCTATTATAGACCAAATTTGACAAAACATTCTAATTAACAATGGATTTTTCGTCAAATTATGTTATTTGAGCATAGGTACAAAAATGCTGTTCCCTTGTGTTATCATATCAAATGTTAGGAAAAGCAAATAATAGGATTTACTTACTGCCAAATACTTAGTTTTCTTATCGAAATACATTTCGATTTATTTTCCTATCAGTCGAAATATTGTATCGGTTTCGTTTTGTAGATTTTAATTAGGATAGTTTAAGTAACAACTCATCGCAGTCTATACTTTTTGACATTTAAATTTTTAAACTGGAAAATTTTTCAAACATTGATAATGCGTTTTACGCCTAACGCAATCCAGTAGAAAATGTTTCAGAGTCAAAAAGTAAACTAGGTGAAAATGTATCATTTTTGATTTTTTATTAGAAAACAAGTATTCAAAACATATTTAAGTAATTTTAATCTAAAAGTTAATTACCAACTGTTAGACATATTCCCTCATCCATCACGTGACGTGGCGAGGAATAAACTTCTTTTTTCGATTCATGTTTACATACTTTAGTCATGGTTGTATTTTCAAAATTTCCATTACGATCTTTTTTCAATTTAATGAAATTTTATTTTTCAATGACTCCTAAAATGCTACTCACTTTCTATGTTGCTTATAATGCTGCGTTGGTAAAATGCTTACCTGGAAGAAGAAAGAAAATCAGAATTAAATGATTGTAGGAAATACAATTGAGTAACATGATGTTTTTTTAAAATATGATGTGAAATGATCAGTCTCCATATTCGGGTAAAAGTAAACAATTCAATCATGTTGTTTATGGCACCTGTACCAGTTGAAGCAGAATTTGTGAAACGGCAAAAAATCCATCAATTGAATGCGAAACTGCGAACAACAGAAGGCTTAGCTATCGAAATCCATATCTTGACGATTGGAATTCATCAAACTGATGCATTCATTCATCTATGAAAGAGGAGCACGTATGTATTCATTCGCCTGGACCCAACAACAGCAGCAGCGAAACAAATCGATGATGGACACAAATTGCTCCCCTATCACTCAAAAACAAGTGATTAATCATTCCAAAATTCCTATTCACAACCCCGGAAACCCCTCTCCCCTATATGCGGGAGCACGTTCCATAAAATTGTTTATTGGCTGTGCAATGTGCTGCGCTGCTCACACATTTATGATTTATGCGATTTGACGTCGATACTAGAATTTGGCCATGTTTTTCACACTCATTCACAATCATCGACCCCAACCCCCAAATTCCGCTGCCTCCCTTCGAAGCATGTGTCTTTTCAACTAAAGCTGCTCTGGATGCTCTCAATCGCAACGCAACAACAATTGGATACCAACAGATCCAACGATATTCGCACTAGTTCCTGCCTTTTTCCCAACATCCCAACCACTTCTTGTCCGAATTCACCCAAGATCCGGAAAAAGCGCCCCGCGAGAATGGCGGCGACGGCAACTGGCAATCGATGACATCGAATTGATCCCAATTAAGTAATTAACTAATCCGATTTACTCATCTCGGTGTCGTGCTTGTTCTCTTTCTCTCTTTACCCTCAGGCGCTCTTCTTGTTGTCTTTCCTTAATGTGTGATAGCAGTTGCATGTTGCATGCACTGTGCATCTCGAATGTAGGTCTCCATACCACAACCAGCGAGATCGTGTGTGAGTTTCGCGATCACGTTCTGCTGTCTGCCTGCACCTTCGTGTCCGCATCCGATTATGCAGCTAGCGAGTGAGCAAGCGGCTCATTACCGACAGCTCGCGCTTAGCCTTTAGGGGTTGGCTGCCCGTCCATATGGTTGACTCGATTCGACACCAAGAGCCGAAGATCGGTAGGCACACAGAATCTCCGGCTCCGGCAGAGGGTGCATGTGAAATCTAAATTTAAATCCTCACGATCTCGCATCGGTTTAAGCGGACTGTGGGGTTCCCGCATGTATTCCAACGCACCCTACCCCGTCTTTGCTATAGAGGTGACCAACCAACGAAACGACCGTGATTGTTTATGGTTTACATACGAGACTGACTGAGCACGGAAACGACGAGAGAAAGAAAAGTGCAGTGTGAGAGAGTGGAAGAGAGCGGAGGCCGTATGCTCTCACCCAATCTCTTAACAGTAGATCGCACTTACTCGCTGATTAGTAGGTATGTAGATCTTCACTTTGCTCGGCTACTATTTAATTAACAATCTAAGCAAACGTTTGGGAGGCAGCGTTGCCGGAGAAAATGTTAATAGCTGCAGAAGTGTAGGTACTTGCATACAGATTTGTTATAATAATTTTTGGTTTTGTAAATTTGAAATGAAGATTTTTTACTTATTTAGTGATCGATCAAATTCGAAGGTTTCGAACTTCCATTCTTTCAATCCACTGTATTTTGATACCTCTCACGTGCTGCTTGCGAGCTAACATATGGTCCTTCGAACCGGATTAACACAAATACTGTTATCCAACGAGACGTAACGTGACGACCGTGTTAATCATAACCATACCAAATACAAAGAATTCTCGCTTTATTGCAATTCCCCGGTGAAAACTGAAACAAGGTCTTTCTTTAGAATTCATTCAGGGCTCGTCATCAAGCTAGTGGTTAATAGATTATCTGGCCAATATTTTATGCCTCATCCTGCAATCCTTGAATTAGACAAACTAATCCATAAAAATGTGATCAGTTCAGTTCAGTGTCATGATGTGTCGGGTAAAATTCTTTGCTGACAGTGGCTCGAAGTGACCCTGAGTGACCCAAGTGACACACTTTGAGCCATTTAGCTTTATTGACTTTATATCTAACGAACTATTGAACCGATTTCTTCAAACTTTACACCACCCAATTATTTTAGGTCTAATGATTTTTTTCGGCACCCAACAATTTTTATTACTTTTTAGCATTTTTAACAAGCGGTAAAAGCTAGAATGCGGTAACTGGCGAGGCATAACTATGATCTGTACAACTCTCAAAGTACTCTGCAAAATGATCCTAAACAGGATCCAGGAGAAGATTCACTCCGACGGCAACAAGCTGGATTCCGATCTGGACGGTAAAAAAAGACCATCTGACGTAAGTGTCTCAATGGTTTACTTAAATCCAGGTCTACCTAAACATACATTCAGAGTTTTCTTATTAGTTTTTTCTTAACTGGTCACTTATGTCAGATGGTCATAAGTCAAAGAGAGCATAATGGCGTAAGAAGCTTATTTCTGCGGAACGTAAGGAATTGTTGCTGCCATAGCGTGTATTTTTCGATTCTAGTGAAAGCCAGTCACGTTTTCGCAGAGCTCTTCCATGGGCATAAATATTACAGCGGAAGAGTATCCAAGAACAGTCGATTTAAATTTCTGAGAATTTGCGCCACAAACAGTGATTGTGGAAGATCACGTAGAGCATCACGAACGAATTTTCGTTGAACCGCTTCAAAATGTGTTACCCATGTAGTTTCAAATGGCCACCACATGAGATTTGCAGATTCCTATATTTAAGAAACCAGGCAGCAATACAGAGCTCGTAGGCAAACAGGATCTGTAAATTCTTTACTCAGTAAAGACGTTGCTTATATGTGACAAATCCCAGCGTTTCCAAGTGTAGCAGAAGCGACGCTTAAATGTCATTTGACTATTCAAAACTACGCCAAGGTCCTTTATTTGATCAACACAACACAAATGTTATGATACAGCACTCAGAAACGCTCAAGGCCCGTAGGTTGACAGCACACCGTGGAATCGCTGTATTATCTGACAATCTGCTAAACTGTTAACGATCAAAACAAAATTTCAAATCGTCCGCGTACATGGGTACTCCGCATTCAAAAAGCAGCATGCTGATATCATGGCAGAACAGGGTGAACAATAAAGGGCCCAAATTACTTCCTTGTGGTATTCCTGAAGTCGGAATGAAATCTGGCAGGTTTGACGTAACCGAAAGTTTCGGAAAAAAACCAGTGTTGATTGTTTGAAATCCAGTCCCGGCGGGCTGAAAACATTACATCGTTGACAATTTTCTCTAAGACCTTCGAGCAGGCAGCTAGTGATGTGACACCTCGATAATTACGCACCTCTTGCGTATCACCCTTTTTGAAGATTGGGGTCATGAAGAATCTTTTCCAGGTGGCAGGAAACTGATGTTGTTGTAAGGACCGATTGAAAATACAATTACAAGGAGCATTACAAGTAAAGCGAAACACTTTTTCAACACACACGCAGACGATAACCATTTCCTCGCTAACAACAAACACGTCGAGATTTTGGAACGTAGGCTTCACACACGCGTCTTATCTCAACGAATATAGCTAGCCAACTAACGTCCGCTCACGGCACGGTAGCTCAGCCGTCGTGTGTATGTGCGTGGTGAGGACGAGAGAGAGAGAAAGCATCGACTCGGAATGACCGAGAGATGGTCGCACTAGCAATTATCGGCTACACATCTCCCCCCTGCTTATGATACATACACAGCCAGATCTTGTCAGCATCCCGGTGAGTAGTAAAAGTACATTTACTGCCCATCTTTACTCGGCCGGGCCCACTGTGCAGTATTAGACGCAGAGACAACTGGATCACAGGGAGGAAGAAACGTGGACAACAGTACCATACGTTTCCATGATTAGATATTTTATTTTACGTTGGGAGCTTATTTGCTAAAAGAAGTTAGCTCCTGGATTCCGGTCCTTGGTTATTGCTCCTCAAATGGATGGAAATAAGGTTATTTCACACAGAAATTCAAAATTTTTGGCGGAATTTGATTTTTATCTGTTTGTTTCAAAAGCTTAAACTTATTAAAGTTATGATGTAAAATTTTGAATTTCTTTGTACCTTATCTCTGGTCATTGACCTTGGATATAGCGCCTTTACTCGCTCTTGAAAAGAAACATTGATAAAACAGAAAAAAAAATGTTATTAAAATCTCCATAAAATCCTTTGAAAAAAAAGTTATCTTTTCAAAAGATTTTATGAATTAAAAAACATCATTCTCGTACACATACCTTTTGTTGAATAAATTTACTTTTTACTCCTTAGAAACTAGTTTTGACATCAATTAAACTAACTAAGATGAAACAAATTATCGGATTCAATTGTCTTACCAAAAAAATTGAATAAATTATTAGGCAAACATTTAATTTCTAAAACTTTATATCCTTCCCTTTCATCATAAAAAATTATTGTTCAGCAAGCCTTGACTTCTCCACGCCTGATTGCAAAAAATGAATGAGAATACTAACATAGCGCAAGAGCAGATTCTGTAGTATTTTTTTCAATTTTTCTTCAAATGTTTTGTTCAGCAAACGGATTCAAACGTATTTCCTGATTTCATTGAAATACTTAGTTATAGTTTATAGTTATAGTAATAGTTTGAAAAAATTTGAATATGATAATTAATGGAAAAACATATCACTTAGCTTTATTTCCTGTATGGTTGAGCGCTGGGGCAAACATTTGATTTTTGTTCCGTTCTGCAAGCAGATTGGGAGAACGGATGAGACAGTAATGGGGACACAAGAAACCCGGATAGAAGTATTTCCAACAATTCCCAACTTCCCCAACACTATTTTCACTTTCACTATTTTCACAGGTAAAACACAAATATTCGGGGATTTGTCAGATATTTTGCCTTGCGGATGATATTCCAAAACCATAATACTTTTAACACCCCTGATAATTTCACCTCGAACGTTTTCCGGCACCTTGTACTCTTATTCTAGTTCCGTCGGATGGTGGACTTCAATTAGTGTCACTTGAATTTCAATGAAAATAATAAGTTTTACAAAAAATTCTACAGACGAAATCGCACAAATTTTCTCTTATCGGCTACACATCTCCCCCCTACACAAAAACGCAGAAAAAAAAGAACCAAAATGTTCTGGATACCAAATTTTAAACTGAGAATATGTAATCACATACATACTTGAGTTTTTCCGAACTTTCACAAACCATTTTGTAAGCGTGGATTCCACCTCATTGTGTGCATTTCTGTCAATAATATTTCTTTTAAAATGCGACATACCGCCAAAGACTTTTGTTAAAAAAAAGCATAAGATGGAGGTTTGATAGTCGAACGGCATACTTCTCAGGCTGTTCAGGGCATCATGTTTTCCCTCAAGCAGTGAATCTAAATTATTACACTTCATTTTTCATTTTGCGAACGAGTGGTTTGTTTGTTTCAAATATCGGCTTCAGTTGTAATTTGTTGCCTTTCAATTCTGATTGTGCTTTCCGAACGAATGGTAAACTTGAGTTTTTTTTCTATAAACTATGCTTTTCCTTCTACCTTAAGTTTTGCCCCAAACTATTTTCGCATTATTTTAACTGGCCTAAACTGTTCAGAAATTGAATAACCAAAAAATGTCTTCACCCCACTGAGGAATACAGAGAAAAAAGTGCATTATTTGCACTTCTTACACATTAAAAAATCCTGAATGGCAGATAGCCATGGGGAGCTACTTCTAACATTTTCAAGAGTCTTCTTTTACACTCCCTTCCATATTTTCGAATCGTGTCATTTTATTTTCATTTTGAATTCTTCTAATGTTCGCAAAGTTGATAAAGCTTGAATTCTTCACCCTATTGTGTTGTGAGCCTACTTGGTTGAATGATTCAACTGAATCTAAGCAATCGAAAGATTCCTACCGTGGTTGAATTAAAAGGAATCTTTCGATTGCTTTGATTTTTCATTCCAATCAAATAAGTGGTTTACTCAGACCCACTGTTTGTACTAGACATTCCGCTCCAGATAAATGATCTATCAAGTCATTGTAAGAGCGCTATTAATTTTTTAAGTAAACACAGAACACTCTAGAATTAGACCTCGTACAAAAATCGGAATCACATGTATGAATATCCTCGATTCAAATAAATGCATTTGTTTTGAAAATAAACGGAAATAAATAAATAAATTTTCTGCCCGTCCATATTATGAATATTTTATACATTCAGGAATTAGCGCTCCGATACTAATTTATGACGGTTTCATCACAGAGAACAGACGTACAAGCTCGAACAAAAAATCGTCAAAAAAGTGTGTAAAACTCAAATGCTTTCACCAAAAAAATACGTTAGAAAATGACTACAAACAGTGCCATCTGTTGCGCCATTCAAAAGTTACCAATCAACTTTAAAGCACTGACCACACTGACTGGACACTCGATTTCGTTTTCTGGATAATTTTTCCAACAGTACCTACCAATGTCGATTCCAGAATGCGCATCGATCGATTTGAAGAAATGCTATCCCAGTTAGGAAATGCTACCCAATATGAAAAATAAAACACGCAATTTCTACGATAAAATCGGGCTAAACTGGGCATCCAGCTGTTTAAAACTTTGTATTTCTTACAAATTGGAATGAAAAAGATAATAACTTTTACTTTTTTTTTCATGCAACATGATGATCGTATTACGAAACTTCAACAGCGATAATCTTGAAGCATGCCAAGCAGCTCATACGATCTATAGAAAACTGACTTAAACTTTGTCATTTTTTCTTAGCTTTGTTTCGACAGTTCTCTTTGGTGTATTTGGAAACATCTGGTGGCCCAGCCAAAAAAAAATTAGTTCAAAAAGGGTGTTGGGATTTTTACACAAGTTTCGTGGGCTAGCTTGTACGTCTGTTCTCGGTGGTTTCATTACTTAACGAAGACAGCCCTGTATATGAGTATCAACCGTAGCATGAATAACTCACCCCGATTAGCCCACAAAAGCTCTATCAATCGAAACGTTCTCGATGAATCCGCAGCTCTTTTGTAGCAACATGCCATCTTTTTGTTCGTTCATTCTTTTTAAATTTCTCCACGATCGTCTCAATTGGACAATCTACAAGAGGTTGGACAAATCGTCTGACGGCTTATTTGTTCTACAGTTGGCGTAGAATTGAAAATACACTGGGAAATGCTTTGAAAAAATAATACATTATTCAGTGAGTGATTTAGGAGTTCTGTCATCTAAAAGTTCTTCCGCAGATAGATCGGATTCCTTTCGTTTGTCATTCACGAAATTCCAAAACTTTTTCGGGTTCCAGCGAAGTTAACTTTGAGTACGATTTATATAACGGCGATAACAAAACCGATTGGAGATTTGATATTGTCAGGTAGTGTCGTTAAGTTTCATTTAAATGAATGTGCATCGAGAATTAGTAAATGTTTGTAGTGTAGCAATTTCGAGTGCAGCTGTTTCAATCGTTTTAAACGAGAATTAGTCCAAGGTGGTCTGAGTGAATTCACTGCTACATTTACCGTAGTACACCTTTGGAAATTTTTCCAGTCCCCTCCAGAAAGAATTAGGTTCATGAGATTGAAATCAGCACTACGGAAGTCACGTGCAGATGGATTGAAAGCCTGTACAAAAGCAACCGGACTCTGGAATTAAACGATGAACTCAAGCGGAGGATGATATACGCCAATTGGTACAACGGCATCACTTGCTTCAATAACTGGGCTGTTCAGGATTGACTCGTTCGTAAAAACCCAATCCAACGCTCGATTTTGAAGGTTTTGTACACCATTCCGTTGATGAAGTCTGTTTAATACAGTACCTTCCAAAAGTAGCACTAGCCATATTAGGTGTTGAGAACCATCTTTGGCGGCGTGAAGGAGAACGGAGTGTGAAGGTGAAGGATGAACCACGAGCTCACGCAACTCTACGGCGAACCCAGTGTCAAGAAGGTGGTGAAGGTTGGCCGGATACGCTGGACAGGGCATGTTGTGAGAATGCCAGACGACTGAATGCCAAGATAAGCCAGGCGCAGCGAGCGAGGTGGTTAGACCAAGTGGAGCGTGATCTGGAGAATGTGGGATGTCTTAGAAATTGGAGAACGGTTGCCATGGACAGAGTGAGTTTTAGGAATTGAGTTCACAACTAAACGACCTTGACCTCAAAGACATCAATATATGCAAAGCAAACTCAACGACCTAACCGAAAGCTCCAAAACAGCAGGTCTCAAAGTCAATGTCGGAAAGACCAAGTCGATGGAAATCAACACAGAAAATCGTTCCAATTTCGTGATAGCTGGGCAACAGGTTGAGAAAGTGCAGTGCTTCCAGTACTTAGCACTCTCTCTCGAAAAAAATCCGAATCTTCAAACTTCAACTCAAACGTCAGATTCGTATTTTTTACTGAACGGATGCAAAAATAAAGTTCTATCAACTTAAACAAGACACTTCAAATAATTTAATTTCCTGACCTTGGGACTTAAGGTGTTAAAGAAAGATCGGCTTGAAAACGCTCTGGTGCGCGAAAAATAGGTTGACACAAAATTTAAAGTCTAACCGATTTAGGGACAAGGGTCGTGGTCAAAACATTTGAAGGGAGGCATTCACTCCGCTGCCGTAATATGCCGAAGTGACGTATATGCCATATCCAGATCTCGTCATTAAGAGTGTCTTTCTCCCTTCCCCCACTTTCCACTTCTCCACGTCTTATCATGAAATGTGATACTGTATACAGATCACATTTTATGAGGGGTCCCGGAGAAGTGGAAAGTGGGGGAATGGAGAAAGACACTCTTAATGACGAGATCTGGGAATGGCATATACGTCACTTCGGCATATCACGGCAGTCCGGTAAAAAAATCCCTGATCTGAGGCGCAGCTGGACTAACAAGAGGAA
This sequence comes from Uranotaenia lowii, assembly GCF_029784155.1. Lineage (NCBI taxonomy): Eukaryota > Metazoa > Arthropoda > Insecta > Diptera > Culicidae > Uranotaenia > Uranotaenia lowii. Next base: position 355,036,910 of record NC_073693.1, on the reverse strand, counting down.
GTCGTACGTACCTTCAGCACGGACGTCACTATCAAAGGTTAAAAACCTGAAACAACTAGACGACATTCTACCATAGCCAAACTTTGGCTTCACACGACCTTAGTCCTCTGACGACTTTTGTCCATTGCATCTCTAGCGTTATCCCACTTATGGTCTCACACGACTTATTTACGACCCTACAAGTCCCCAGTCGCATACAATCATTGGCTTCAATTCACCTTCGCTCTTATTAAACCTTCCACGATCCTACACTTCACCCGATTTCAGGGTTAAAAGGGTCTTCAGTTCAAAGATGTCATATCTTCATGAAAAAAAAACCTAAGATGTGTGTTTGTAAAAACTGGCAGCACGGCGTTTATTGAATAATTTGATTATGAATGCGCATAATCCACTTACGGTGGCACTGCAACTTTCATCGCTTTTACTCTCTCGGTATCTACTCAAAAGTTTAGTGAGCAGATTCTCCCGTTCGAGATAACTCATCAACTCTAGATACCAAGTAGATTGTGAGGCAGCTCCCTTGCCGTTGTCGGTGTCCCGATAAAGGTGAGCTACCCCCCTAGCCGAGGGAAGGGCAGGCCTCCGCGATCGTTCACACCAATCGACACATGCACTGGACCTGGACACTACTGCTGGCGACTGATGTGAGTTATTTATGAGCTTGACTCGGTTCGGATCAGATCGGCGGATAATGTTGGCATTTTGATGGGGTTTTGGGGTGTGCGCGCGGTTGATCGTAAAATAGGTGAAAATATGAATAATATTTGCGGGGCACCCAGCCCGGCAACCCTGGAATCCAGCTGTGGCTTGTACTGTGTATGAACCGAAAACAATAACAACACCAATGAATGGGCAACAATTTACTTAAAATAGGTTGTGATGGGTGAAAACATATGTTGAGGTCGTGTATTGAGATAGATCATGTTTTGAGCTTTTAGTTGAAAAGATGCCGTTGCAAAGAAGATGAAAGATTAATTTAGATCCTCATATAAACTTTCATCCCTAAAACACAAAAAAACGTAAGACTTCATGATCAGAGTCTAACTCCATAGCCTACTATTTGGATGTGAGGTAGAAACAAATTCCCCAGTGCAACAGTCCAATAATAGCACCGTTCATTGTACTCACAGCCCGGCCGGACTTGCTAGAATGGGATGTTTACCTTTCTAATGTCGAATAAATAACTCGTCGGCTGGCTTTCGGTATCAGCAACACCCATAAATCATTGTTCTATGCTGCTTCTAGTAGGTTCCAGGGAAGGTGGAATAAGGGGGCTTGTAGCCGCATTCTTGTTTTTCCACATTCGTCTTGCCCGTGAAGTAGAGGAATTATTATTGTTCAACGCAAGGAACAGACCTCAGTTGAACTCCCACAAACTCACCCAAAAATTTTCTCATCAGCCAGTTATTATTCTTAGCATTATTAAATTGTCACGTGAAATGTCTTTTTGGCAGCAATATATATTTGTCGGCAAGTTCACTGCAAAGGAAGGACGGAAAACGAGGGAAGTCGTGGGGAAATGTTTATTTTTGCGCGCATAGTTTTCCGTCTGTGTGCGTGTGTTTTATTTTGGTTTTCCGGGTTTCTTTGGAAACCTCGCACCCACACTTTGACAGGGCGGGTGGCAGAAGCTGAGCAAACACAAGTCGAGTCGAAGGTTTCTTCGATTGTTTTTACTTTATTCGGTGCTGCTGCCATCGCGTTGTTTGTCGAGCGTGTTTGGCTGTTTAGCGTGTAAATAAGAAAATGTGATAGTTTTCGATGCTGGCGGGTTCTCTCTGTAGCTGGAATTTTGCTTCTTGTTCCAAAAATGGTTTAAAACTCTTCTTCACCAATTTCCCTTAATTTAGAAGAGAAATAATTCCACAATCAGTGTGATAAAAGTCATGCCCCAGCCGCGCAGCCAGAAGACGGCAAGATTTATTGCAAATTGTTTCAACAGCCAGCCATAAATACCTAGAGCAATGCAGGGCATCACAAGAAGCATCTGAGAAGGAAATTACTTTTCAACTACGTGTCTTTCCGCTTTCTGGGAGCAACTTTGTGCGCATCCACTCAGTTTCAGTTTCTTCCGCGTGGGAGTTGAACTTTTTTTTTTGGAAATTTATACTTACTATTTAGGTGGCTTCAGCTGAAGGCTTTTTAACAGTGCTGCAGCTGTTTTAAAAACAAATTTTAATAACTTTCGAATTTTTTTTTTAATTTATTCATCTTCCATCTTGAAATTTTCAACTTCCAACTTTCCAACTTCCAAACTCCAACTCTAATTTGATACTTTTTTTTGTTTCAATTTATGTAGTCGTTTCACCGTCTTTATGGCTTTCGCGACTTTATGGCAACGTTGCAGTTGGTAGACAGTCATTGAAAAACATATCCGATACAACTGTGATCGATGTTTACTCTTGGGCTCGAACTTGCGGGCATCGGCTCAGGAGGCAACTGACTTGTCAACTGAGCTATTTCACAGGCCCCGTAAGTACATATTTACAATTAATTTTCTATTTTTAACTTCCATTTACGATCTTCCAGTCTCTAGCAGTCAACTTTTTTCGATGAAAAACTTTTAATTTGCGATTTTAGGGTTTTAAATGAGGAATTTCGAAATAATAATTTTGAAACTGGGAATTAGGAATTGAAACTTCGAATTTCGTCTTCAAAATGACGATGTTTTATATTCAAAGTTCTCAATTTTTTAATTTGAAATTCGAATTTTAGTTGGTATTTATGAACCTTGTATTTTGAATCACTACTATTAAATTTAATATTTATTTTTTAAGAACTTTATTCCAGAAACAACTTGTCGTTTGAAACTCAAACTTGGAGTTTTTAATCGACTTGTGAATATCAAGTTGTAAATGACTTGGAATTCATATTCTGATTGAAAATTTCAAATACGAGTTTAAAAAAACAAATTATCATAATTAATAACAAATCAAGGCTATTTTTGATTACTTGTTCTGATTCCTGAAGCTTAACCTTCAAAATAACTCAAAATTTCGAATTTGGTCGAAGTTATAACAAATTTAGCCGATTGTCCTCCTTCGGCACAAAAACAACATATTTGACTTTTTATCACTTTACCGTAGTTTTTTGCGTAATTACACGATTCCTGATCCAACTTAAACGAAGTATTCATTTTTTGGAACCTTAAGAAGTGCTTTGCAGGGAAAACAGTCGCATTCGGAAACAATATCTTTGTATGGGCTTGTGATATAGCTCAGTTGGTAAGTCAGTTGCTTCCTGAGCCGATGTCTGTGAGTTCGAGCCCAAAAATAAAAATCGATCACAGTTGTATCGGATAAGTTTACCAATGACTGTCCGCCATCGTTGATATAAGATGTTAAAACGACTATAATCGAACCAAAAAAAGGCATCTTTGTACATCTATCCATTCATCGTGCCAATCGTTATGAAACACTGAGTGATTTGCATTTTCCACAGATCGTTAGCCTCTTGTAGTACTAGACACAAAATTTTTCAAATATTTCTCCTTGTTTATCTCCGAAAAATACAGACGAGACTTGTCATCGCAAATTTTCTGTCTGTAAACCTGCCAGATGTTCGCTAAAAAGTTAGTTTTGCTTTCCATTACGATTTTATCAAAATATCTCCCCACTAGCAGTCTAAATATTTTGCGCACGATTTGACCACCGTATTTTATTCATTTTACCGGTACCTTGCCGGAATGAAGTCAGGCCTGTTCATTAGCCATTCAGACAAACCAATCAGGAAAAATCTTAAATAAACCTCTCATATTCCTTCACTTCATGGAATCAATCATCTTCACTTTTATTCAAATATTTCACTATTGCATTCTCAAGGACTTTTGGAACGATTGTCTTTGTGAGTTTTGGTTGGATAGTTGATTTCCAGCTGTTTTCGGGTCTCCCACTGGAACTTTCCTAGATTTTTTTCGATCCTGCTCAAAAAAATTCGTCAATAAAGTATAAGAAGTGGTAAGAAACGAATACTCGCGTAAAATAAAAGAAGCGAAAAACCAATCTATTCAAGAAGAGCTAGAGAGAAACAAAAATAATGGAAAGTTATTATGGAAGTCGATAAAACGACTAATTAATCCGAGTGGCGAAAAATCTGACTCGATCTCGTTTAGCGGTGTTGAAATTACAGATGAATCTGAAATTGCAGAGAAGTTTAATGACTTCTTTATCGATAGTGTCATGGAAATACATGACAGTATTCCAGCAGCTCTAATGGCTGCTTGAATCAGCTAACCTACAATGGCGGAGATTTTCGCACTTTTGAACCATTAAGTAGCCAAGAGTTCTTTGAAATAGTGAACAATATGAAACCAACGGTGGGTATCGAAAATGTTTCTCTACGAGTTTTTAAAGATTCTTTATCTGTACTAGCGAGTCCGTTACGAGATGCTAAAAAAACAAAAGTCTTCAAACAGGGATAGTACCTGATACATGGAAGTGTTCAACTGTAGTGCCTATAGAAAAACAGAAAAATGCACGTGAGGAAACGTTATTCCGTCCTATAAATATGTTGGAAATCCAAGAAAAAGTGCTAGAATTAGCAGTAAAAAAACAGTTTTTAAACTTCATTGAGTCCCAAGAAAAACTTATTGCAGAGCAGTCTGGATTTAGGAAACAACATTCAACAGAAGCTGCTGTGAATTTGATACTTCGAAACTGGAAGATCAATATTGAAAATGGTAGCTACACAATTGCTGTGTTTTTGGATTTTAAGAGAGCATTTGAAACGATTGATCGGTTATTGCTGATAGATGTACTAGTGAGAGTTGGTATCAATGATACGGTTCTTAACTGGTTTAAGAATTATTTAGATAACAGAATGCAAAGAAAAAAATTTGGTTCATCTTACTCGCGATACAGAGAAAATAACTTAGGTGTCCCACAAGGAAATGTCTTGGGTCCATTGTTATTTATACTGTACATCAACGGCATGAAACAATGCCTACAGTACGGTCGTCTTAAGCTCCTACTGGAGTGGAAATGACTTAAAGCTTGTTATTCGAAAAGCAAATGCTGATTTGAAAAATATTGCAGATTTCCTAAAACAGAGAAAGTTGTGTCTGAATCTCAATAAAATCAACTGGATGATCATTGGCAACCGCAAAATTGGAGAGTGTTCAAACTTGTTGATTGATGGTTATGCAATCGAAAGAGTACATCAAGTTAAATACTTAGGAGTACAGATAGATGAAAAGTTAAACTTTATAGCCCACATTGACTACACTATTAAGAAGATTGCCATGAAATATGGAATACTTTGTCGGATAAGCACATATATGACTTTCTGGTCAAAAATTATCTACGTGAAATCAGTTATTATGCCACACTTTGATTTTTGCGCTACAATATTGCTTCATGCATCAGACACGCAGACAAAGAGGCTGCAAAGAATACAAAACAAGATAATGCGAGTGGTAATACGATGCAACCGATATACTCCTAGTGCTCTTATGCTTGATATGTTGCAATGGATGTCAGTAAAGCAGAGGATTGCTTACAACAGTATGATTTTTATCTACAAAATGAAAAAAGGAATGTTACCATCCTATTTATTGGACGGTCTGCAGTACGGAGTTGACATACACGGATACAATACAAGGAGAGCCCAAGATTTCAGACTACCAAATACAAAAAAAGAGATGACCAAACGATCTGTGTTCTACAACGGACTGAAACTGTATAACAGCCTACCACGGAGCATCAAAGACAGTTCAAACTTGAATATTTTTAAGAAGCTGACAATAAATTACATAAAACATACAATTTGAAACAAGGACTTATCCTAAAAAGGATCATACAATAGTGATGAAGATCTGACGGAACATCAGACAGAAATTTGTACGGTGATGGACATACGTGGGAGTAAGACGATCAAGTCGTACAGAAATTGACAACATAAGTAAACAATACATATTATCCTAAGGATAAACTGTCCCTCCTTCTTCAAAAGATGCGTATGGGGTGGAGGAAGGACCCATATGGGCCTGTGGGACCATCACTGAGAAAAAAAAAATTGGACGCTTTCTCAAAAACCACTTGACAGATTTTCACCGAATTTTGTACACATTATTCGCAAAACAAAGTGTTGCATTTTTTTCGTGTTTGCACTCCTTAAAAAAGAAATCTTCACATCATACCTTACATGAACGAGGGTGGCCTTGCATAATAAATGATTATATTCTTATGGTAAAAATTTGAATGGCGAACTTTCAAGGTAATGTCATCGGTGAATTTTATAGGAATGCAATTTTTGAAATAAAACCTTTCGAGCTTTAAACAGACCTTGAATGGTTTCATGTTCTACTAATGTTTTCCGTTTCGTTTTTTTTTAAATTTTTTTTTCATTTTAAATTCTTCCTATTTTGAAATTACAAACTTTTTTCAAAGATAGTGACACTTCTCGGCAGCAGTTATTCAGGGGGTTATTTTGTCCTGACACGGTGCGGCTGAAAGGAAACCATCGAAAGTTCTGTTGTCGAAGCCGGTTAGCTTAGGGTTACTATATCCCGCAACACCAAAAAAAGTATATTGATATAATTTACCCAAAAAGTCGGGCAGGAGAAACGGTATACAGTAGAACCCGCTTATCCGAAGTTATCCCAGTCATCCGGTTGATACACGATCCAAATAATTATTGAGCTTTGCGCCCGGATTGTATGCAATACAAACGGAAAAGGATTTACATAATTCGCATAATCTGAGGAGGCCTCTACTACCTCGGACTGTTGATTTGATGGAGTTATGAAACAGTTGGCTTATTCGAAGAGATAGCAGTATTTATACCTATGCAATGCTATGCTGACAAACCCTAACAAATATTATTAAACAATCCATTGCAAAAATAGGTTTTTTGACGTTTTCATTTCTTTTACAATAATTATATGAGATTTGTGCTCATTTAAGCATATTACCTAAATTGTGTACAAATTTATTACTGTTTGCATACACTAAGGCGCTAATTAGCCGAAAAAAGCGGGACATTTCAAAATGTGTTAGAAAAAGTCATGATATGTTTTTTGTATGTTTTTGTAGAAACTCTTTGTATAAAAGTGCAGTTCTTGAATATAAAATTCTATAAATCGACAACTAAGAGATAACTCTGCTGCTTTGCGAGTCAACGTCTATGATTTTAAACCCAGGAGTAAACTTCGACCAAAGCTTTTCAATGCGTTTCCGCAAACTGTATCATTGACAACTTTGATTGGAACAAAAAAAGTTAATGATTGATGGAAATGATTCACTTTTCAAGCACTTTTTTTATAAATCTGAAAATAATTGTTAGTTTTCACGATATTAGCTCTTTAAGGTTAATTTAAAACAAATGCTTGGTAAAGGCATGATTTTCATAATTTTTTTTAGCTTGAATAGAATAGTTTGTTATACTGTAAAAGTCACATACATAAGTTTAGTGTTAACATTGAGAACATCTCAAAATTGTTGAATTTTTTTTAAATTTAGTTTAGTACAAAGAAGAGTCCACTAGTACTACTCAAAATAAAATCTTTTTGGCAATATTTTAACTGATTTGCTTATTTCCATCAGGTTCGAAAATAGGAAAACAACATAAATGATAATGAGCTTTGTAAAGAATTAAAAATTGAAAAATATTATAACAAACGATAAATTTTTATATAAATGATTTGATGGATTGAAATTTGCAATGAGTTCGACAATTGAAACAAGTTTTTTTTTACATTCTTGAAGAATGCAATGAAATATGTATTTTAATTCATTTCATTAAATAAAAAAGAATCTCCTGATGCGTATAGATAAGAAGCGGTGCATTTTTGAAGAATTTATATTTCATGAAGAATTAAATCTCGTGGGGTTTCCTGATATGTAAAAACGAAACGATGAAAATGCTGGCATTCTATTTGAGTGTTGTGAAGTTTGGTAAAGATATTAGGTATATGTGGAATTTTTTTTTTTATTTGAAAACTTTGTTGAAAAAACAGCGGGACACTTCGAGTAAAAAGCGGGACGGCGGGACGTTTTCGAAAAAAGCGGGACATCTCCCGCTTTTGCGGGACGAATGTCAACTCTATGTTGAAATTATTTATTGTAAGCTGTATTCTGCCCCTATTAGCACATGAGATGTGGATGGATGTGTAAGAACTGCAAACCGAGAAAAAGTCTTGTAAAGTTTGAAACTTGTTTTCATGAAAACAATCATGGATGAATTTTTTGGTAAAATCTATCAATAGTTCAGATGGGAAAAACACAGATGGAGAATACTTTTGCGCTTATAGAACTAGTATTTACGGAGAAATTACAGTAAAATACGCTTGTGACTCAGATATTCTTAACCCTCGAGCAGAGATTTTTTTTTGCAAATGAATCTCTTACGCTAAAGTTATCAGCGCTGGTGGCAAGTGCTTTTCTAACATACTTTATCATTTGTTTACCATTCCTTTTGATGATAGAAGTAAGTTTTTGAATGATACTGATTCGAAAATGATTTCAATCGATGTTTTTTTAGTCGCGTGGGATATGTTTTCCACTGTTTTTCAGAAACTTTGTTTCCATTCGTGTAAAATTGCTGCGAACATATAGTATTTCAATTTAATTCAATGTGTGTTACGGATCCGTGGACAGTTCCGACCAAAAGTTAGCTGAATTCCAAGACAAAGAAGAATACTTCTTCCGGGAAAATCTTCCTAGATGATAAACGAAAGCGGTATAGATATTGTTATGGATATAGAAAAAAGATGTTGAAAAAGTTTCTTATTTTATTTTCAAAATAACACTTCAAGTGCCATCTGATAAATCGTCAAAGTTAATCACGGAGGGTCGAGAAGATCTTGATCTTTGTCGAAAAAACCATTCTGGGAAAGTTTACCTGTTACTTATTAATGTATTTTGTGATTATGAAACAGATTTCTTCGGAATTATTTTGCTTCTGTACGTTCAGTTAATGTTTTAAGCATTAAATTATTGATTTACTTAATTTTCTATCTACTGTTTCTTTCAATTGCATGCTCTAGCGCTGAATTTCGATCGTGAGACTAAACTATGTGAATATTTTTTACATGGGACACACCAGGGGATTTTTTTTTCGAAATTGAGAACAAACTTTGAACAAAATCTTGTTTCATAGGTAAATTTAACCACAAGGAAGCGTTTTTCATCGATAACTCAAAAATGATGAAGATGCGCATGGGACTCATATGCGAATAGGGGCAGTTACTGTATTCCTATCGTAGTTTTCAGAACACAGAATTAAAGCTAGGTCATTTTCGAACGGTATGAAGATGAACGGGCCTAAGTGACGTCCCTGGGGGACTTCGGAAGGAAGGTCATTCTGCTGGGATCTCATTCCTCCTAAGATTACAAATGCTTGGCGTCTCGTCGACTAAGAGAGCAACAACGTTGTAGTTCATGGCGGGAATCCATAGCGTTCGATTTTCCACATTGCAAGAGCGTGCGGCACCTTATCAAATGCTTTGGAGAAGTCCACGTAAACGGCATCAACTTGTTGCCTTTGCTGTTTGTTTATAGCTGTATTCAGTGTATTCGAATAGCGAAGTTTGAGAAGGTCGATCTTTCCGTCACGAAACCATGTTGGTACTCTAGATATTATCGGTTTACCAGTACGGATAAAGAACTCTACGAGTTGTTATTAAAATTTGCATCTAGTGGGTTAAAGTATTGGGACAATGTCTATGTTACTTCAATCCTTTTGGTTTTTAGTCTTGAGTATGAGAACTACTTGACCTTGACTTGAGAACTTCTCCCACCAATCCCAATGAAATTCCCTCGCTACAGGTTTCACTATTGAAGGTTTAGGCCAAAGTTGAGCTCATTTTCGACCCTCAAATCTGATAGTGCAATACATAAATTGTAAAAAGAAAAAAATCACTGCAGTTTCTGCACTGCACTGCACTGTGATTGCCATCTCAGGATTCTAACTGCTCGACCGCCGAGGAGTTTTTGGAATTGGCAGCGTATTAACAAGCTGTAACTTTTTCACAAGCATGAGTTGTCAATAATGAACTTGGGTTTGGCGAGTTCGAGTTCTCAAGTTTGGATATTTTTGATTTTCTGTTTTAGCCAATTTTTTAAAACTGTAGTTTTGAACAGTAATTTTTCAAAATGGGCTTTAGCCAGAAGTAGGAGTTGGTTGGTTTAATTCTAGACAAAAAGGCCAAAATCAGCAGCCCTGATTTACTGTGAGCGTTTTTTTTTCTAAAAGAGAAAAAAAATCTTCAGTAGGCTATGATAGTGTCCTAGTCCTACCCAAGCGAGAGTGCCTCCAGTAAGCTTGCGGTGCAGTGAAAAAAAAAGAAACCGTGTGTGTTGTCATCGTTTGTTTGTGATTTGCAAATGCGTTCATTTGTTGTTTACAATTGCTTGAGGTAATTCCGCACACATTGGCTCACATGCAGTACATAAACCGTGGCGGTCCCATAATGTTGATAAAGTGGTTGGAGACCGCCTATCGGGTTTGGAGCCAGCAATCTGTGAATTCTTAGTGTCGTCTTGCTTTGGATGATAGTGGAGGAACAGCAGCAGCTCCAGCAGCAGTAGATTTTGTTTCGGGCGAGCGACTTTGACTTATAGCATTCCTGGTGTTACGTTTAATGACGTAATCACAGACAGGAAACCGTGCCCTAAATTGTGAATAGGCTAAGAAAGGCACTGTTTTAAGTTGCATATCGACTTTTTCAATCATTTTATGTTTCAAAGATTGTAAATCGACGTTTCACAGAAAATTTCAAACACTTTCAAAATGACTCCGTGATCTAGTTTTGAGAAAGCAAGGTAAAAACGAGCTAAAATTGGGATCACTTACCCCTAGAATAGTACCTACTTAGTAGTTTCTTGCCTTTGCCACACACAGCGCCCAGTAGAAGACGACACAAACAGAATAGTGTGTCTAGCTCCCTGGATGGTGTATTCCTCGTTTAGAATAGGTACACATTTTTCGATTATTCCGGAGCGGGTAACTGACTAATGTACACACAGCCGGCAGTGATTATTGTTTACATTTGCTTTCGGGTTGGCGGCAACGAAATGGTTGAAGAAGGAAGCAGGCGTTGGGTTCAGAGGACCAGGAAAAACGGCCTGCTTGCTACAGGATACACGACAACAGGCGACCGAAGACGACGGCGCCTACTTGGTTGGAGTCGAAATTTAAATTTTTCGATTGTCTCCACCAATGTTGCCGTACCATTGTCGCCTTCGTCGTCGGTTTTCGGTTTCTTTTTCGTTGTTTTAATGCTGGATTTTTCACGATTGTGTGTGCCAGTGTCCCGACCTGACTAAACAGTACGACTTAAGTAGGTCATCGCCGAAAAAAGTGATTCAATATCATGGCAAAAGCAATTGTTAGATTTTATTTCATTCAAATTATTGATAAGATTGCCTACAAACCCTCAAATAACCAGTGAGATTTTATCAGAAATGCTTTAAACAAATTATAAGTTCTTAGAACGAATAATAACTGCACCAACTGTATGTCCTTCCATAAGATTAAGTTGTATGTATTTATTTCTTGAGTTTTAAAAACATATAATAACAATTGTATTTTGAACGCCTTTTATTGGTGATTGTTTAATGAAACCGGCACTTATTTGTTTTATTTTTTGTCTTCTTTTTTCAGGTAAGAGGTTCATCTCAACAGAAGAGCGAATATGTAAAACTAAAAGAAGGTATTATTGTATTATGAATATTTGGATACATAAGAATAAAACTATTCTCAAAAATAATAATCGAAACCAAGATAGCAAGTGTTGACTTCCCGAAAGCCAGCATTTACAGTTCAACTTTCAACTTTTGAATTTCGTCTACGGATTTTCGAATACCAACTTTCGATTTTCAACATTCAACCGACAATTGTCAAAATTGTCAAAATTGTCAAAATTGTCAAAATTGTCAAAATTGTCAAAATTGTCAAAATTGTCAAAATTGTCAAAATTGTCAAAATTGTCAAAATTGTCAAAATTGTCAAAATTGTCAAAATTGTCAAAATTGTCAAAATTGTCAAAATTGTCAAAATTGTCAAAATTGTCAAAATTGTCAAAATTGTCAAAATTGTCAAAATTGTCAAAATTGTCAAAATTGTCAAAATTGTCAAAATTGTCAAAATTGTCAAAATTGTCAAAATTGTCAAAATTGTCAAAATTGTCAAAATTGTCAAAATTGTCAAAATTGTCAAAATTGTCAAAATTGTCAAAATTGTAAAAATTGTCAAAATTGTCAAAATTGTCAAAATTGTAAAAATTGTAAAAATTGTAAAAACTGTCAAAATTGTCAAAATTGTCAAAATTGTCAAAATTGTCAAAATTGTCAAAATTGTCAAAATTGTCAAAATTGTCAAAATTGTCAAAATTGTCAAAATTGTCAAAATTGTCAAAATTGTCAAAATTGTCAAAATTGTCAAAATTGTCAAAATTGTCAAAATTGTCAAAATTGTCAAAATTGTCAAAATTGTCAAAATTGTCAAAATTGTCAAAATTGACAAAATTGTAAAAATTGACAAAATTGTCAAATTGTCAAAATTGTCAAAATTGCCAAAATTGTCAAAATTGTCAAAATTGTCAAAATTGACAAAATTGTCAAAATTGTCAAAATTGACAAAATTGACAAAATTGTCAAAATTGCCAAAATTGTCAAAATTGTCAAAACTGTAAAAATTGTCAAAATTGTCAAAATTGACAAAATTGACAAAATTGACAAAATTGTCAAAATTGTCAAAATTGTCAAAATTGTCAAAATTGTCAAAATTGTCAAAATTGTCAAAATTGTCAAAATTGTCAAAATTGTCAAAATTGTCAAAATTGTCAAAATTGTCAAAATCGTCAAAATTGTCAAAATTGTCAAAATTGTAAAAATTGTCAAAATTGTCAAAATTGTCAAAATTGTCAAAATTGTCAAAATTGTCAAAATTGTGAAAATTGTCAAAATTGTCAACATTGTCCAAATGGTCAAATTGTCAAAATTGTAAAAATTGTAAAAATTGTAAAAATTGATAAAATTGACAAAATTGACAAAATTGACAAAATTGACAAAATTGACAAAATTGACCAAATTGACAAAATTGATAAAATTGACAAAATTGAAAAAATTGAAAAAATTGACAAAATTGACAAAATTGACAAAATTGACAAAATTGACAAAATTGACAAAATTGACAAAATTGACAAAATTGACAAAATTGACAAAATTGACAAAATTGACAAAATTGACAAAATTGACAAAATTGACAAAATTGACAAAATTGACAAAATTGACAAAATTGACAAAATTGACAAAATTGACAAAATTGACAAAATTGACAAAATTGACAAAATTGACAAAATTGACAAAATTGACAAAATTGACAAAATTGTCAAAATTGACAAAATTGTCAAAATTGTAAAAATTGTAAAAATTGTCAAATTGTCAAAATTGTCAAAATTGTCAAAATTGTCAAAATTGTCAAAATTGTCAAAATTGTCAAAATTGTCAAAATTGACAAAATTGTCAAAATTGTCAAAATTGCCAAAATTGTCAAAATTGTCAAAATTGTCAAAATTGTCAAAATTGTCAAAATTGACAAAATTGACAAAATTGACAAAATTGACAAAATTGACAAAATTGACAAAATTGACAAAATTGACAAAATTGACAAAATTGACAAAATTGACAAAATTGACAAAATTGACAAAATTGACAAAATTGACAAAATTGATAAAATTGATAAAATTTACAATATTTACAAAATTGACAAAATTGACAAAATTGACGAAATTGACAAAATGGACATAATTGACAGGCTTGACAAAATTGACAAAATTGACAAAATTGACAAAATTGACAAAATTGACAAAATTGACAAAATTGACAAAATTGACAAAATTGACAAAATTGACAAAATTGACAAAATTGACAAAATTGACAAAATTGACAAAATTGACAAAATTGACAAAATTGACAAAATTGACAAAATTGACAAAATTGACAAAATTGACAAAATTGACAAAATTGACAAAATTGACAAAATTGACAAAATTGACAAAATTGACAAAATTGACAAAATTGACAAAAATGACAAAATTGACAAAATTGACAAAATTGACAAAATTGACAAAATTGACAAAATTGACAAAATTGACAAAATTGACAAAATTGACAAAATTGACAAAATTGACAAAATTGACAAAATTGACAAAATTGACAAAATTGACAAAATTGACAAAATTGACAAAATTGACAAAATTGACAAAATTGACAAAATTGACAAAATTGACAAAATTGACAAAATTGACAAAATTGACAAAATTGACAAAATTGACAAAATTGACAAAATTGACAAAATTGACAAAATTGACAAAATTGACAAAATTGACAAAATTGACAAAATTGACAAAATTGACAAAATTGACAAAATTGACAAAATTGACAAAATTGACAAAATTGACAAAATTGACAAAATTGACAAAATTGACAAAATTGACAAAATTGACAAAATTGACAAAATTGACAAAATTGACAAAATTGACAAAATTGACAAAATTGACAAAATTGACAAAATTGACAAAATTGACAAAATTGACCAAATTGACAAAATTGACCAAATGGACAAAATTGACAAAATTGACAAAATTGACAAAATTGACAAAATTGACAAAATTGACAAAATTGACAAAATTGACAAAATTGACAAAATTGACAAAATTGACAAAATTGACAAAATTGACAAAATTGACAAAATTGACAAAATTGACAAAATTGACAAAATTGACAAAATTGACAAAATTGACAAAATTGACAAAATTGACAAAATTGACAAAATTGACAAAATTGACAAAATTGACAAAATTGACAAAATTGACAAAATTGACAAAATTGACAAAATTGACAAATTAACAAAATTGACAAAATTGACAAAATTGACAAAATTGACAAAATTGACAAAATTGACAAAATTGACAAAATTGACAAAATTGACAAAATTGACAAAATTGACAAAATTGACAAAATTGACAAAATTGACAAAATTGACAAAATTGACAAAATTGACAAAATTGACAAAATTTACAAAATTGACAAAATTTACAAAATTTACAAAATTGACAAAATTGACAAAATTGACAAAATTGACAAAATTGACAAAATTAACAAAATTGACAAAATTGACAAAATTGACAAAATTGTCAAAATTGTCAAAATTGTCAAAATTGACAAAATTGTCAAAATTGTCAAAATTGTCAAAATTGTCAAAATTGTCAAAATTGTCAAAATTGACAAAATTGACAAAATTGACAAAATTGACAAAATTGACAAAATTGACAAAATTGACAAAATTGACAAAATTGACAAAATTGACAAAATTGACAAAATTGACAAAATTGACAAAATTGACAAAATTGACAAAATTGATAAAATTGACAAAATTGATAAAATTGATAAAATTGACAAAATTGACAAAATTGACAAAATTGACAAAATTGACAAAATTGACAAAATTGACAAAATTGACAAAATTGACAAAATTGAAAAAATTGACAAAATTGACAAAATTGAGAATATTGACAAAATTGACAAAATTGACAAAATTGACAAAATTGACAAAATTGACAAAATTGACAAAATTGACAAAATTGACAAAATTGACAAAATTGACAAAATTGACAAAATTGACAAAATTGACAAAATTGACAAAATTGACAAAATTGACAAAATTGACAAAATTGACAAAATTGACAAAATTGACAAAATTGACAAAATTGACAAAATTGACAAAATTGACAAAATTGACAAAATTGACAAAATTGACAAAATTGACAAAATTGACAAAATTGAAAAAATTGACAAAATTGACAAAATTGACAAAATTGACAAAATTGACAAAATTGACAAAATTGACAAAATTGACAAAATTGACAAAATTGACAAAATTGACAAAATTGACAAAATTGACAAAATTGACAAAATTGACAAAATTGACAAAATTGACAAAATTGACAAAATTGACAAAATTGACAAAATTGACAAAATTGACAAAATTGACAAAATTGACAAAATTGACAAAATTGACAAAATTGACAAAATTGACAAAATTGACAAAATTGACAAAATTGACAAAATTGACAAAATTGACAAAATTGACAAAATTGACAAAATTGACAAAATTGTCAAAATTGACAAAATTGACAAAATTGAAAAAATTGACAAAATTGACAAAATTGACAAATTTGACAAAATTGACAAAATTGACAAAATGCTTATGCTTATGCTTATGATACATACACAGCCAGATCTTGTCAGCATCCCGGTGAGTAGTAAAAGTACATTTACTGCCCATCTTTACTCGGCCGGGCCCACTGTGCAGTATTAGACGCAGAGACAACTGGATCACAGGGAGGAAGAAACGTGGACAACAGTACCATACGTTTCCATGATTAGATATTTTATTTTACGTTGGGAGCTTATTTGCTAAAAGAAGTTAGCTCCTGGATTCCGGTCCTTGGTTATTGGTCCTCAAATGGATGGAAATAAGGTTATTTCACACAGAAATTCAAAATTTTTGGCGGAATTTGATTTTTATCTGTTTGTTTCAAAAGCTTAAACTTATTAAAGTTATGATGTAAAATTTTGAATTTCTTTGTACCTTATCTCTGGTCATTGACCTTGGATATAGCGCCTTTACTCGCTCTTGAAAAGAAACATTGATAAAACAGAAAAAAAAATGTTATTAAAATCTCCATAAAATCCTTTGAAAAAAAAGTTATCTTTTCAAAAGATTTTATGAATTAAAAAACATCATTCTCGTACACATACCTTTTGTTGAATAAATTTACTTTTTACTCCTTAGAAACTAGTTTTGACATCAATTAAACTAACTAAGATGAAACAAATTATCGGATTCAATTGTCTTACCAAAAAAATTGAATAAATTATTAGGCAAACATTTAATTTCTAAAACTTTATATCCTTCCCTTTCATCATAAAAAATTATTGTTCAGCAAGCCTTGACTTCTCCACGCCTGATTGCAAAAAATGAATGAGAATACTAACATAGCGCAAGAGCAGATTCTGTAGTATTTTTTTCAATTTTTCTTCAAATGTTTTGTTCAGCAAACGGATTCAAACGTATTTCCTGATTTCATTGAAATACTTAGTTATAGTTTATAGTTATAGTAATAGTTTGAAAAAATTTGAATATGATAATTAATGGAAAAACATATCACTTAGCTTTATTTCCTGTATGGTTGAGCGCTGGGGCAAACATTTGATTTTTGTTCCGTTCTGCAAGCAGATTGGGAGAACGGATGAGACAGTAATGGGGACACAAGAAACCCGGATAGAAGTATTTCCAACATTTCCCAACTTCCCCAACACTATTTTCACTTTCACTATTTTCACAGGTAAAACACAAATATTCGGGGATTTGTCAGATATTTTGCCTTGCGGATGATATTCCAAAACCATAATACTTTTAACACCCCTGATAATTTCACCTCGAACGTTTTCCGGCACCTTGTACTCTTATTCTAGTTCC
>NC_073693.1:354961056-355018926 GCF_029784155.1 Uranotaenia lowii | reverse complement strand
TCAAATTATTGCTCAACCCGACAAAAATGGTAGGGTAAGTGAGCCTAATTTCGCTATATTTTGTCAGAGGTTTTTAGCTTTGATATTAGTAGGCCGAATCATTAATTCATAGATATAGAATTTTTTGGTATCTAAGTTCCAATTTTTTTTCTGAACTCTATTATGATTCAAAATAATCATTTCAAGCTTTAGTTTACGAAAAATATCATGTTTTATAAAGTATGTCGATGTTCCTAATTCGGCAATAATTGTTCCTAATGTTAACATATAGGTGTTCCTAATGTTAACATATGAGGAAAAATGTATTCGCGTACCCAATATTTGTTCCTGATTTTTCCTATGGGTCTGTTTTTTAATTCTTTTAATGAAAACAATCTCAAAACTTACCTTTTTATAAATTTTACAGCGTTTTTGGAATATGAATAGAGAACTAAGGACTATTTAAATTCCACACAATATTCCTAGTTTCTCCTAAGTAGTTTATAAAATTATAACTTAACCTTTTGCAATGGGTACATTAATTATATTTCAAAAAGTAGAAAATTCATTGCAATGGATACAAATAAGAAACAGTCAAACAGAGCATCATGCAACAGCGTGGTTAGATGCAACATTTGTGTATCACAATACTTATTTAAATTTTATTTCAAACTAATGTAATGCAATTAACATTAATGATAACTAAACGATGATGCCATAGTTTCTCACGTCGTGAGATAGTTTTTTGAAGTTTTTGATTCTCATAGATATTTGAAAAATTGTTTTTTTTTATATTTTTTGATGTCGTAAAAAACTTAACAGAGTATGACGGTTTGGCCTACAAACTTTATATTGATTTTATTATCCTATATCAACACTGTTGGTGTATAAATAATTTTCGGACAATCATTTGATTTTTTTTAAATAAATATTTTTAAAATTCCAACAGCAGTCTGGGCTAAAATGCATCGACATGCAAATGAATGATTTACAGTTTACATTTTGTTTCCATATGCTGGAATATCGTTTTAAATTTGGTTGTAGTATTTCTTATCCCTAAATGTATACAGCACCCTTATGCTTTCTTTTTTTAAAAATCTTTGATCGAAAAAACATCAAATTTAATTCGAATAAAAACGAAAATAACTGCAGATCGTGCGTTATGCGTAACCAAATCACAAATATATCGAAAACTATAATTTTTTACACTTTTTCATTTGATTTTTGATTAAAAACAAAGGTTTTTGCTACTTATCCCTTTTTTTAGTAGGGTGAAAATCGCATGTTGTGTAAATTTAAAAATAATTGGTGAAACCAATTACTTTTCTGACTACGTTTATTTGATGTTCCATTAACCTTAAAACTTTTGATATACAAGCGGAATAATTATCTGTGGACATTAGGTTTTTAAAGGCCATTGAAATGGTAAAGCGTTGCATGATGCCCCAGGTGGCGGTATATAACGCATTTTATTTAGATTTTTTTTTTAATTTTTCCTTTCGACTTGTTCTCGTTGAGAAGCTCTCTGTAACTGGATAATTTCCTTTGCTGTCGCGTAGCGTGCATTCTTAACAACATGGCGAAAATATTTTTTCAACATTTTTAGCTTTGAGATACACTGAAGTAAAAAAAATATCATGTTTTATAAACTCAAAACAGTTTATTTTAACAGATCGTTGAAAATTAAGTTAAAACACGATTCAACCAACCAAATTTATTTCAAATGCATTCTATGATTTTGATATAGTTTGGGAAACTTTGACTATGTCCACAATTAGGAATACATTCAAAATAGTGTTCCTAATTGTGGACATAAGCTTTTTTTAGTTTTTACACTAAAAAAACATGGTTTTTACATACTTATTACTTAAATCATGATAAAAAACAACCCGACGAAAAATTTCGAAAAAATCGGATGACAAATTAAGCTTTGATCTTCCATTTCTAAAGATGTATTTTTTAAGAAATTTGCTAACAATTCCATTCAATTTGGACATACTTTGAAACAATCCGGATTTTATGAAAAATCCTGTGAGTAGGAATACTAATTTGTTTGTAAAATGAAAGTTCACATGATTCGTTAAATTATCATTTTTTTATGATTGTGATAAAGTGAAAAATAAGGTCAAAAACAGTAAAAATCGAATGGTATGTTAACATTAGGTACACATGCCAAATTATGAACACTTACCCTACCCTTCTGTGGCAAACCGGAACAACCGGATTAAAAAGGAACAAATTTAAATTTATTCCAAACCTAATCCAATTAAACCGTAAAACCCGGAAAAGAACGAACAAAAGAACAAAAAAACTGCTCAACGCAACGCACATCCAGTACCGGATCCTGCCGACATTAAAATGTTGATTCTTATTTCCCTCGATGCTTTTGCTTTTGCTCATCGTGTGTTGTGTCACTTGCAATGGTGATGAGGAGAGGGAAAAAACCAGGAAAAAAGAAACCTGCTCCACAATCTAACTTTACGATTTTTGAGCGGAAGTACCCCCACCCCACTTGTACTTTTGCTCTTTCTTGCTTGCGTGTACTTGTCTCAAAGTCGCATGTTTCCTGTTCCTGGTTGGAAATTTAATTGTAGCGAGAACACATTCACAAAAGTTTTTTTCCGCACACTTAACTCGAATCCTCTTCCCCACTAACTTCTTCTCGGTTGTTGTGTACATTTTCTTGCGCTTCGTTGATACTTTGTAACATTCTTGGGTTCAAATTTTTCTGAGGGGGTAAGCAAACTGATGAACGTTTCGGCGACAATCTTAGTTTTAAATTGCTGTTGGGCAACGTTTCATTACTTTGAAGTAGTCTGACAATGTAAACATCTTCACAAAATAATTTAAAATCCTAAAAATACGATAGAAGCAAGTTGACCCTGAACTCATGTTTAAGGAAATTGAGACTTCTATTTTTCTGAAAATGTAGAATGGAAATGTAGCAGCTAGACTTTACCGGACAATAAAAATATAGGGGTCTGATGACTTCAGCTTTTTGAAATTTAATACAGCTAGAAACAATCAAAGATGGTCGGGACTTCCGCTTTTTTATATATTTTTTAAACGGAATTTTTATCCTCTGGGATGTGTCATCCCTAATTTGACATTCAGACTTGCGCGATTGATAAGTTCCCATATATCTAAACTGACTTTGCGAATATTACTTTAAGATTTGAACAACTTCTGGTAGAAAATGTTCCAGCATATGCTGATTGAGACTTCTCCTGTAAAAAAATGTGAAAGAAGGTTTGAGACTTCCATTCTCAAAAAGCTTCAATAAGTTAAAATAAAATTTATGAAATGAAACGATTCGAAACTGAGCAAATTAAGTCTTCTTCTCTTGAAAATTGTTAAATTGGACTGCTCAATTTGAAAAAGCAAAACGAGACATTCTCCTGCTAAGGGAAAACTTCGAAACAGATTGAGATTTTCGCTTTTGATAAATTCATAGAATCAAGTTGGGAAGTTCTTCTGCTAAAAAATTCTAGGCAGTTTTTTGTAAATTTAAAAATAACAAAATAATATAAAACCTACACTAAACAAAAATTTTGAAAGCGTTAGATTTCAATTGAGTTTTTCGATGTTTTTGAAACAAAAAAAATAATTAAAACAAGATTTAAGTCCGATTGAATGTTTCAATTTCCTCTAGGAAAACCTTAAAAGTTACCCAAACCTTGAAACTGATGTAGCAGCATTGATAAATTTCGAAAGCCACAATTCAATCCACACATGTGGTTACAGAAAATTGCTTTCCATTGTGTGTTTGGGGCCGCCATACCATTAACGTTAACCGGAACCGGTAGCTAGGTATCGAAGATACATACATATGTGCGGCACCCCTCCGGAGCCGGAAATGTTTGTGATTTGGGACATCTGCAGGTGTCGGTTCCATCTTTCCAATCCGTTTTACACCGGAAAATTCTCTTCAAACACCTCCACATACTTATTCCGGAATACCTCGACCAAAAGTCCGGACACAATGGCAAGACATGGGTAAAACGCAATTATCCGACGAGCTTTTTTTTTCTTTCTTCCGTTCGTTCAGCTGGAATCCACCTTTCACATCCCGTATCCCGAAAATGTAAATTGTACAAGTGTAAAACGACATTTGCTGTTTCGTCCTGGAGATGATTTTGCTGCTCAAATTTCTCCGGAAAAAAACCTTTGATGCTTAGTTGCGCTATCCAACAACGATGTACTCGTTCATACTGTTAAGTTTAGTGGGTAGAAGTGTAGCAGATTGTGGTGTTGCCGTTTTTCTTTCATTCAATTCCGGTTTTCTTCACTTTTGTGGTGTCCGGAGATAATTGGGTTGGAAATTGACGCTGAAGTGAAGATAAAAGCAATTTCATTTTCAGAGTTTTAAAGTTGAATTAGCTTTTAAAACCAAAAAAGGAAGAAAAAAACCGAAGAAAATAGTTAATCCATTGAGAACATACGGAGCACTTCCGGTGTGGCGATTACATTAGAGATAATTTCCTTTCATTGGATAGGAGCTACTGCTTCAGTAAAAAAAAAAGTTCTTCTAAATAAATGTGACAAAATTAACTTTAGCAAAAATGAGTTCTGAATGGAGATTAAATATTCAAAAAACAAAGTCAAATGGTTTTAGTGCCTAAAATAAAGATTTCAAGTGAGAAAACGACACAAGACTGAAAACTATCGATAAATCTGTAAACAAGATAAAATAAATAAACAAAGAAATATTCATGCATCGAGAATCTCTCAATGAATTCGCAATTCAGTATTTCTATGATGCTGAATTCAGTTGAGGATAATTTAAAAATAGACGTTTTTCTGAGCCAAAAAAGAAAAACTTAGGTTAAATCAGTTGGAAAGGTTTTAATTTGAATGAATCAATGCAATACTGGAATTGAAATACAAAGTCAAAAAGAATTTCAGTATTTCTTATAAGTCCAATTCAAGCATCTTCAGTAGTAGTTTTAAATGCAGAGCAGACATTTCATATTCAGAACATAGTAGGGAACTGCTAAAATGCAGTTTTTATTCAATAAGAGAAAGCGATGTAGGGTACATTTCTGGTCTGGCCCAGGTAACAGAGTAGGTATTATAAAAACAGCAAAATAGCTGGTTTTACTCAAATACAATAAAAATGTTAGGCACTTTCCCTTACCTTCTCAGAATTCTCGGTTTTCTAAAACGACATTACCTTATATTTTTGGAACGAAATTTATCTTACAACAGGAACAATATAATATGAAAAAAATCATAAACACGTTTTTACGTTCTTAAACGTTGATAAAATGTCGTGGTCTTCTTATCCGGGTATTTCGTGTATTTCGTAGGAATACCTTTGATAAGCAAATGCACCAAAAAAGACGATTAATCTTCAATAACGTACCTAATGATCTCACCCAAAGAATAAGTTATTAGCACTTATTGCGTACTCTAACTTCTAGCACTTAAGCGCCAACAATTAAAAGAAATTGATGTGCAGAAGTCGCTGTAAAGCCCGGACTCGATCTCAGGGGAGGTTTCTTACCAAATCGGCACAGAAAGAAGAAATATCGCGATAAATAATATTTGTATTTGCCTATGTTCACGAAATAATCCACAAATGAATTTCCTATACCGCCGCTAAAGTAAAATATATCCAGAAACAGTCCAATAGAAAAACTTACCGGCAAATCGAATTCCTTCCGCATACAGGCACTTCCGGCTAAGTTTCCACGGATCGGGGTCGATAGCAGTTCCGTTTCCAGTATTCGGGATTTCTTGATTCCAACGAACGTTCGCGCTAAATAATGCCGGGTTCACGAGGCCGACAATACAACCGCCAAAATGGTGAATTTTCCCGATATCACGATCCGATTTCTCAAAATCTGAACTTCTAGATAGCAAAACCAAAATCCATAAGAAGGTATATTCTCCCTTCTTCCTTCCAGGTAAACTTCTTCGCCATTTTCCCTTAGAAAAACCGCCATCAGTAACCTGAGCGGCTGACTAAATAACGATAAGTTATTTTATCGCCTTTGGAGGGTTTTCCATTATACCGAAAGTTTTCCATATTTTTCGCTTTCTAGATATTTTTTACACAGAGTGTAAATTCCTTCCATGAGGGATTATTTCATGAACAACTTATTTCGTGAACCGTTACAAAAATACAACAACAAAAACAAAAATATAAATAAAAATTATGAAGCACTTAGAAAAGACAAAAATGATGAAAATTTTTAATACCAAAAAAAGACTTAAAATGAAAAAAAATACAAAAAAAAGTTGGAGAATGACAAAAATAGCAAATATGACAAAAAAAAAAAAACAAACATTCGAAAAAGAAAAATGCTAAATGTATCAAAAACAAAAGAGAATAAAATTAAAAATTGGGTTGATGGTACTACCTACATAATAAATTTGTTTTTAGTTGAAACAAGTGAAAAATAGTTGCGAAGAAAACCCGTTCGATTTAGACAACATTCCAATGAACAAATTTTGCCAAGTTTTAAATAAAATTTGCCTCGATTTGCTGAGCCCTCATAAATGCGGGAAAATTATGCAACACTTAAGTTAGAGTGAAACTATTCGGAATATTATATCACGACACGATACGTTTTAATTTTGATTTTTATTGTTCCTAAAGCAGTGTGATTCCCTCGTTGAATCCGAAAATGAAATTCAAAAAAATCTCAGTAGAACAGTTTTTGAATATGAAATTTAGGAAAAAAAATTAATTATACTTATATACAATTATCTCGGACTGCTAAACATAAATTTAAAATCTCTTATTTGTATATTAAAGTTGAATAAATTTACAACCCAATAAAACCTCACTTAAATGCAACCGTTGCCGCCAAAACAAATAAAAATCAATTTGATGACATTATTCATCAAAATGTTTAATTTTTTTTATTCAGTTCCTATATGGTTCAACTGTATCCTACAGTATCATCAACAAAATTGTTGATATTAAAAAAGTTGTGATGGAAAAAATTACAAAAAATGCCATTAACGCCATAACTCAAAACTGTTTTACTGAAATTTTTTTGAGTATCATTTTCAGATTCAGAGCTTGCTCTATTCCACATTAAAAATGATCATCAGCCTTCTTAGTTAAAAAATGCTGTAAACTAGTGTTATCAACCCAAGTATCAGGCCACATTCAATCAAAATCCACGCATTGTTAAAACAAAAATTAAGTGGTGCGCGAAAAGAAAATATTTAAAAAAAATATTCCGAAGCACGTCAACATTGGCTTTTTTGAATATTACTTCGACATCTCCAACCCGGGCAGTCGAAAATGCTTATTGTAGATAGATAGTTGAAAAAACTATTTTGTGGATAAATTTATATGAGAATCTATAACTATAGACAAACCGTTCGGTTTTTTGTTGTGAAAACACACGGCCTTAACAAAAAAAAAGTGTAGTAAACGTTTGTTTGATTGTACAGAATAAATAATTTAAAAGAAATATTTGATATTGATATTGACTTTATTTTTACAAAATACTAAAAATAAACCATTGTTAATGTCATTAGTGTTATTTTTCGTAAATTTTGGACAAACTTAAAAAAAACATTATTATTTTATCATAACATCATAGAAATTTTTTTATTATTATAGGCAAATTTAATAGATACCTAAATTTTTATTTTGTTTTAAATGTTTGTCATTTTGTCCAATTTGTTTTTTTTTTGTGATTTTTAGTCTTTTGTGTGTGTTTTTATATTTTAATTTTTTTACCATTTATGTGTGTTTGTTTGTTATTGAGTTATAGAGACTTTATATCAAAAGTTCATTCATCTCTTTCCTCCCATTATTTTTTGTAATTTTTGAGCCATTTTGATGATTTTTGATATTTTTGTTATATTAATCAACATTGAAGAGAGCCAAAAAGAATATCCTGAATTTTGTCTAAACACTTCAACAGTTCATAAATATTCATATTCATGTCTATTCTGGATCATAATCCTGATCGAGATGAGGATCAGCCTAAAGATTTTGGATTAGGATGGGCTTCCTCATCAGGATCAGGTTTCGATCATGATTGGACTTAAGATTTTGATCGAGTTACTGATAAAAATGAAAATTAGGATCAGGTTCCGGATCAAAATTAAGAACAGGTTCCAGATCAGAATCAAATTCCGAATTAAGATAAGATTCAATACAGGATCAGGTTCTGGATCAGGATACGTATTAAAAATCATACTCTAAATCAGATTGAGAAGCAGGTTCCGGATTCCAATCAGCATCAAATCCCGGATAAGGATCAGGAAGATTACGAATCAGAATCAATGATCAGCTGCCAAATCACGATGAGAATAAACATTCTGAATCAGGATCATGATCAAGCTCAAAATCAGAATCAAGCTCAAGATAATAATCGAAATGAGAATCAAAATTAGATTTTGGATATTTTTTTTAATATATACATTGACAGAAGACAGGTTATCGCAATCTTTCAACCTTTTGGTATTTTTGGACTATGAGGAAACAATTAATGAAACATACCCAAGCTACCAGAAGTCCCATTAAACAGGTACAATAAAGCTTACTCCGCCCCATCATTGATTTGAAGTATGTTCTGTCTAGCTCAAAATTTAAGTTATTTTTGATACTTTTAAGTTCCAAAACAATTCTTAATGACCTTCTATTTAGCTTCCGGCGGGATTTTAATTCAGCTTCCAAAAAATCGTAAAATTAGCAAAAAGTTCTCTCTCTATCTCAATTGCACCCTTGGCATTGGTTCATATCACCTTCTCTTGATTATTTACTATGTTCAGTACATGGTGCCCCCATGATGACACGCGCCGGATTCCAAAGCTGCTCAATTGCTTTTCCTATATTTCCTTCATTTATCGCATTAGAATGGTCGCTCAAATATCAAAATGCTTATTGTAAAAAAAAACTTGTCCGGCTTGGGGGGTCGAACCCGGACCTTCGTGGTGAGATTCAAACATGCTACCACAAGACCACGCCTAGATGTTGTGCTAACTGAAACTGAAACTCAAATTGGCGATATCATTTTATAGCATACCTGCAGGGTCACCCGCTCTACCAAACAGCCAGCCAGCCAGTCGGCCAGAAAGAAAGCACCTCAATGCATTTTTTTAACTAAGTAAATCCGTTTCGAGCACTTTTGTGCCCTCTATGTGACTTAAGTTCCTTACAACGTACATATAAACCACTTTTGCAAGTTTCAAGTTCATTAATGAGTATATGTACTCATTAATAGAAATTGAGCAAAAAAAGTCACATACAACGTACATATCAATCTCTTTCGCAACTTTCAAGTTCATTAATGAGTGCATAAAGATCACTCAAGGGAATTGGGCTGTTATATTATTTTATAAGCCAATATGTACTTTTCAAAGCCTTCATTCAAGTAGATATGTGATTTTTGGTAGCTTGGGTAATGGCTGACCGATAAGTTGTTAGAAATATTCAGAACTTTAAATGTTCCAGATATAGAAATTTGCCCCGTGTCATCATTGTTATGTACTATAATAGTTTGGATTAAAAACTATGAGGTGAAATCCGTAAAACAGAACAGCCTTACGCTAATAGGTCGTGTTGATCATTCATCAATATATTTCAGAAAAGGAATACTATGCCAAGATGCAGCCCTGTCTGATAGAAACACCTTTGCGTTACTGATGAAAGTGTTGAAAAATCGTTTGATCTTCCAAACAACAGAAGAAACAAGTGCTGAAAATCGATTTAAAAGTTGACTTGGGACCTTATCGTAAGATTTGTCTCTTGTCTCAGGCCTCATGTCTCATGTCTCATGTCTCATCTCTTAAGTCTCAGAACTCAGTTCTTAGGTTTCATATCTTAGATTTAATTTCTCAAGTCTTAGATGTACAGTGTACAGTCCCATATTTTATTTCTCCTTTCTGCTGTCCAAGGTCTCGGATCTCAATGACTCAATGACTCATGTCTCAGGTATCATAACCCGAGTCTCAAGACTCCGGTTTCATGGATAAGGACTCGAGTCTCAGGTTTCGTGTCTCAGGTTTCATGTCGCAGGGATCAGTTCTGATGTGTCAGGTCTGAAGCCTCATTTTTCGTGTCACATTTATCAGATCACAAATTTCAAGTCTTACGTCTCATGATTCAAGTTTCACGTTCCAGTTCTCAAGTCTCAGCGCTCATCCCTCATCGTTAAGCTTTAAGGTCTTAAGTCTTAGAACTAAGCGTCTTCCAACTAATTTTTTTTTAATGTTTTCCATTGAAAAAGGACTAAATATGTTTTTTTTCTCTGGAAGGGAAGATTAGGGCATGATGAAAATTCTGAAAGCTGAAAATTAGTCACTGTAGGGGCCTGATGAGAACTCAAAGATACATTATATACCCAATACATATGTACATTATTTTGTTACTGCTTTGTTTGATGGATCCATGACCACCGATTAGTGCAAAATGCATCGGTCATGAAAGGTAAATGAAAAAAAAACAATCGCCTTGATCAGAAATCGAACTTGAGTCTTCTGATTACCTCTCCGACACTTTACCAATAGGTTAAATCGTCAGATGTAAAAAAGTCAAGCTGTAGCTCTATAATTCAGTTGACTTCATCGAGTTGAATTCGCTGCTAGATTAGATGGCAGGAAATGCTCATCCTGCCCCGATCAATGGTTCTGGCTGTTCGACTCGAGTCAACAAGTTAAAGTAAAAACGCGTTTTAAAATTAATTATATACACTCTCATTTTTTATAACCATTTATGGTTCTTAAATAACCATTTTATGATATTTACTTCAAAACCGTCAATATGGTTATTTTTCATCAATTTTTTTAGAAAGAATTTCAACCGTTTTGATAATTTTTTTGCGCAGAACAGCATCCAGTTTCCAGAAAAATCGGTTCTGAAAATCGTGGAAACTTCAGATTTATAGAAGATGGAGAAAGGTAAGTGATTTCTTTCAATTATTTGTCGATCTCAACATCATAAACAAAAAAAATAAATTTCAGGGTACCGATTGGATGACGCCGGTTTAGGCACGGTAGATACATCAACAACATGCAATAGGACGAGGACTCACTCACCAATCCATCGTTACCAGTCACAGCTAATGGAATTGTGTTCCACACTATCCGGAAGGGGCTGAAAGGGGCCGGAATGTATGAAAAACATCACCAGCGAGTCAAAGATTATTCGCCCGACCCGCCTCCTCCACCTCCATTAAGGACAGCAGACTAGTGATTATTGTATTGGCCATCCCGCAAGAGCTCATTTCCATCCATCCAGGTGATTCGGCTGCTGTTGGCGTTTTTTTAAAGGCAGTCATAATCTATTGAAAGGCTATCAAACTATTATAATGGGCCATAGTTTATAAGTATTATTTACAAGAAATAAAATCATTATTCTAATGACTTGTTTTTCTAAATTCCTTCGACAATTGTAATCAATTTAACTAATCGCACAAAACAGCTCTTACGGTTAAAAAATAACCATTTTTCAATTTCTACGGTAATCTTCCTTACGGTTAAAAAATAACCATATTTCTACTTCTCCCAGAAAAGTCATTTTATGGGTTCTCATGGAGAACTCATAAAATGGCATTTCCCGGGAAAAGGTCAAAAATGGTCATTTTTGAAACATTGTTCGTGTAGTGAAAAATCAATAATTTAATAATGGTAAAAATTGAGGAACAATGTGTACATCATGTTACAGTGCGTACAATATAGATCAAGATGATTTAACTTATTTTCCTTTTATGCTAAAAATTATAATAATTTTGTCAATTAAGATCCTAGTTGGTTTTTATAACATTTCTGTAAAGATGATAAGCAGATTTGTTTTTTGCTGAAAAATCATACCATAGGAACTACGAAACTGTTCATCGAGAAAATTGATTGAGAAAATACGTATTTCCTTATAAAAGAGGGGTGCCCAGTTCGCCCCGGGTGCTCGTTATGCCCTTATCTTCCCTACGAAAACCATTTGATAAAAAAAAACATGCTTATGGATAAAAACTTTGTGAAAAAAAACCAAAACGATTTCGATTACTTTAAAATTATTATCATTAACAGTTCCTCATTCTTTCCCAACTACCATTCTAATAATATTTCCGTTTCTTCTTATTTCAGGTAAGTGCGAACTATTTTATACGATAAGGCAACTACAATGATTGTAAGTCCAAATTAAAATTCAATAATCACTCAACTAAGATAAAAATAAACAAGGATTGCCTGTAAACTTCATGTCAGCGAGTGTACATTAGTCACCTACTTGTTGCCTTTTTCCTTTTCCGCCAGCATGGCCGCCGTGATCCAATTCATGTTGTTGTTGTTTTTCCCATTGCCTCCTGCTCCATTTTTATCAATCACAATCGCCACTTCGTTGAAAACTTGCCGGATTCGTTCGGCCATCGTAGTTGGCCTGTTGTTGTTGGCCTGCTGTTGTTGTTGTTGTTGTTGATGATGTTTTGATATGGATGGTGGCGCTCCGAGCATCAACCGATTCAAATCACTGACCACCATAGGCAGACAGACCTCTCACAAAACAAACACAGGGGGGGGGGTGGCTGGTCGGTTTAACTATATTTTTTTTCTTCCTTCTATCAGGAATTTTGTTTCACCGGGAAAATCTTCTAACACAGAACACAATCAAACAAATTTTTTTGCGGGATTCTGGCAAACCACAACAACAACAGCAACACATACACTCGATCACACCACCACCGTCTGACAGCTAATTAAACTGTCATTCTTCCCTTCCGCTGACAGTTAGAGATAGATCTTCTTCGTCTTTCCTTCAGCGGTTGTCTCCATTTATCGTTTTCGCTTTATCACGAGCCAAAAGCACACCGTCATCGTTACAAATTTGCGACGGATTTCTCTATTTTGTGTGCGGTTTTTCGCCTTCTCTATGTATCGAGGAAGAATAACTTTTTCCGAACCGCTTCAGACGATCACCGATAGACAGCAACAATTTTGGCACTTGTCACACCTTTTGAACCGAAAAAAATAACCATCAAATGTAGGCCGACGGGCACCCTTAGCTGATGAATGGCAAGCCAAGTGCATTTGCAACAAGCCAGAAGAAACACGAAAACCCGCCGGGATTTCGGGGCGATCCTTGATGGATTCCTGTTTGGCCACGCTACACAAAGGTCGAGTACGACGCGACTGACGATTGTTGTCTCGGCTCTCACTTTCGTTGTCAGCCAAGCCAAGCAAAGCCGGCCTTCAAGTCCTCGAGCAGAAGATTTTTTAATTGTCAAACCCCCAGGTGCGGACGTCTGTCGCCTCGGGGTGATTTTGTGTCCTCCCCCCACACCACCATCCTCTGAATCGTTACCGAAAGAGGGTTGCCTTAGAAAACGAAACGGTTACAATTCTGAATTTTCAGTTCCAGTTTCTCAACCAAAGGTTTTGAGATTTTTAGCATACAAAATAAGATTTACACAACCGTTCAAGAAAAGCCATTTTTTTATCCTTAATCAACAAGCTCGGAACTTGCAGCCTCAAACTTGTTTTTCTTTTGATTTTAAAATATTGGCCCCGAATAATCCTGAATTGTTCCTTAACAATTTCATTGATAGTTATATTTTGAAATAATATCATAAAATAGGTACCAATTTTGTAAACTATTTAGATACAATCAATACAATTCTTTGGTCCCAGCAAACATAAAATCGTATCAAAAATAAAAACTTAAGTCGTTTACAATGCTGTTGCGAATCTCAATTCCAACCAGTGACGCCGCATTTAAATCGGCATTTTGAAACCCAAAGAAATCTTTTATCGGTAGGGAAATCCTAAAAATCGGTATGAAAGTCAGTATTTAAGGAGGATATTCAAAAATGCTTATATTTTTAACTTCCTAACATACTTTTCTTCAAAAAGAAGCTTGTTAAATGTTTATTTAATTTTTAAATATGCTGACTATATGTGTGTTAGCATATATTATTGAATGTTTAGTTAAAGTGGGACGTAAATTTGATAGAATGCAATAGAACCAGGTTGCTTTAATTCTTTTTCCAGCCCATAAAAAAATAGATTTATTTTTTGAAAAATCACTCATTTGTGCTCCGAAAAAAAGCTGACACTTTGCAGAGTACTTTGTAAGCTGTACAAATCAAAATTATACCACGCCAGCTTCCGCACTCTGTCTCCTTTCTTTGGCACCTTAACGAGAATATCCTGCATAGAGTGGACTGATAATGTTACAAAATTTTGACGTTTGTGCGGAACTTTTAAAAATCTGTATGAAATCAATATATTTTGCCATCGGTATATACGGATTCTTGGTCAAAATTGTGCCAAAAAATCGGTACAAATACCGGAAAATCTGTGTGTGTAGCATCGTTAATTCAATTACATAGTGAAAAGATCGTATAAAATGTCATCTGAAGTCAGTTTAAATCGAATATGATAGAAAGACCCCCATGTTTATAAATTTTGAAATTATTTTGTTGCCGCGTGAGCTTCGAGTGAGAAAATCATCGTCATATTCTCTCTTCAATCAACCGTGCATCCAGATGGCTAAAAATCAAATGAAAATTAAGTGATATTGACCAACGAGAGAATAGGAAAATATTGTCGCTGGCAACGATTTGAAGGCTTCGTGAGCAAAATCTTTCGCTCTCATTCATTCTTCCGATAGCTACGAATAAAGTATCGGATAGCGCCCAATTGGTGTAGTTCTCGTTGTTTAAGAAAGAAATGAAATTTATGTATGTATACGGTTACCAGAGTTCCCAATTTTATACAGGATTGCCGGTATATTTAATACAAAGTTTAGGAACAGTCCGGCCCGGTTGGCTGGATTTCATTGAAAACTGCCCGGATTCATTCACATTATTTGGCAAATAAAACAAAACAAAAAACAACGAACGCTTCCAGAACAAATTTTTTGAGAAAGTTTTACAAAAATAATCATGAATGGTTTTTTGAAAGCCTAAAATACGATTAAAAATGCGTCGATGAGTTTTGATGAAAAAACTTATTTTTTTTCTGATTTTTGTTGAGTAATTTCCTCGTTCTGAGAAAATTTTCCCGGATATTGCCCGGATTTATGCTGGTTACTTTTGAAAAAAATTCCCCGGATTTTGCCAGGTTTTTATATGAAATTGCCTGAGGATTGAACCTTCGAGGATTTGTACGGTATACACCAAACCATGACCGAAGGAACAGGTGAGGAGGGGGAAATGGGAGACAACCTCTTCCCCTGAGGGTCCAAGAAAAGCAAGCGAGGTATTCTACTCTACACTCAAAATTTTAAATTCGCATAAAGTTTTGATGATAGAGTAAGATTATTCAAGAGTTATAATCTAGACTCAAAACTAATGCCAATACCTTGAACCTTCATTCCAAGTTCAGAGTTCTGCTGCACTTTAAAAAAAACCCTTGTTTATACAAATTCAGTTGAACATCAAATTTTTGTTTGAATCAACTATTTTCGTAGTTCGGATTCTAAACCCAGGATTCTTGGTTTTCAGTTCGAATAACCATAAGAAATTACAAATGAAAAGCTGCTTTTAAATCATGGTTTAAATTTAGTTTTGCATTTCATATCAAATTCGATTTTTTTTATTCTATTCTATTTTGTTATTTATAGATCTTTTAAAATTTTATTCAAGATGTTCGAAAATCATATGCATTTTCAATATTTTGATGATAATTTTCCGAATATGAAAGAAAAATATGTTTCATATTCAGATTCGAAGTTCTCAAACTAATTTCTTATACAAAATTCTATTATGACGAACCTTCAAAATAACGATTAAAACTAGAAAACTCAGAATCATATTCATCATTAGAAATTCATAATTAAACTCTAGACATAAATGCCACAAGGTGGTAAAGTGACATAAATAAACCAAAAAAATTAAACTCAGATTCACAGATACAGATGCAAAATAAATAATTCATATAGTTTCATGAATGAGGGCTCTGAAACTTGGCTCATGAAATTTTGATCTGGTATAAGGAGTCGGAAATTGTATATTTTTTCATTTAAGAAATCGTATTAAAATATCTAATTGACTATTTCGTTAAGGAGTTCAAGAGATCACAAGGTTGCCGAAATCACAGAAAAATCTGTAATTTCACAGAATTTTGAGCAAATTTTCATCACAGAATCTGTGTCACAGAATACAGAATTTTGAAATACTCACAGATTTCCCAGATTTTTTTTTATTTTGAATGGATTTCCAAAATAATTATTAATAAAGACAGAATAACATTTAGATTTCTTACTTTGAATTGGGAAAAAAATGGTACTGGAGATTGCTAATGTTCATTGATTTTTCTCAACTAAAATGTAAAAAAGACCCAATCCATTATGATTTTTCAATGAAATTGAAGGAAATAGTGTTACAGAAAACCATCAAAGAATTTTTGGGTTAAATCACAGAAAATCAGAATATTTTTTCCTAAAAACACAGAATATTTTTTGGCAACCTTGATCACAAGCTTTAAATT
Source organism: Uranotaenia lowii (assembly GCF_029784155.1). Taxonomy (NCBI): domain Eukaryota; kingdom Metazoa; phylum Arthropoda; class Insecta; order Diptera; family Culicidae; genus Uranotaenia; species Uranotaenia lowii. The sequence continues at coordinate 355,002,552 of NC_073693.1, read as the reverse complement.
TGCTTTTTAATTCAATTTCAAAATTTTAAGTTTATAATCAAAGTTAATTCGTACACTCAATTCAGCTGAATATCACAAATTTTTTTTATGAAAAAAGCTAATTTTAATATATTTAAAAAAAATAACAGAATTTATTCCATAGGAAAAACATTTGCTTATAAAGAAGAACGTAGGCACCTCTTCTTTATCAAAAGAATCTGCACGAAATTGTATATTTTCTCAATAATTGTTTTATATTACACAGTTATTAATACTATAGTTTTTTTAAAAGCCAAATTTCAAACTAGAATCATAAATCTTTTATGTTTGCAACAACCATTTTTTAACGAAAATTTTAATTTTTTTCCTCGATGGTTAAAATGTTTTGATTGGCTCAGGAGTTTAGAAGTTTAGGATTATTTGATTTGAGCATCGAATGAGTTAAGCCTTCCATATTATTCATAGAGCGTATTTGAGCTGGAAAATTTCATCAATTTTTATTTTTTAAACATGGTAACTATAAACCGGGCATTTGGTTTTAAATGTTCGGGAAACATCCGGGAAAATTTGAGCAAAATTCGTGCATTATTAGAAGAAATGACAACATAAAAAAATGAATCACTTCAAGCGTTCAAGCTTCAGCAGCGTTCAAATCATATTAAAAGCGTGAATTTTGGTGTTTATAACTTTTTGTTTGTTTTTATCATCGACTTTTTTTTGGCGAATAAATAACTTCAAAATTACTTGCCAGTTGGTCCGGACGTTTCGAGCTACTTTTGGCTTTTCACTCCTCTTCTGCGGACCTTGAGTTAAATTTATTTATCTATAATTTACCATTTTACTATAATATTTTGAACTTACTTAATCTAGCGATCGTCTTTATAGCTTTGCAAAATTGTTTTAGGATGAAAAAAAAACTTTCCATTACCCGGGCAATATTCGGACAGTTTTCCTCAATCTGGGACACCCGGGCCGGGCCGGACTTGTCTCGAATTTTAGCTCAAACAATGCATGAAGGACAAAAACTTAAAACATATAATTCTCGTTACTATATGATTATTCTTTTTTGAGTTCCATTAGATTTAACCATTAACCCTCTAGTGCCCAAACCCTCTTAAAGACGGGGTGTATTAAAAGAGTTATTAAACCGCAACTAGCAATTTTCAAAAGCAACAGCTAAGATAAGCTTAAAAACATGAAAAACAGAAAATGGACCTATTTTTCCAAAAATGATCAATTTGGTAGCCTTATAAGTTTTTGGTCAATTTGTTTTTCGATAGAAAAAATGATTGGCCGTCGAAGAATTACCACCATTTTGGATTGATTTTCTAAGAAAAAAACTCCTAAGTTAAGAAGAAGAGATGAAACATAAACCCCGTCCAAACGCGGGGTTGGAAAATCACGACAACAATTCGAAAAATATGCACAATATTTACTTTTCATATAAGTCGAAGTATCTTAGTCATTTGTGGGCCAATTTTAACAAAAACAATCTACGAAAACATAGCTATGGATCAATGTTAATATGTTTAAAAATTTAGGAAAAATTCGTTGAAGTGTGTTAAAACTACAAAGTACTTAAAGTTAAGTACCTTGGCATCTGTGCATATGCAATTTTTGAAAAAAAAAATTCATCAACGAAGTTTTTCGTAGAATTTGTTTGTCAATCATAAAACTAAGCATCTGTTAATTTTTCAGCTAAAAAAAAAATAATTGGGTTAAATCGTAACTTTAGAAAATACGTCCTGAAATGAAATTTAAAAAAAACCAATTTGCCAAACCAACCAGCTTTTCATTTCTAATTTCATACTCGAACTGAAAATCAAAAATCCTTAACTGGATACAGAATCCGAAAAATTAAAATAGAAATATAATTTTTGTTTTGGGAATATGGAGCCAGAACTATCGAAATTAGTTTAATGTCATGTGCCGAAGTTATCTCAAATAAAGATTCATCTCAATAAATAATTAATGATACATGTATGTCCTAATTTGGTAAAGAATTATTTCTAAACTGATTTGATAAAATAGCTAACAAACTCGCAAAAAAACCATTTGAGTTAATAATACAGTACATAACGTAATAAAATTTCTCCAATTTTAAACGTGTGGAAGAAAAAAGTTTTACCAAGTTTTCCGTGATATTCAAATCTGATTTGGTAAGTGTTTCGGAATAACCTTTCATTAACATGATGAAAATAAATTTGATTTTTTTTTAAATCATTTGAATTTTATTTTAGAAAAAAAAGTTCTGAGAAAAATGTGTTAAAAAATGTTAAAATAAATTATATACAACATTTAAATGAGTCGGCTTTCTGAGCGAGATTTACCAGTGGAGCGATTCTAATTGAAATCTTTATAAAAGTCAATCAACTGCATTTTTTTTAGTTAACCGTTATTGATGTATGATACAGAACATGTTTCCAATAATAACCTTTTTGAATGTGGTTAAACATTCATCATGTTATCTTGAATTTTGATATTTTTTAAAAATTTGCAAAAGTTAAAAATTGTTAATGGATAAATAAAATTTTCAAAGCAGAAATCAAGCTACGAACAGTTAAAATGACTGGAAAATATTATTTTCCATGGTTATGGTTTTGATTCTTTTTAATGTTGGTTTAAGAAAACCGGAAAAGACAACTTTTCACTCCTTTCTGGAGCCACCGTTTGAAGCTTTATTTTCGTAGCTTCTTGTTAAGCATCACACCAATGTTCTGAAGTAATGATGTAGTATTCTTCAAATGCTCAAAATTATCAAAATTGTCCAAATTGTCCAAATTGTCCAAATTGTCCAAATTGTCAAAATTGTCAAAATTGTCAAAATTGTCAAAATTGTCAAAATTGTCAAAATTGTCAAAATTGTCAAAATTGTCAAAATTGTCAAAATTGTCAAAATTGTCAAAATTGTCAAAATTGTCAAAATTGTCCAAATTGTCAAAATTGTCAAAATTGTCAAAATTGTCAAATGGTCAAAATTGTCAAAATTGTCAAAATTGTCAAAATTGTCAAAATTGTCAAAATTGTCAAAATTGTCAAAATTGTCAAAATTGTCAAAATTGTCAAAATTGTCAAAATTGTCAAAATTGTCAAAATTGTCAAAATTGTCAAAATTGTCAAAATTGTCAAAATTGTCAAAATTGTCAAAATTGTCATAATTGTCAAAATTGTCAAAATTGTCAAAATTGTCAAAATTGTCGAAATTGTCAAAATTGTCAAAATTGTCAAAATTGTCAAAATTGTCAAAATTGTCGAAATTGTCAAAATTGTCAAAATTGTCAAAATTGTCGAAATTGTCAAAATTGTCAAAATTGTCAAAATTGTCAAAATTGTCAAAATTGTCGAAATTGTCAAAACTGTCAAAATTGTCAAAATTGTCAAAATTCTCTAAATTGTCAAAATTCTCAAAATTGTCGAATTTGTCATGTGTAAACCATTGAATGAAAAAAAGGAACATCCCTTAAACTTTAACTCGTTTTCGTGCCATAAAATCCGAACAAAGATGAGGAAATCTAAAACTTTATCTAATTAGATCAGTGGTATTCGGGAAGCGCTCGAATAAAGAAGCACTTTTATATACCTAGATGAGAATTGGTGTTTCTGTAGGTTCTATTGAGAAAAATCTTAATCGTGTCGCAGTTTGGATTGGATCCTAGGTTGGGAATAGTGTTTTTCTGGCCTTACAAATACTGTAGACAGGATCCACCTACGCAGTTATTCGTTTCGACTTCGAATACGGAGAAAAAGTGATAGTGGAAATCATTTGATTTCGGTGACCAATTGTAGGCGTGAATCGAATGTACGCCGGAGTTTGGTGAACTATTTGATTAAATGTGTGGTTCGAACAGAAAAGTACCCTAAATTGTGTAGATTCTTCTAGAAGACGATAAGTGGTAAAAGTTTACCACGCGGACGGCACCTTTTTATTTCCTATTGTTCTACTTGAGAACAAAGCTGTTGTGAGAACGTGACGTACTCCCTATAAGTACTTGATGAGTGGTACTGAAGCAAGTGATAGTGACTCCAACTCACTGGTTTCAGATTTGCGAGACTTCAACGTCACTGTTCGAGACAGGTCTGGCAGAATGGAAGAACTCCGCCAAGAAAACAAAGATCTTCAAGCCGAAATCGAACGTCTTAAGAATTTGCATATAACTAAATCTGAAAAAAATGCCGAGCCTAGTTCAGAGGTTACCTTAGCGAATTCGATAAGACCAAGCCAATACGAGTTACAAAATTTGGTTTCCGAGTTCAATCCCGACATTTCGACGTGTGAAGCAGCTGAATTTTGGATAAGGAACATACAATCAACAGCGGAGGTGTACGGTTGGTCCGAGTTAATAATGTTCCACTGCGCCAGAACTCATCTTCGGGGAGCTGCTAATTTGTGGTGGTGTGGAGCTCAATCTCATATTAAGAGTTGGAGAGACTTTAAGAGTGAGTTTTTGTTAGCTTTTCCAGAGTCTCTCGACACCATATCCATTCATGATCAGCTTATGAAGAGAAAAAAGCAAAACACTGAGACGATCGAAACATATTTCTACGATCAAGTTGCACTTGGACGTAAAGGTGGTTTCGATCATCGCACAATAATAAAATATGTCATCGCGGGTGTGGAAAATATACATAGATCCAACGGTGTCACAATATCCATTACACGTTCGCTCCCTGAGCTTCTTGAGCAACTTAAGTGGTTGGATGGACTGGAGAAAATGTGCTCAAACGGAAAGCCCACCGTCGATGAGAAAATACCAAATGACAAATTAAAAGGTCGGAAATGTTTTCGTTGCGGTTCTGATCAACATTTGGCCAAGGATTGTTTTCTGAGTCGGAGTGGCGAGCCATCATATCCAGTTAAGGCGATCGAAGTGGATGACGATTTCGAGAAACTTGTTACTATCAATGGTCACAAAATGATGGCTTTGATTGACAGCGGTAGTCGGGTGACTACAATAAAATGTTCGATGGCGAAGATGTTTGGAAATCGGGAACCTGTTGATCTTTGGCTGAAGGGTTTCGGTGGCCGTCATATACACGCTGAGGAGAAGGTAGTAGCAGTGTTGGAGGTAGATGAAGTTTCGGAAAAAGTGGACCTTATAGTCGTGCCGAACTAAACTATGTTCAGGACCTGCCCGTAATAGTGGGTAAGGATTTTTTGAAACGTGATAGTGTGATGTTAACAAAAAAGAAAGGAAAAGTGTGGATTTCGAAAGGAGAGTGCAACGAGTCCGGCAACACGGTTGACCAACAAGAAATGGAGTTCAAGGTTCGAGAGGTTTGTCCCATACGTACTTTTTCGTCAATAACCGATGCAGCAGAGCAGCTAAGCAGTAATACACTGATTCGTGATCGTGTGCTGAGGCAAACTGATGGCTACAATGAATGTGTGGTACCCGAACGTACTTGTTGTAACATGGTCGACGACGACGCATCAGTATTGATTCTCGATGACGAAGAACAGTTTCATCAGGATTTTTAATCAACTTGAATTGATGAGGTCATCAAATATACTGTGGTGTCAGTTTGTAAACCATTGAATGAAAAAAAGGAACATCCCTTAAACTTTAACTCGTTTTCGTGCCATAAAATCCGAACAAAGATGAGGAAATCTAAAACTTTATCTAATTAGATCAGTGGTATTCGGGAAAATAAAGAAGCACTTTTATATACCTAGATGAGAATCGGTGTTTCTGTAGGTTCTATTGAGAAAAATCTTAATCGTGCCGCAGTTTGGATTGGATCCTAGGTTGGGAATAGTGTTTTTCTGGCCTTACACATGTTTGTCAAAATTGTCAAAACTTTCAAGTTATCGTATGTGCAAAGAAAAACGTTCATAATTAATTGAACATTTAGATACGCTATTCCTGGAAGCCCTTCACAAGACAACAGATGATCTTTCATCTGCTCACGGTTTGAGAGCTGCCAACCCACCCCATAGAAGCTAGCCATGTGACCGATCACAGAAAAGAAAAAAAAATGAAACGACCCAAACGACAAATTTGACAGAGGGTAAAAATAACCCCTCTACTCTCTTCTAGATTGCCAGCAATTGTGCGGCTATCATCTAGGTTTTTTTTCCTATCATTTTTGCTCATTTCAAGTGTGGCCAAGAAGATGTCACACGGGCCGAGAAAGAGAGATCACACAAAACGGCGAACGTGCGATTCTGTTCTGGCAACTAAACACGGCTGGGAATTGTTTCTGTTTGCGATTTTTTTTCTTTCGCATTCAAGGTTTAAAAATAAAACATTGGGTTTGTTAGTTTGTTGTTGTTTTTTTTTTCCTCTGATGATCGAAACTGTGTGTTTGCTTACCAATCTATGGATGTATTTATTTATTATTTTCTCTTGCAGTTGTTGGGGTTATTTTCTCATCCCGTTTGGGGTGACTTACTTTGTAGCCAAATCCAACTCATGAATAGCTTGTAGTCAGAAGAAAAATATTTAAAATTGGGCCCTCTCCTGATAAGTACACGAAGAGGTGTACTCCCATCACAGATAAATGGGGCTTGTGATATAGCTCAGTTGGCAAGTCAGTTGCTTTCTGAGCCGATGTCCGTGAGTTCGAGCCCAAGAGTAAACATCGATCACAGTTGTACCGGATAAGTTTTTCAATAACTTGTCCGCCAACTACATCGTTGATATAAGTCGCGAATGATAAAGATGTTAAAACGACTATAATCGAAACAAAAAAAAAAAAAAAAAAAAAAAAAAAAAAAAAAAAAAAAAAAAAAAAAAAAAAAAAATCACAGATAAATGTACCCTTTCCAATCCTTTCGAGCCACGTTAGTTTCAAATCAGCTTTGTAAAATGTGAAAGAGGTACTTTTGTCTGTGACGATTAGTCGTTCATTAGTCATAGCAATTGCTTTCGCTTAAAATGTCAATGGATTTAAAAAGACCACCAAGTATGTTGTTTTTTATTGAGATTGAATATCTCTGATTTCCAAGTTCATTTAGGAGTTTAGATTTCAAATTGAAGAATTGGAATTCAAAATTCAATGTGAAGAATTTTCTTTTTATACAAACGAGGTTCAAATCAACTGTAAACTGAACACTTAAACTGGGTAACATATATTCCACTTTTTTCTAAACTCAAAACTAACTTCCCTGAGAATTCTCAAGTCAAAATCAGGAAAGGCAACGTTGACAATTGAGGCCCTCAGAGCCAAAGGGGTATAAGTGACAAAATGGTCGATTTTGAGTTAATGATGCCAAACGATTCTTCATAACTCAAACTATTTTTGATGATTTTTTCAGATTTTTAGAATTTTATTTGCATACTTAAACGTTACAAAGCAAAATAAAAATTTCGAAAAATATATGGAAAATTGCCAAACACAACAACTTAAAAGCCTGTTTTCTCGAAATAAGCATCTATGCACTTATACCCCTTTGGCTCCAAGGCCCTCAATTGTAAGTAGCAGAAGCAGAGATTGAAGTTTGCCCAGGTTATACTTCTCTAACAAGAAATCACTCCCCCACTTTTCCCCGAGCTGCATCAGATATCTAAACCATTAGTTATTACATCATCTCACAACTGGGACAGAAAAGAGTTGGAAAAGTTCCATCGAAACCCTGTCATCGTCAGGGTGTGTAAGTGTGTCAGTGCCATCAATACTATCATCATCTTACATCGAATCAACTGGTGGTGTTCGGTGGCATTGGCTCGATTCTTAGCATGAAGTCGGTGGAGCAGAGGAAGAGAATCCTTTTCGATTTGCTTCACCAGAACCCTTTCTTGAACCTCGGAAAAAAGTTTAGGAACACACACACATTCTCGATGTGTGCATGGCGAAGTAATGGCGAACGGTGTCAAATGCTCTGCTGCCGCCAGCGGCCAAACTTTTACCTTTTACCTCCTGGCAGGTGAATTGGAAAATTACCCCAGAGGCTAAGCTCTTCCTTTGAAAGCAGAAATCGGAAAAAGCAAGTGAAAATAATAGTGGCACAGTGCAGCCCGACTGATTCAAGTCGGCTGACTCAGGTGGCTACAGGTGCCAAAAACGGAAGTGGAATGACGTGTTAAAATATTCAAACAGTTGTTTTTTTGGTTTTGTTTCTACTCTTCCATTTATTGGAGTGGTAAACATTGGCTTATGTTGTGGTGTAAAAATCGAAAAAAACGACACTCGATTGGAAAAGTTGGTTAAGTAAGAATAATTTTTTCGAAAAACAGTCATGGGCAATCAAGAATAAACACCAACTCTCTGGAGCCACGAGTTAAAAAAAAACATTTAAAGAATTTTTTGTTTTTCATTTGCAAATCTCTCTGAAGCAACAATTCCAGAATATTCTTAATATAATAAAAATTATCAAAATTGTCAAAATTGTCAAAATTGTCAAAATTGTCAAAATTGTCAAAATTGTCAAAATTGTCAAAATTGTCAAAATTGTCAAAATTGTCAAAATTGTCAAATTGTCAAAATTGTCAAAATTGTCAAAATTGTCAAAATTGTCAAAATTGTCAAAATGTCAAAATTGTCAAAATTGTCAAAATTGTCAAAATTGTCAAAATTGTCAAAATTGTCAAAATTGTCAAAATTGTCAAAATTGTCAAAATTGTCAAAATTGTCAAAATTGTCAAAATTGTCAAAATTGTCAAAATTGTCAAAATTGTCAAAATTGTCAAAATTGTCAAAATTGTCAAAATTGTCAAAATTGTCAAAATTGTCAAAATTGACAAAATTGTCAAAATTATTGTCAAAATTATTGTCAAAATCGTCAAAATTGTCAAAATTGTCAAAATTGTCAAAATTGTCAAAATTGTCAAAATTGTCAAAATTGTCAAAATTGTCAAAATTGTCAAAATTGTCAAAATTGTCAAAATTGTCAAAATTGTCAAAATTGTCAAAATTGTCAAAATTGTCAAAATTGTCAAAATTGTCAAAATCATCGAAATTGTCAAAATTGTCAAAATTGTCAAAATTATCAAAAATGTCAAAATTGTCAAAATTGTAAAAATTGTCAAAATTGTCAAAATTGTCAAAATAGTAAAAATTTTAAAAATTGTCAAAATTGTCAAAATTGTCAAAATTGTCAAAATTGTCAAAATTGTCAAAATTGTCAAAATTGTCAAAATTGTCAAAATTGTCAAAATTGTCAAAATTGTCAAAATTGTCAAAATTGTCAAAATTGTCAAAATTTCAAAATTGTCAAAATTGTCAAAATTGTCAAAATTGTCAAAATTGTCAAAATTGTCAAAATTGTCAAAATTGTCAAATTGTCAAAATTGTCAAAATTGTCAAAATTGTCAAATTGTCAAAATTGTCAAAATTGTCAAAATTGTCAAAATTGTCAAAATTGTCAAAATTGTCAAAATTGTCAAAATTGTCAAAATTGTCAAAATTGTCAAAATGGTCAAAATTGTCAAAATTGTCAAAACTGTCAAAATTGTCAAAATTGTCAAAATTGTCAAAATTGTCAAAATTGTCAAAATTGTCAAAATTGTCAAAATTGTCAAAATTGTCAAAATTGTCAAAATTGTCAAAATTGTCAAAATTGTCAAAATTGTCAAAATTGTCAAAATTGTTCAAATTGTCAAAATTGTCAAAATTGTCAAAATTGTCAAAATTGTCAAAATTGTCAAAATTGTCAAAATTGTCAAAATTGTCAAAATTGTCAAAATTGTCAAAATTGTCAATATTGTCAAAATTGTCAAAATTTTCAAAATTGTCAAAATTGTCAAAATTGTCAAAATTGTCAAAATTGTCAAAATTGTCAAAATTGTCAAAATTGTCAAAATTGTCAAAATTGTCAAAATTGTCAAAATTGTCAAAATTGTCAAAATTGTCAAATTGTCAAAATTGTCAAAATTGTCAAAATTGTCAAAATTGTCAAAATTGTCAAAATTGTCAAAATTGTCAAAATTGTCAAAATTGTCAAAATTGTCAAAATTATCCAAATTGTCAAAATGGTCAAATTTGTCAAAATTGCCAAAAGTGTCAAAATTATCAAAATAATTACAATTGTTAAAATTGTCAAAATTGCCAAATTTGTCAATTTTGTCAAATTTGTCAAAATTATGAAAACTGAAAAAATAATCAAAATTGACAAAATTGTCAAAATTGACGCAATTATCAATCTTTTCAAATTGACAGAATTAACTCTCTGGAGCCACTTTTTTCTTAAATTTTTGAACTTTTCACAAAATGTACAGTTCCTTTACGAAAAATTGTACCATACTATTATTTTTCCATTAAAATTAATCGAAAATCAACTTTTAAATTGAAGATGCCCTTGTGGTTACCATGTGGCATCGAATGTTTGTCATCATTCCATGTCAAGGAGAATAAATTTGGATTAATTTCAGAGCAACCTCTTTCTTTATCGTTTCTGACACGAGTTGAGCGCGCAAAATTTTTCCATCTAGCATCGAACCAGAAAGGATAAACGTGTGGCAATATCGCCAATTCACCGCCAAGCCTCCTCAGAAATGATAACAACCGCAGGCTAACGATGAACGACGACGAGTGACTCCACAATGCAATATCCTTCCAGCCATCCTGGAAGGCGAACACCAAGATCAAAATGTGACTTTTGGCAGGGAGGGGAAAGCAAGGAAGGATAAAAAAAAGGAGAGGACAGAATATGATGATATATGACACACTGGAAAAAAGTGGGAGGGAAAGCAAATTTCTGAGAAGAGAAAACCAGCCGCCAGAAAAGCGAACGAACGATTCATTATATTTAATGACTCGCGCGCGACTCGCTATATGGAGAAAAAGAGAGAGAGTCACTCAGGGAAGAAAGCGTAAAGAATGAACGGCATCAAGATTTTATCCGCGCCACAGTTTTTTTTTTTGCTTTTCTGATGTGACACAAAAACAACACCTAGCGCATGGCGTACGGAAATTTTGGACAGAAATCTATTAAAAATTTCACGGAATTTTAACATGGATCTCTCAGAAAATCCTCTTTGATCTATTGAGAAACGATATCCGCAAATTTTTTAGGTTTGAAGATGTGCTCCATAACTTTTTGTGATACTGGAATCCATGCAAGGCATAAATATCACGTTTCTCTAAGCTAAGATATATTCTTAAGAAGATCCTTTTTACTTCAAGACAGTTTTTTTTATGAATTTTACTTGAAACTCTTAATCATTAAGAAAAAAATGTACGAAAATAAAACCATAACCAATTGAAATACCAAAACCAAATGTTTTTATGAGTTTAGGGTTCCTGGGAAACTATTATCCTTAGAATATCTCAACCTAGCAAAAAGGAAATTCATAAAAAAAACATCTATATAGTAACGTTATACCTGAGGAAACCAGAATTGAGGAATCGTGAGAAATGCACCCTATGGAACTTTAATTTTTAGAGAGTTAATGGAAGAGTTCGGAAGGGATAAAAAGAAATTCATTCTATTTTTTTTTTTACTTTCTAAGGAACATATTATTTTCAATTTGTTTTTCTGGGAATTCAACACAACTCTTATTCTGTCCAAAATAATTTCTGATGTCAAAATTTATCTCAAGTGCAGCATAGAAAAAATTCGCACATTTAAAACCTTTTAAATTAAACTTTTTAAGTAATAAAGAATTCCATAAAAGGAATTGTTAGAAAAAAAAACACCGTTAAGAGAGTTCCTCATAAAATATCTTCAGTGGCTTCTCTAATCACTAGACGTTGGGGTGGCAGCAAATGGTTCATGTCAAATTTCGAAAACCAACCATCTACGGTTTGTAGATTGGCCCAAAAAATGACCGGACTTAATCAAAGGGTGCCTCAATGCGCTCAAAGTTTCGGTTATTTACCCTCAAAAACCATCGAAGAGAAGACGAAAGGAAATCAAAAAAATCGATATTTTAATTTTTATTACAAATCATCTAAAAATGCATAATTTCATTCGCGTGTTATCTCGGAAAAAATCTATTTTTTCAAAAATCAACTCAAGAATTCTAAAGAGGGAACAAAAGAAATTCATAAAATCTAAAAAACAATTTTCGTGCCAAATGACTTAAAAATACATGAAACGTCGAGATAGATCTTTGACCAAAAATCAACTTTCTTGATTTCCTTGACCGAAAAACCGAACTTTAAGCCCTTTAAGGCACCCCTGAGCATAAATTTTGCACAGGTCAGTTTTTTGGGCCAATCCACAAAATGTATATGGTCGGTTTTCGAAATTCAGCATGACCCATTCAGCTGGCACCCTAATGGCCATGACCCTTTAAAAAATAACCCCAAAGTTACTTCCCAAACTCCCATTTCCTTAGTTTCCAGGAATGTTAAAAGACTATCTGCCTGTCGGCAAAAAAAGAATGAAAAGAATTTTCAAACAGATAATTTTAGGGTCATTTTTGAGTCATTGCCTTGTTGCCTTTTTTGTATGCCTTTTGGTCTATTTTGTCTCAATTTATTTAGATTTACGTCTCCTTTTTTGTCGAATTTTCGTCATTGTTATTTTTCGCCTTTTACGTAATTCGTTTTTTTGTCTTTTTTTTTTCGTTTGTATTTTTGTCTTATTTTCGAATCATTTTTTAATTTTTGTCGCTTTTTGGCTTTTGTTTTGTCTCCATGTTGATACATTTTTATCACGTTTCGGTAAGTTCCTATCTAATCTTTGTCTCATTTCAATCACATTTTTTTTTGTGAAATCTATTGTCCACTATTCGCTTCGTTAGAGTTCTAATTTTGTTTCAAAATTTTGAATTTGGATTTTTTGTTTATCGCCTTCAAAGATAAATGAAAAAATGACCGAATTTTGAATTTACATTTAACTTTATTTTTTTCTAAACATCCTAATGGTACAACCATTTTGATGAAATTGTTTTAGACGTTTATATATTTTGTTTGTTTTTTTAATTCTAGACTTTTAATATTTTTGTCCTATGTTCAGCGCATTTTATTTTACTATTAACTATTAATTTTTTATTTTGATATTTTTTTGTGCTCATGTCTGCCTCACATTGGTAACACTTTTGTTTAATGTTTTGTCTAAAACTATCTCGCATTTTTTCTCATTTATGTTATTTAACAATTATTATTGTAGACGATATTCCTGTCATTTCGGCCTTTATCTTTGTATATTTTTTCTCTCATTTGTTTTAATTTATGTTTATGTTTTAATTAAGTTTTATGTTAGGTTTCTCAGAATTTTTTAAGAAATTTTATCTAAAAAGCTGGCAAAATCCGGGTATTTGATTTTGAAGTTTTCGACCATAACTCCAGGCAATATCTGTGCAAATTTGGTCAAAACCTAAGAATTACCTCAATTACTAAAAAAAATCAAGAAAAAACTTCCATATAATTCTTTTTCATCAAAACTCTTCAGCAAGTTTTGAATTGTATTTTAGGCTTCCAAAAAACCTTGTGTAATTGTTTTTTAAAAACTTGCTCAAAAAAATTACTACACGTTTTTTTCAAATAAAGTGAATATATCCGGGCAAAATCGGGGCAACCAGGCCGAGCCGGATTCTTCTCAAATTTTGTTTTAAATATCCAGGAAAACCCAGATATAATCGGGCAATCTTGCAACCATATATAAATATGATTTTTTGACTAATTCTTGTCTTAGGTTTGTTTATTTTGGTACATTTTTTTTAACTTTTTAAGTTTTTTCGTAAAACATTCCAAGTTTGTCAAGTGTTTTTCATATAAGTTTTCTTTTTGTCTCAAGTTTTGATTCCATCTAGCCTCACGTCTCACTTATTTGTGTACATTGTTTGTCTTGTTATTTTTTCTCATTTTTTCATCTTCATAGTCGCGAGCCAGATTTTCAAAAGGCCCAAACAAAAACCGGACATTAAAAGGTTTAGCTTAAGATTGCCAGAACTTTTTAGCAGGTCTCCAGGCCGGACAAATCTGGGCTCTTTTATCTGAAACCGGACGAAAATCTGGCATTTGATTTCAAATTTATCAACCAAAAATTCGGGCAATATCCGGGCAAATTTGGTCAAAACTAAGGAAGCACTCAACAAAAATTGAAAAAAAACTTAAAAGAAAATGTTTCATTAAAACGCATCAGCAGAGTTTAAATTGTTTCTGAGGCTTCCAAAAAACCTTTCATGATTATTGTTTTTATATTTTATTTCAACTTGCTCGAAAAATTTCGTTTTGGATAGAGTGTCCATTTCCCGGCCATTTGAGCGTTCCCGGGAATCGAGAAATCTGACGATCCTTTTCCCGGAAATTCCCGGGATCCCGGGAAAAAAAGAAAATAAAGATTATCATGAAGATCTTAACCCTCTACTGCGTACGAATTCTTACCGATATGATATTTTTAAATTTAAGGTAGTACCTGGTATTGCAAAACATTTCAAACTTTTTTAATGCCTAGTAAATTTAATAAGAAAACCAAAGACCCAAAAACAAAGTACTTTAACCAACAAACTGGACTGATTCTAGCTGCAAAAATTTGAAATAATTGAGAAAGATTTTTCTCTATCGAGAGAAGTTAATTAGCTAGAGAAATTAGCTTAGGTTATTCATCAAATATCGTAAATTTTCAGATAACTGTCAAATTCTAAATGATGAATATTACAAAATAGAACAATCAGATTCTTTCCGTACCGTTTTATTATTGGAATTGTATAGTTTTAGAGTTTCTTTATCGTTTTCACTTCCAAACTAAGTTTTCGGTTGGAAAATTTTTTTTTTCTAAATTCAATATATTAACCAGATTTAGGAAAATACAAAATTTAAAACTAAGCCATCTAACACTGACATGAACTAAGAACAATAATTTGACAATTTTCTGGCTAATTTCTTTTGTCAAATTTTGCAGGTTCGCAATACCGACGATAGGTGGTGAGATTTTTTTCATTTTTGATTATTTTTCAAGATTAATTTTGCATTATTTGTCTGTTAACTTATGCCTTTAAAGTGAGCGTTCATGATTGCTTGGTTTTAAATTTTGTTCTAAACAAAGCTCGAAAAAACCTAAAAATTTTCATTCATTTGCAAATGTAAATGGAATTTTAAAACAGTCTTCAAGTAAATTTAAGTAAACATGAATCTGGTAAGATAAAGTTTAAAATTAATGCAATAATTGTGCAAGACATTGGTATCGTAAAACGGGGTAAATTTGATCAGGGGGGCACTTTTGACCAGCAATAAATTTTTCCACATTATCATAAATAACTAAGTCTATCACGGTGATTTTATGGAAGATGTTTAAAAGAAAAAATACAGTAACTCTATTTTTTTCAGAAATGAAAAATTTAGCCTTTTCTGAATCATTTTCAAGCAAAATTAAAATATTTGGTCGGTGAGTCCTCATACGTTTTGTTTTTTTGAAGATTTGTAGTCCATATTTAGAAATTATTACCTGTAAATTTATTCCAATGCAATGGAATAGTAACTTTTTTCATGGAAAACTTATTTTTTAATTTTTACTGATATATTTTGTCATTCTGAAACAATAAAATATTTTAACGCCTGGAAAGATAAGTGATTTGGACTTCCTGAAAAACTTATTTTTATATGAACATTTTATTTTAAATTTTATTATTTGGAATATCCTTGTTATTATTGGTGTTATCCAAATGTAACATGAATTTATATTTATATGTGTGTATCTTGGAGAACTAATTCTGGTTGAAAAAAATGTTATGATACATGAATAAGAACAGTCCAACACCATTTGATTGGTTTCCAACAAAATACTAAAAATCTTTTTTTTTTTTTTAATTGTTCTTTGCAATATTTCCACAATATTTGTAGGCTCTGATGCATATGGGTACGCACTTTTGAAAACAAAAATTTAATTTTTGATGATGTCACTCGTTTACGGCATTTTTAAAATAAATTTTAAGATAAATATTAGATTTAAACATATCTAAGAAGACCAGTTTTCAATAAGATTTTGTTAAAAGTTAAAGTACTTGCACTGAAATCTGCTTATCTTCCGCTACATAACATCTATTTTAATTTTCTTTTTCTCAGATTGATGGTGCATAAATTTTCTATTAATCATTTGAACTTCACTTTTGCTTAAGAATTGAAGTACTGCTGATATTTTCATATTCATGATCAACAAAACGATGAAAAACGATTTTTTTTTCTAGAGAAATTTCTATTTTATCGACGGTTTTGGACCTGATTTATGTGTTTTTGTTTTTGTTTTTATGAATTTCTATGGTTTATTCAAATCAATGATTTCTATACTTTTTTCCATAATTGGAATACAATTGTAGAAGTTATGATTGTTTTTTCTGTGACATAAATGCTTCATTATGGCACAGAGAACAGACATACAAGCTAGCCCATGAAACTTGTGTAAAATTTCCAACGATAGTTTTTATAATTTTCTTTTTTTTTTTGCCTGGGCCTTTTCGAAAACTGGCCACTTGAAAATTTGATTTGTAACTTTTGAACGGCGCAATAGATGGCACTATTTCAAGTCAATTTCTTACGTATTTTTTGAATGTCAGCATTTGAAATTTTACACACTTTTTGGAAGTTTTTTTGTTCGAGCTTGTACGTCTGCTCTCTGCGATTATGGTTCTATTTAATAATAAAGAGACCTTCAGTGTAAAGTAGAATAATTAAAATAAGTAAGAGATGAACAAAATATGATGAATTCGACGAGCTGCAGGCTAGTTTGCTATCGATAATCTGCAATTTACTTTGCCAACAATAATGCCTACTGATAATTTTTGTACATGTAAGATCGACAAAAACATTGAAATGCATTTTTTTAGAAAAATTCCAAATTTATCACAGTTTTAGACTAGATTTATCCATTAAATAAATTTATTTCCAAAAAACTGTAAAATTTTATTTAAAACAAGGAATTTAAGAGATGATTTAAATAATATAGTGGGTTGGAAATCGTGGAAGCTAAGATTATTTAATCTTAACAGTAATGCTAACTCTTTGAATAAAATGGAAGAATCACAGAGTGCAGCAGGATTACAAAACTTGGGCTAGAAAATAATAAAAATTAAAAGGATAAAGCAAACTCCAGGCTTATAATGATAATTGTATCAAAAGACAGAAACAAGCAGTGCGCTGAAGTGCGCTTGGAATTTTGAGACATTTAACTCAGGAGAAGTTTAAAAACGGATTTCTCATCAAAGATGTCTTTTAACGTATCGTTAATTTTCCAAAATTCATTATCGTAATATTTTTTTCAAAGCTTAAATTAAGGCAAACGTTTCTACTCCTGAGCGCATTACGATAAGAGTTATCATAAAAAAGTTATAGCGGCTACTAGTGTTTACTTATTTTCTTAATCATTGAGCTTTTTTTCAATAAAATTTCCTCCAGTGTCACAATCAAAAAATCTAAAAATTATGGATTCAAATGGATTCATATTATTTTAGATAATTCCAATAATTTCAGATAATTTGACCATCTCAGACTACTGTCAGGATTTGCCAGCCAATTTTTAATTTTTTTTTAGGATACGAAGATACTTTTTAAGCATTTTTTATGTTCAACAGCTCTGTAACTAGTTTAAAAAAATTTGAAAATTTTACAAAGTTTTGAATGAACATTGTTGAGTTTAATTTAAAGGTATTAAAAGTTAAAACTAAGAAAATTAGCTCCTCTGAAATTATAAAACACTAAAAATAAATTTATTTTTTTAAGATTTCAAATAGAAATTTTCAAAAAATATTTTGTATGGGGGGTCACCGACAAAATATTTTAATTTTCGGTGAAAATGAATCGGAAGAAGCTCTACTTTCTACCCATGCAAAAATTAGCGTTACTGTATTTTTTTTCTTTAAGTCCTTCTACGAAACACACCGTGCTATAGTTTGAATTTCTGAAAACTTTTTTCTACGATTGAAAGCCTATTAATTGAGTGTCAGATAGACAAAATTTGGTTTGTATTTGAAATTGTTTTCTGTTAGTAAAAGTGCAATTTCAAAATCTTAAAATATCTATTTTTTCCAAAGCTCGTCAAAGCTCTCCTGATGATATCAAAAAGTATTTAGAAGCAAACGGATGGTTGAACAACTTTTATTCTTTGTTTATGTATGGTTATAGTGCTATTACTATAAATCATTTAATGATAAATTTTTGATATTTAAAAAGTAGGAACATTTTCCAAGAGTAAGCCCTTATTGGATAAATGGATATGATTCCTATCAAATGATTAACGATGAAGAGAAAATTATAACAGAAATAGTGGGAGGGCCTAGGAGAATGTGTGAAGGTAAAATTTTCATTTGTATTTTAAAGCTAAAACTATTTAGCAATTATAATAATTTTTGCCCCTAGATGTATGTATGCAGCATCATTCTTTTTTTATCGAATAGAAATGTTTTTAGAAGAAAACGTTTAAAAGCAAGGTAAAATTGATTAACATGAATTTGTAAACAATGATGAAGGTGTTTTGTATCCTTTATGATCAAGATAACTCGTTAAAACCGTTAAAATGGAGACTGATCAATGTCACCCCAAAGTATCAATCCCTGAACAGCGAAGAAATCGATTTTTAAATCAAATTTAACAAGGTCTAATAAATTTCTGCAAACATGTTTTTCGTTCATAGGAGTCCAGTACTGGTTTTAAAAATATGAAACATGCCACATTCCCTTAAATAGGAAAAATAATCGAAAAATATTGAAAAAAGTGATCAATATTACCCCAGATTACGGTACCTAATTAAAATGGCAGATGATTATAATTTTTTTATGTAATGCAAATCTGCAAATCTTCATTGAAAAACTGATAATTTCTGTAGTTTTGAAAAAAAAAATCTTAGAAAAAGTTATTCCAGTTGCCATAAGAGTTGTAACTTTTTTTAAAAAATGCTGAGAAAATATTCCATATCCAAAACGTAATGCTTAAGCTTGATGAGCTAGTGACTCCTAAAAAAAAAATTTTTTCAATATACATATAAGAAAAGGTAATGTATTGTTTATTCTTGGGTAGGCGTTCCAGATTCGCCGGAATTAATCGGCCAACTACGTTCTGGATAAAAAAGATTTCTCAAATTGGGCTTAATTTTTGAGCTAGGTAACCTAATTTTTTATCTTGTCTTTTAACATAGACTTTCAGTCTTTGGTTGGTTCGTATTTTATCTAAACTGTTTTTTTTTTTGGGGGGAGGGGGTTTGAAAAACAATCTGAACGCTGCTGACGTGTTTCAATAAAAATAAAACGAAAATTCAAGGTGTCTTTCCTCACTTTTTTCTTGATTTTCTTTTCTAAAAATCACTAGCTTCTGCTTAGATTTGTCAGGAGTTTGTGCTAAAAAAGTCGATATCAAAAGATTTTACCAGGATTTAAAAAAAACAATGACCTGATTTGCTCAGGCCGCATAATATTTTTGCAATGCTTACTCTAGGGTAAACTTGCAAGATTGCCCGGTTCTACCTGGACTTTCCCGGATAAATCGGCATAAGACTGTGTATGTCTTTGAGAGGAAAAAAACTAACAAAATACACAAATTGAGTTCTTATATTTTTTTAAGAAGGGATTTATATCCGCAATTTACGTTTGTTGATTGATTTATTAACCTTATTGGTGAAAAGTGATGTTCTTTTTAGGAGGAACATCTTAAAAATTTTTGAAATTTTTTTAACGGAAAAAAATAAAATTCTACCCGGCTATTTTCACCTTTCATTTCTTCTAACTTTCTAGCAGTCTATAAATTTTTAAAAATTCTTTAGATGTTCTACGTAAAAAGCACATCTGTTTTCACCGATAAATCAATTAAAAATTATTTTTTTTATTTTAACGTACGAACGATTTATTTTAGCAAATTTTATCTAAATAATCATGAACGGTATTTGGAAGCCGAAAATACAATTTTAAATCTGCCGATGTGTATTAATGAAAACATTTTTTATTCATGTATTTTTTTCACTTGATTTTTATTGAATAACTCCGTGGTTTTGACCGAGTTTGCTCGAATATTGTCGGGATTTTGGGAAGAAAATGTTTAAGTCCAAATCCCGGATTTTGACAGGTTTTTGATGAAATTGCCCAGATTTGCCAGTCCGGATACATTTGGGAAAAAAAATTTATTAACCTTACTCTAGGGGCTCTTTCTTTCAAATTAGAGTGAAACTGTTCGAGATGTTATTTCGCCTTCGACGGTATAATTTTTATTTCTTTTCATAATTTTCACGAACTTAAACCTTAATCCGCTTTTGAGTGTCAATATGACACTATTGGAAGTTTGGCGGCTTGTAACATTCTCGGGTACATCCAAAAAAAGAAAAAAAAAATCGACGAGGACCCTCACCCTGAAAGCCCAGAAAAAATTGCTCTCTAATCAGAACTTGAGTGTCAATTTGACACTCCTCGCTTAAAACCGCTATATCTCTCTTGTCTCTCAACCGATTTTTACAAATTTTATAGTTTTAGAAAACCTCGTAATGTAACTCAAACATGTTTGTGGGACAATATTCACCTACAACACTTAAGTTTTTCTTTATTCAAAGTCTATGGGAAAAAAAACCAAAAGACATGCTTTGGAAAAAAAAGACTGAAGATCAGCTACGGACTGATCAAAAAATATTTCACTTAGTTTCCAAGAAAGCTGAAGTTAGAAGCTATACGTTGCACATAAAGATATATTTTTTTGATTTTTTTTAAGATCATGAACACAAAAAATGTGAAAAAGTTTTGTAAAAACCGTATTTTTCAACCAATGAACTTTAAAATTGTTTGAGTCACACCAGATAAATTGTGAAGAGATGATTGAAATGTTGACGTAATTTAATACATTTTCGCATCTTTAGATTTCCAAAATACGAAACACAGAATTTTTGACGAATTTTTTAAGGTAGCATTTTTTGAACTGTTTTGTTAATTTGCAATTTGTCAGTTTGCAGTTTTTCTCGCATTCAACTTTGCTCTAGATTTTGAGTATATTGGCGTAGGACTTTCGCCATAAATTAATATTCATTAGAAAGGTAATTTTATACCGATTCTAGTGGTGAAATTAAACAATTTTGACGGTTCAATGATTGAAAAGTACAGTTTTTACAACACTTTTTTTACATTTTATGTGGTTATGATCTTGAAAAAAAATAAAAAAAATATACCATCATGTGCATCGTATAGCTTCTAACTTCCGCTTTCTTAGACACTAAGTGAATTTTTTTGAGCATTCCGTAGGTGATCAGTCTGTTTTCCGAAGCACATTTTTTCAGATTTTTTTTTTCATAGACTTTAAATAACGGAAAACTGTAGTGTTGTTGCTGAATATTGTCTGAAAAACATATTTGAGTTACACGAGGTTTCCAAAACAATAAATTTCGTAAAAATCGGTTGGGAAACAAAAGAGATATATTGGTTTTAGTCAGGAACGTCAAATTGACACCATTTTTAATATTGTGAGTTAACCAAGGCTTAACAAATGGCTGTAATATGACCAAAAACTATAACCGTATTACCGTTAACCAGAACTTATCGTAATTTCTCTGGATCATTAATTTCAAACATTCCATGTTAAAGTTTTGACAATGTTGTTTTGCATCATAAAGTATTTAGTCCCAATTTAACTTAGGGTATAAATATTAACGCATTATTTGGTATTTCTATAAGGTTATTTTGTTAGATGTCGGTGATATTTCACACTTATTTAACAATTGTGCCAAACCGTCGAGTTCCCAGCCACCAGTGATCGCCTCATATAAAAGCTTATCAGGAACCTCTTTCAACGGACGCTGATACGCGCAAAGCCTGCAAATAGCGGCATTTTCCCCACCAACTCTAGACGTTCGTTCAGCTCCTCTCCAAGTTGGGGTTTCGCTTTCACAAAGAATCATCATTGCTTCCAGCATCGAACACTGTTCTCGTACTTCTTCCAGACTTTCTCATTTAAATCATCTCGCTTGGAGGGAAAATCCGTGCTTTTCCCATCAATTTTTTTTCTTGCGTTTTCCTTCCATTTCCAACCGAATCAACTAAACACGTGGGCGTGCGGCAGGATCAGAGCTTCTGAACGCGCTGCCCTCCCCTTCGTTACGCGCGTACATACATTCACTATGAACGTTGTTAATTTTTCATGAAAATTCATGCGTCCGCTTATTCTTCGACCTCTTCTACTACTGCCTCTGCTCGGGAATGGCTTCTGGAAGCCATCCAATATGGTTGTGGCATAATTTTGATCCTCTGAATGAGAAGAAGGTTGGATTTGGCTCGTGCGAATCCCTCAGAAAGATAGATACTCTTAGATAGATACCCCCATAGAGATAGCACTGATAAGCTGATGTAACTCTGGGCTCCCTTTTCATCAACCATCATTTCAATAGTTAGTGATTATACCGTTGATAGTGATGGCGCTAGTAGAATAGGAAATGCTCACACAGGAGCCTATGGTTCGGGAATGATGAGCTAGATGTCGCCCAAAATTTCTGGGCGATAAAATATTCTTTCGTTTGCTTAAGGAATTACATCAGTTTATCAGTGGAGATAGTGTCAGTCACTAATGAAAGTCGACTCGGGCTTGTTGGGGGTCCGAGTCTGATACCCGAGCACCAAACCGATGAATCCGAGAGCTGAATTAGAATTGATTACAGACCGGCTGGGGGCTGCTTCACTTATACTGGAGAGTTGTCGGTCGGTTTACGGAATGATTTGAATTCCATTTTTATCTATGAAGTGGATTTTGCTTTCTATGAATCAGTCTTGCACAATTATCATTTCAATTGGATACTTCATTCATTATGAATCTTAGTAATAAGGCGAAGTAAAGATATAAAATTTAGCAATTTGAGAACAAATAGCTTCGATACATTTACAAAATAAAATGTTTTTTTAGAAAAAAAAAATCTCGTACAGTTTTAGTTGTTTTCGATTTTTAATGTGTTTAACAACTCTCTGGAGCCACAATTTCAACTATTTACTCTCATCGTTCTCCAAATTTGTCATTTAACAAACGATTTGCTAATAAAAGTCTAAAAGTAATTTAAAAAAAATCCAATTTGAAAAATTGAAGTATTTTTTCTCTATACTTTAAGTCACCGATCTCAGTAGATTTGATTCCCTTGCGATAAGTTTTCCGCAAATTTCTAGTTTCTCAAATGAACCGCACCAGATTAAACCGCCAAACTTTGGCCTTTCCTTTTGACAGAGAATTTTGTCCCATTCTAAACGTTATGCAGATCTTTTGGTATGTTGTGTTTGATGGTAGAATGATTTTCGAAGTTCCACCAACCTTTTGCATGATGCTGAGACATCACCATAATCGGCTTAAAAGGTACTCGTTGTTTGGAATTGCAAAAAAAAAAGGCAAAAACAAAACCAGGAGCCAGGAGCTGTTGATGAACAGTTTCAACCTCCCTGGGAACAAGAAAAGCACAACTTTGCTTGTCGGTGCTAGCGTAAAGCAAAGAATCGCGACAGACCGGTGTAGTTCAGTCAGGGTAAGTGGCAGAGGCTGGTGGGAAAATAAAAATAAATCCTATCAGTAGAAGCAAGGGGACACGAAAGGTCCAGTAAGACGAAGAGTGGAAGATCAATTAAGAAAGTAAACGAGGCCATAAGATAAGAACGTAACGAGAACGAAAACGTGTGTTTGCGTTTGGACTAGCAACCTGGTGAGACTGTGTGTAAGACAGAAGGAGGGAAAATCATCCCTTACTTACTTAATAAGTCTCATAGAGTTGCCAGTGGCGAAGATAACGCATCTTGAATCCAGAACCTGATTTTCTTGAATTATCCGCAGATATGTCTTCCAGGGATTCTTAGAAGAAATTTTGAAAGTGAGCTACCGACCTAATCTTTTAAAAAAATGGGACCAACAAAATTATAGGAATCAGATAAACAGCCCCCGGAGATGATTTATATTTCAGGTTGAACACGAAAAAAATCAGACACGCGGTAGCTTTCGAAAAAGGAGAATTTTGACAAAAATGATAAAAATGACAAAAAATACAAAAATGACAACTGAAAAAAATGATAAAAATGACAAAAAATACAAAAATGACAACAGACAAAAATAACAAAATATAACAAAAATTACAAAAAAAAATAAAAATTACAGAAATAAAAAAAAATCGAAAACCTTATTAAATACCTTTAATTTTTAAAGGCGAAATATCAACCTGAATCGATTTGAAAAAAAAGAACGAAAGTGTCAACATCGCTCTTACAAGAATGTCACGTTTAAACTTTAATAGGTTATTAAGCTCCCAGAATACATTTTATTTTTTTATCTTGCGGTCTCAAATACCAAATATCCTTTTCCTTAGTGTGCACTATAAAATTGGCACATTCGCATTTTGGATAATTCTAAACTGAATTTTATTCCAGCTTCTCAGCTAATGTTAATTGAATTCATATAAATCTTTAAAGAAATCAATCAATAATATTTCTTTCTTTTTTTTCAGGTAAGAAAAATACTTTAAATAATCCAGCAGCTAAATCAGACGTAAGTCAAATAAAAAATTTATTAAGCATTTTGATTAATTTAAAGAAAAAATCTAGAAATTTGAGATTCCAAAACCTGATATAATTCCCAAATTGACAAAATTGACAAAATTGACAAAATTGACAAAATTGACAAAATTGACAAAATTGACAAAATTGACAAAATTGACAAAATTGACAAAATTGACAAAATTGACAAAATTGACAAAATTGACAAAATTGACAAAATTGACAAAATTGACAAAATTGACAAAATTGACAAAATTGACAAAATTGACAAAATTGACAAAATTGACAAAATTGACAAAATTGACAAAATTGACAAAATTGACAAAATTGACAAAATTGACAAAATTGACAAAATTGACAAAATTGACAAAATTGACAAAATTGACAAAATTGACAAAATTGACAAAATTGACAAAATTGACAAAATTGACAAAATTGACAAAATTGACAAAATTGACAAAATTGACAAAATTGACAAAATTGACAAAATTGACAAAATTGACAAAATTGACAAAATTGACAAAATTGACAAAATTGACAAAATTGACAAAATTGACAAAATTGACAAAATTGACAAAATTGACAAAATTGACAAAATTGACAAAATTGACAAAATTGACAAAATTGACAAAATTGACAAAATTGACAAAATTGACAAAATTGACAAAATTGACAAAATTGACAAAATTGACAAAATTGACAAAATTGACAAAATTGACAAAATTGACAAAATTGACAAAATTGACAAAATTGACAAAATTGATAAAATTGATAAAATTGACGAAATTGACAAAATTGACAAAATTGACAAAATTATCAAAATTGCCAAATTGTCAAAATTGTCAAAATTGTCAAAATTGTCAAAATTGTCAAAATTGTCAAAATTGTCAAAATTGTCAAAATTGTCAAAATTGTCAAAATTGTCAAAATTGTCAAAATTGTCAAAATTGTCAAAATTGTCAAAATTGTCAAAATTGTCAAAATTGTCAAAATTGTCAAAATTGTCAAAATTGTCAAAATTGTCAAAATTGTCAAAATTGTCAAAATTGTCAAAATTGCCAAAATTGTCAAAATTGTCAAAATTGTCAAAGTTGTCAAAATTGTCAAAATTGTCAAAATTGTCAAAATTGTCAAAATTGTCAAAATTGTCAAAATTGTCAAAATTGTCAAAATTGTCAAAATTGTCAAAATTGTCAAAATTGTCAAAATTGTCAAAATTGTCAAAATTGTCAAAATTGTCAAAATTGTCAAAATTGTCAAAATTGTCAAAATTGTCAAAATTGTCAAAATTGTCCAAATTGTCAAAATTGTCAAAATTGTCAAAATTGTCAAAATTGTCAAAATTTTCAAAATTGTCAAAATTGTCAAAATTGTCAAAATTGTCAAAATTGTCAAAATTGTCAAAATTGTCAAAATTGTCAAAATTGTCAAAATTGTCAAAATTGTCAAAATTGTCAAAATTGTCAAAATTGTCAAAATTGTCAAAATTGTCAAAATTGTCAAAATTGTCAAAATTGTCAAAATTGTCAAAATTGTCAAAATTGTCAAAATTGTCAAAATTGTCAAAATTGTCAAAATTGTCAAAATTGTCAAAATTGTCAAAATTGTCAAAATTGTCAAAATTGTCAAAATTGTCAAAATTGTCAAAATTGTCAAAATTGTCAAAATTGTCAAAATTGTCAAAATTGACAAAATTGTCAAAATTGTCAAAATTGTCAAAATTGTCAAAATTGTCAAAATTGTCAAAATTGTCAAAATTGTCAAAATTGTCAAAATTGTCAAAATTGTCAAAATTGTCAAAATTGTCAAAATTGTCAAAATTGTCAAAATTGTCAAAATTGTCAAAATTGTCAAAATTGTCAAAATTGTCAAAATTGTCAAAATTGTCAAAATTGTCAAAATTGTCAAAATTGTCAAAATTGTCAAAATTGTCAAAATTGTCAAAATTGTCAAAATTGTCAAAATTGTCAAAATTGTCAAAATTGTCAAAATTGTCAAAATCGTCAAAATTGTCAAAATTGTCAAAATTGTCAAAATTGTCAAAATTGTCAAAATTGTCAAAATTGTCAAAATTGTCAAAATTGTCAAAATTGTCAAAATTGTCAAAATTGTCAAAATTGTCAAAATTGTCAAAATTGTCAAAATTGTCAAAATTGTCAAAATTGTCAAAATTGTCAAAATTGTCAAAATTGTCAAAATTGTCAAAATTGTCAAAATTGTCAAAATTGTCAAAATTGTCAAAATTGTCAAAATTGTCAAAATTGTCAAAATTGTCAAAATTGTCAAAATTGTCAAAATTGTCAAAATTGTCAAAATTGTCAAAATTGTCAAAATTGTCAAAATTGTCAAAATTGTCAAAATTGTCAAAATTGTCAAAATTGTCAAAATTGTCAAAATTGTCAAAATTGTCAAAATTGACAAAATTTAAAAAATTGACAAAATTGACAAAATTGACAAAATTGACAAAATTGACAAAATTGACAAAATTGACAAAATTGACAAAATTGACAAAATTGACAAAATTGACAAAATTGACAAAATTGACAAATTTGACAAAATTGACACATTTTACAAAATTGGCAAAATTGACAAAATTGACAAAATTGACAAAATTGACAAAATTGACAAAATTGACAAAATTGACAAAATTGACAAAATTGACAAAATTGACAAAATTGACAAAATTGACAAAATTGACAAAATTGACAAAATTGACAAAATTGACAAAATTGACAAAATTGACAAAATTGACAAAATTGACAAAATTGACAAAATTGACAAAATTGACAAAATTGACAAAATTGACAAAATTGACAAAATTGACAAAATTGACAAAATTTTACAAAATTGACAAAATAACAAAATTAACAAAATTGACAAAATTGACAAAATAGACAAAATTGACAAAATTGACAAAATTGACAAAATTGACAAAATTGACAAAATTGACAAAATTGACAAAATTGACAAAATTGACAAAATTGACAAAATTGACAAAATTGACAAAATTGACAAAATTGACAAAATTGACAAAATTGACAAAATTGACAAAATTGACAAAATTGACAAAATTGACAAAATTGACAAAATTGACAAAATTGACAAAATTGACAAAATTGACAAAATTGACAAAATTGACAAAATTGACAAAATTGACAAAATTGACAAAATTGACAAAATTGACAAAATTGACAAAATTGACAAAATTGACAAAATTGACAAAATTGACAAAATTGACAAAATTGACAAAATTGACAAAATTGACAAAATTGACAAAATTGACAAAATTGACAAAATTGACAAAATTGACAAAATTGACAAAATTGACAAAATTGACAAAATTGACAAAATTGACAAAATTGACAAAATTGACAAAATTGACAAAATTGACAAAATTGACAAAATTGACAAAATTGACAAAATTGACAAAATTGACAAAATTGACAAAATTGACAAAATTGACAAAATTGACAAAATTGACAAAATTGACAAAATTGACAAAATTGAAAAAATTGACAAAATTGACAAAATTGACAAAATTGACAAAATTGACAAAATTGACAAAATTGACAAAATTGACAAAATTGACAAAATTGACAAAATTGACAAAATTGACAAAATTGACAAAATTGACAAAATTGACAAAATTGACAAAATTGACAAAATTGACCAAATTGACAAAATTGACAAAATTGACAAAATTGACAAAATTGACAAAATTGACAAAATTGACAAAATTGACAAAATTGACAAAATTGACAAAATTGACAAAATTGACAAAATTGACAAAATTGACAAAATTGACAAAATTGACAAAATTGACAAAATTGACAAAATTGACAAAATTGACAAAATTGACAAAATTAACAAAATTGACAAAATTGACAAAATTGACAAAATTGACAAAATTGACAAAATTGACAAAATTGACCAAATTGACAAAATTGACAAAATTGACAAAATTGACAAAATTGTCAAAATTGTCAAAATTGTCAAAATTGTCAAAATTGACAAAATTGTCAAAATTGTCAAAATTGTCAAAATTGTCAAAATTTTCAAAATTGTCAAAATTGTCAAAATGGTCAAAATTGTCAAAATTGTCAAAATTGTCAAAATTGTCAAAATTGTCAAAATTGTCAAAATTGTCAAAATTGTCAAAATTGTCAAAATTGTCAAAATTGTCAAAAATGTAAAGATGGTTAAAGTTTGCAAAATTGTCAAAATTGTCAAAATTGTCAAAATTGTCAAAATTGTCAAAATTGTCAAAATTGTCAAAATTGTCAAAATTGTCAAAATTGTCAAAATTGTCAAAATTGTCAAAATTGTCAAAACTGTCAAAAATGTGAAGATGGTTAAAATTTGCAAAATTGACGAAATTGACAAAATTGACAAAATTGACAAAATTGACAAAATTGACAAAATTGACAAAATTGACAAAATTGACAAAATTGACAAAATTGACAAAATTGACAAAATTGACAAAATTGACAAAATTGACAAAATTGACAAAATTGACAAAATTGACAAAATTGACAAAATTGACAAAATTGACAAAATTGACAAAATTGACAAAATTGACAAAATTGACAAAATTGTCAAAATTGACAAAATTGACAAAATTGACAAAATTGACAAAATTGACAAAATTGACAAAATTGACAAAATTGACAAAATTGACAAAATTGACAAAATTGACAAAATTGACAAAATTGACAAAATTGACAAAATTGACAAAATTGACAAAATTGACAAAATTGACAAAATTGACAAAATTGACAAAATTGACAAAACTGACAAAATTGACAAAATTGACAAAATTGACAAAATTGACAAAATTGACAAAATTGACAAAATTGACAAAATTAACAAAATTGACAAAATTGACAAAATTGACAAAATTGACAAAATTGACAAAATTGACAAAATTGATAAAATTGACAAAATTGACAAAATTGACAAAATTGACAAAATTGACAAAATTGACAAAATTGACAAAATTGACAAAATTGACAAAATTGACAAAATTGACAAAATTGACAAAATTGACAAAATTGACAAAATTGACAAAATTGACAAAATTGACAAAATTGACAAAATTGACAAAATTGACAAAATTGACAAAATTGACAAAATTGACAAAATTGACAAAATTGACAAAATTGACAAAATTGACAAAATTGACAAAATTGACAAAATTGACAAAATTGACAAAATTGACAAAATTGACAAAATTGACAAAATTGACAAAATTGACAAAATTGACAAAATTGACAAAATTGACAAAATTGACAAAATTGACAAAATTGACAAAATTAACAAAATTGACAAAATTGACAAAATTGACAAAATTGACAAAATTTACAAAACTGACAAAATTGACAAAATTGACAAAATTGACAAAATTGACAAAATTGACAAAATTGACAAAATTGACAAAATTAACAAAATTCACAAAATTCACAAAATTGACAAAATTGACAAAATTGACAAAATTGACAAAATTAACAAAATTAACAAAATTGTCAAAATTGTCAAAATTGACAAAATTGACAAAATTGACAAAATTGAAAAAATTGTCATAATTGTCAAAATTGTCAAAATTCTCAAAATTGTCAAAATTGTCAAAATTGTCAAAATTGTCAAAATTGACAAAATTGTCAAAATTGTCAAAATTGTCAAAATTGTCACAATTGTCAAAATTGTCAAAATTGTCAAAATTGTCAAAATTGTCAAAATTGTCAAAATTGTCAAAATTGTCAAAATTGACAAAATTGACAAAATTGTCAAAATTGTCAAAATTGTCAAAATTGTCAAAATTGTCAAAATTGTCAAAATTGACAAAATTGACAAAATTGACAAAATTGTCAAAATTGTCAAAATTGTCAAAATTGTCAAAATTGTCAAAATTGTCAAAATTGTCAAAATTGTCAAAATTGTCAAAATTGTCAAAATTGTCAAAATTGTCAAAATTGTCAAAATTGTCAAAATTGTCAAAATTGTCAAAATTGTCAAAATTGTCAAAATTGTCAAAATTGTCAAAATTGTCAAAATTGTCAAAATTGTCAAAATTGTCAAAATTGTCAAAATTGTCAAAATTGTCAAAATGGTCAAAATTGTCAAAATTGTCAAAATTGTCAAAATTGTCAAAATTGTCAAAATTGTCAAAATTGACAAAATTGACAAAATTGACAAAATTGACAAAATTGACAAAATTGACAAAATTGACAAAATTGATAAAATTGATAAAATTTACAATATTTACAAAATTGACAAAATTGACAAAATTGACGAAATTGACAAAATGGACATAATTGACAGACTTGACAAAATTGACAAAATTGACAAAATTGACAAAATTGACAAAATTGACAAAATTGACAAAATTGACAAAATTGACAAAATTGACAAAATTGACAAAATTGACAAAATTGACAAAATTGACAAAATTGACAAAATTGACAAAATTGACAAAATTGACAAAATTGACAAAATTGACAAAATTGACAAAATTGACAAAATTGACAAAATTGACAAAATTGACAAAATTGACAAAATTGACAAAATTGACAAAATTGACAAAATTGACAAAATTGACAAAATTGACAAAATTGACAAAATTGACAAAATTGACAAAATTGACAAATTGACAAAATTGACAAAATTGACAAAATTGACAAAATTGACAAAATTGACAAAATTGACAAAATTGACAAAATTGACAAAATTGACAAAATTGACAAAATTGACAAAATTGACAAAATTGACAAAATTGACAAAATTGACAAAATTGACAAAATTGACAAAATTGACAAAATTGACAAAATTGACAAAATTGACAAAATTGACAAAATTGACAAAATTGACAAAATTGACAAAATTGACAAAATTGACAAAATTGACAAAATTGACAAAATTGACAAAATTGACAAAATTGACAAAATTGACAAAATTGACAAAATTGACAAAATTGACAAAATTGACAAAATTGACAAAATTGACAAAATTGACAAAATTGACAAAATTGACAAAATTGACAAAATTGACAAAATTGACAAAATTGACAAAATTGACAAAATTGACAAAATTGACAAAATTGACAAAATTGACAAAATTGACAAAATTGACAAAATTGACAAAATTGACAAAATTGACAAAATTGACAAAATTGACAAAATTGACAAAATTGACAAAATTGACAAAATTGACAAAATTGACAAAATTGACAAAATTGACAAAATTGACAAAATTGACAAAATTGACAAAATTGACAAAATTGACAAAATTGACAAAATTGACAAAATTTACAAAATTTACAAAATTGACAAAATTGACAAAATTGACAAAAATGACAAAATTGACAAAATTGACAAAATTGACAAAATTGACAAAATTGACAAAATTGACAAAATTGACAAAATTGACAAAATTGACAAAATTGACAAAATTGACAAAATTGACAAAATTGACAAAATTGACAAAATTGACAAAATTGACAAAATTGACAAAATTGACAAAATTGACAAAATTGACAAAATTGACAAAATTGACAAAATTGACAAAATTGACAAAATTGACAAAATTGACAAAATTGACAAAATTGACAAAATTGACAAAATTGACAAAATTGACAAAATTGACAAAATTGACAAAATTGACAAAATTGACAAAATTGACAAAATTGACAAAATTGACAAAATTGACAAAATTGACAAAATTGACAAAATTGACAAAATTGACAAAATTGACAAAATTGACAAAATTGACAAAATTGACAAAATTGACAAAATTGACAAAATTGACCAAATTGACAAAATTGACAAAATTGTCAGAATTGTCAAAATTGTCAAAATTGTCAAAATTGTCAAAATTGTCAAAATTGTCAAAATTGTCAAAATTGTCAAAATTGTCAAAATTGTCAAAATTGTCAAAATTGTCAAAAATGTAAAGATGGTTAAAATTTGCAAAATTGTCAAAATTGTCAAAATTGTCAAAATTGTCAAAATTGTCAAAATTGTCAAAATTGTCAAAAGCTTAGCTTAGCTTAGCTTAGCTTAGCTTGATTGACTACTCACATCCACCTTAAAACATTGAACTTGAAATGCAACATGAAAAATATTCTAAATCAATAGTTCCTTATAAGCTTCGTCAACTTCGTCAAAGTACATTTAAAGGTATTTTTTATCGGTATTAAAACAAATGCATTTCAAATTCCATGATCGCTGGCGTGGTTCAGTAGAACGGATTCCACATCACCAATGGTTGCTACTCCGTGATTGACCGAGGCCATCAATTTTGTCCAGTGGCCAAATGAATGGTATCTGGGATTGACAGCACATTCACAATGAACAAAACTGATGCTCTCTCTTTACACATCAATAACGGCGCCGGCCACGTCCTAGTAGTCAATGGATAGAAGGAAAATAGAGAAAAGGGATTGAAAGAATAATAATTCATGCTTTAGGACCGAGGTCACCTCTGCATCCTAGCAAAACAATTGTTTGTGTGGATTGGGTAAAAAGGATATTATCAGGAAACACTTTTGACTAGTGTTCTGTAATCTGGGTTAAAATCATATTCTACTAAGCTCCTGTGATTTCGAAATCAACTAGATCACCTATTCTAGCAACAAACTCGTTTGAATTTTGAAAATTCGTATTAAAATTGAAAATATTTATTTCCTACCAAGAAATGAGAGAATGAATCGTTTGAATAAGTAAAATGATATATAAAACTGTATTCAATTAAATAGTGTTATAATCCTTTCAATAATGCGTTGCAAAAATCTATTAAAAACCTAACGAAATTTCAGGAGATAGTTCTGATAACTGCATAACTTTTCTTATTGCAAAATTTTGTTTATTAAGACATCGTTAAGCATGCACTAAAACATCTTCATGAAGGAAAACTGATCGAAAAATATTTTCTTTTTGCAAAAATATTTGATGGAAATTCTATATCTAACACAATCGAAAAACAAAAGCATACACTCACATTTACAAAAGTAAATTTCTAGCACGGGTCGGTTTTAAAGTTTTCATTTTAAAATACTTCCATTTCTGAATGATAGATTTTAATTTAATAACATTGGTTCTCCAAATAAAAAAGTTCCTACCAGCAAACCGATTTTAGCACATCTTTAAGAATCCTGAGCTTAAAAATTTACACTTTCCACTTTCCGTACGAAACAGCATTTCAAGATACTTCTAATATCAAAAACAAATACTTTTTATAAATCAATTAATCACCAATTTTAGTATTCATTAAGATTTTTCGTTGATTTTCCGTTTTCAGATATATAACCTATCACTTCAGGAAATAGTATTCAACTGCTATTCAAAATATTTTCTGGCTTCCCTGAAGGACGTTTCTTAACTATCGATCTTAACGATTTATTAACCAACTTTTTTGAAAACCGTTTTGGCTCTAAAAATAATGGTAAGACTTTTATTTGCTTTAAAAATCCCCGAGATTCAGTATGATAATGGTTCATCAGTTTCTGGGTTTTGGCAATGCATAGGTATCACAAGGTTCATGGACAAATTTTGGTAGATTGCAAAAATTTTCTAAAGTATCATCCTTTGACTCCTGAGTTCTTAATAATATAAATTAATAAAAAAAAAAACTAAATACTTTTTTATTACTTTTTGATTGATAAATGTTGAAAAGGTCCTTTTTTTAATAATTTGCATCTAAGCAATCATTGAGAATAATGACAATCTTGAAATATACATTTACATCATACATAACGTGTACATACGAAATTTAACAAATTTTCAATCGGATTTCACTAATTGATAAGCTTTTTAATACGATCAACACACAAATTCCTTCGGTCCTCATTAAATATTTACAACAACTGTATGAACTGTTGAGAAAAGCCAATAATTACTACAACATGAAATTTTCATCTCAGACACCCGCTGAATCTCCAAAAATTAAAACTATAATCAAAGGCTCGTCTTTCAAAACTTTAGAACATCAAAACTCGTCCAGTTTTGTGATATTGTAGAGATCAAAAACAACGATGATTAAGGAAAAAAAAATTGGAACGCGCTCACCCAGTTGATTGT
Organism: Uranotaenia lowii; assembly: GCF_029784155.1. NCBI lineage: Eukaryota > Metazoa > Arthropoda > Insecta > Diptera > Culicidae > Uranotaenia > Uranotaenia lowii. The sequence goes on along the minus strand of NC_073693.1, from coordinate 354,968,207 downwards.
TGGTAACAAGAACATTTTTCACCCAGAGGTCCGTAAACCATTCCAAGCTAGAGACACTTTTCCACAAAATCTTTCAACGCCAAATCACAAATCTTCACTAAATCACTATACTGCCAACATTTAACTGAATTACTTAAGTTTTATTAAAATTTTCGCGGACGAAGAAAAAACGCGTGCGGTTCGCGAAAGTCATGGACTACTCCTCCGGCCGACGGAAACCAAAGTTATTGATGAAAAACGGGTTTTTCATGTTCCTCCCGAACAAAATGTCTCAAAATGCCATACAAACTTCAGGCTCGTTGAGCGACAACAGGCTGCAAAAAATAACACTGATAATATTGCGATGTCAATTGAAAAATGTAAAAATATTTATGAGCATTTGAAAAATAGTTTAATCTCAAAAAAATTAAACTTCAAATACAGATCACGAGTAACGAAAATTTTCAAAACCTGCAAAAACCACATGTTCTTAAGTCGTTGGGTAGAATTTAATGAAAATTTGGGTGGATTTAGTTCATAGTGCATTGTTTACATCCTGCAAGTTTTAAAGTCCTGTGATCAAAACTCGTACAAATGGAGTCGAAAAAACAGCTCGTATGTGATAAAACCTTGCGCATTTATCACAAGGATCTCTTGCATCGTTCCATCGCTAAAACGTTGGAAATCGCGAATTCCACGGTGTCACGAGTGATTAAGCGGTTCGAGGAACGATTGCCCACCTATCGGAAGTCCAGAAGTTAAGAAAAAAAGTATTCCGTACAACACCAAAAATCACAACCGCGTAGTTGGGGCCTTCAACCGAAACCCGAACACCTCCGTTCGGGATGTGGCTAAGAAGCTACACCTAAGCCAAAGTTTTGTCCAGAAGGTCAAAACTAAGCCTGGGCTTCGAAGGTTCAAGGTACAAAAGGTCCCTAATTGCGACGAGAAGCAGAACAAGTCCGCCAAAACCCGTACCCCAACATGCTGAATATGTGAACGCCGACTTCAAACAGATCTCCGGCAACCTGTTTTTCACGGCCAAGGATAAGTTCAGCGTTCCGGAGCATGTCCGCACTCAGAAGATGTCCAAATTTGCGAATAAATGTCAAAATTGTCAAAATTGTCAAAATTGTCAAAATTGTCAAAATTGTCAAAATTGTCAAAATTGTCAAAACTGTCAAAAATGTGAAGATGGTTAAAATTTGCAAAATTGACGAAATTGACAAAATTGACAAAATTGACAAAATTGACAAAATTGACAAAATTGACAAAATTGACAAAATTGACAAAATTGACAAAATTGACAAAATTGACAAAATTGACAAAATTGACAAAATTGACAAAATTGACAAAATTGACAAAATTGACAAAATTGACAAAATTGACAAAATTGACAAAATTGACAAAATTGTCAAAATTGACAAAATTGACAAAATTGACAAAATTGACAAAATTGACAAAATTGACAAAATTGACAAAATTGACAAAATTGACAAAATTGACAAAATTGACAAAATTGACAAAATTGACAAAATTGACAAAATTAACAAAATTAACAAAATTGACAAAATTGACAAAATTGACAAAATTGACAAAATTGACAAAATTGACAAAATTGACAAAATTGACAAAATTGACAAAATTGACAAAATTGACAAAATTGACAAAATTGACAAAATTGACAAAATTGACAAAATTGACAAAATTGACAAAATTGACAAAATTGACAAAATTGACAAAATTGACAAAATTGACAAAATTGACAAAATTGACAAAATTGACAAAATTGACAAAATTGACAAAATTGACAAAATTGACAAAATTGACAAAATTGACAAAATTGACTAAATTGACAAAATTGACAAAACTGACAAAATTGCCAAAATTGACAAAATTGACAAAATTGACAAAATTGACAAAATTGACAAAATTGACAAAATTGACAAAATTAACAAAATTCACAAAATTCACAAAATTGACAAAATTGACAAAATTGACAAAATTGACAAAATTGACAAAATTGACAAAATTGACAAAATTGACAAAATTGACAAAATTGACAAAATTGACAAAATTGACAAAATTGACAAAATTGACAAAATTGACAAAATTGACAAAATTGACAAAATTGACAAAATTGACAAAATTGACAAAATTGACAAAATTGACAAAATTGACAAAATTGACAAAATTGACAAAATTGACAAAATTGACAAAATTGACAAAATTGACAAAATTGACAAAATTGACTAAATTGACAAAATTGTCAAAATTGTCAAAATTGTCAAAATTGTCAAAATTGTCCAAATTGTCAAAATTGTCAAAATTGTCAAAATTGACAAAATTGTCAAAATTGACAAAATTGACAAAATTGACAAAATTGACAAAATTGACAAAATTGACAAAATTGACAAAATTGACAAAATTGACAAAATTGACAAAATTGACAAAATTGACAAAATTGACAAAATTGACAAAATTGACAAAATTGACAAAATTGACAAAATTGACAAAATTGACAAAATTGACAAAATTGACAAAATTGACAAAATTGACAAAATTGACAAAATTGACAAAATTGACAAAATTGTCAAAATTGTCAAAATTGTCAAAATTGTCAAAATTGTCAAAATTGTCAAAATTGTCAAAATTGTCAAAAATTGTCAAAATTGTCAAAATTGTCAAAATTGTCAAAATTGTCAAAATTGTCAAAATTGTCAAAATTGTCAAAATTGTCAAAATTGTCAAAATTGTCAAAATTGACAAAATTGTCAAAATTGTCAAAATTGTCAAAATTGTCAAAATTGTCAAAATTGTCAAAATTGTCAAAATTGTCAAAATTGTCAAAATTGTCAAAATTGTCAAAATTGTCAAAATTGTCAAAATTGTCAAAATTGTCAAAATTGTCAAAATTGTCAAAATTGTCAAAATTGTCAAAATTGTCAAAATTGTCAAAATTGTCAAAATTGTCAAAATTGTCAAAATTGTCAAAATTGTCAAAATTGTCAAAATTGTCAAAATTGTCAAAATTGTCAAAATTGTCAAATTGTCAAAATTGTCAAAATTGTCAAAATTGTCAAAATTGTCAAAATTGTCAAAATTGTCAAAATTGTCAAAATTGTCAAAATTGTCAAAATTGTCATAATTGTCATAATTGTCAAAATTGTCAAAATTGTCAAAATTGTCAAAATTGTCAAAATTGTCAAAATTGTCAAAATTGTCAAAATTGTCAAAATTGTCAAAATTGTCAAAATTGTCAAAATTGTCAAAATTGTCAAAATTGTCAAAATTGTCAAAATTGTCAAAATTGTCAAAATTGTCAAAATTGTCAAAATTGTCAAAATTGTCAAAATTGTCAAAATTGTCAAAATTGTCAAAATTGTCAAAATTGTCAAAATTGTCAAAATTGTCAAAATTGTCAAAATTGTCAAAATTGTCAAAATTGTCAAAATTGTCAAAATTGTCAAAATTGTCAAAATTGTCAAAATTGTCAAAATTGTCAAAATTGTCAAAATTGTCAAAATTGTCAAAATTGTCAAAATTGTCAAAATTGTCAAAATTGTCAAAAATTGTCAAAATTGTCAAAATTGTCAAAATTGTCAAAATTGTCAAAATTGTCAAAATTGTCAAAATTGTCAAATTTGTCAAAATTGTCAAAATTGTCAAAATTGTCAAAATTGTCAAAATTGTCAAATTGTCAAAATTGTCAAAATTGTCAAAATTGTCAAAATTGTCAAAATTGTCAAAATTGTCAAAATTGTCAAAATTGTCAAAATTGTCAAAATTGTCAAAATTGTCAAAATGGTCAAAATGGTCAAAATTGTCAAAATTGTCAAAATTGTCAAAATTGTCAAAATTGACAAAATTGTCAAAATTGTCGAAGTTGTCAAAATTGACAAAATTGTCAAAATTGTCAATACTGTCAAAATTGTCAAAATTGTCAAAATTGTCAAAATTGTCAAAATTGTCAAAATTGTCAGGATTGTCAAAATTGGCAAAATTGAAAAATATCTTATTGATCGTGATAGTTTAAAGTTCTAAGTTCTGATTTTTTTTAGTATACAAAATGGCTTATTTTCGTGGCCACCTTTTTTCGTGTTCAGTCTTTTACATCGCTTTCTTCCGGAGAACCACCGAGATTTATATGATTCTGCACACCAAAAAGCGTCTCGGTCGGTTCAGATACACACCTCTTTTCGCAGGAACTGCAGGCTGGCTGGCTGGCTCGCTTTCTCTGCAAAATGGAACTGCGGGAGGGACCAACTTTGTGCGAGTTGAATTTTAATTAATTTCATAATTTACAGCCATCCTGCCAGCCAGCTTCCACAAGCCGGCTTCAAAGTATCTCATCGTCGTGGTCGGTGGGAATAATCTGTAACTCTAGCCCCTGGCGGCGGGGAAGCTTTGGCTTCTGGTGGGTGCTCTCTGCGCATTGCGGCTTTTCGAACGATACAGTTGCCCCAATTAGAAGCGTTTTGTGAACGAACTGAACTTTGACAGTAGTGCTTTGAACTACCACCACGAGTAGTATTCAAGTTGGTTCAAGTTGATCGTGTACCCCAAACTTTGAACTTTGGAAGCCGTTTGTTGTTCAAACAGATTCCTTTTTTTTGGGTAACAAAAATCAAACAACTTTAATACAGAAAAGGGGAAGAGCGAGTGGTCCATTTGAGACTAAACTTATTTATGTGAGTTCACATTCATGCGTCTCCATTATAGCGAGACAGCTCAGGGCAAAATTGTGACATCAAAGTTTTTTTTCCCCAAATGTATCCTTCCACTTACACAGTAGTGATGCCTCCTGAATGAGTACTAGTTGACTCTAATGGGGGTTATCAATTTTCATTAGAGTAGTGCCGTTTGCTGAAACTTTGCCAACTGGGAAATTGTCCTGTTTTGCTTGAGTTGGATTGATGGGACATAAATTCGGGAGATTATTTTCAACAACAAATTTGAAAATGAAACAAAGTTGTACATGTGATATGTCAATATAGGGCATTCTCCAACGGACCAATTCGAAGCATTCGTTTTTTTTTTTTCGAAAAAATTTCCACGGAATGAGTCGCGATAAATATTTGTTGTCCATTCACCCACACCAGATTTCATTTAACAGAGGTCAGCAAACACACGTTCGTCCGTCGTTGGAAATCCGGGACGAATGGCCGCAAATTATTCCGATTAAAAACAGATGCCAACCACAATGCCAACACATCAATTTGCCTCGATGCCAAGTCTAGCATGTGTACTTTTCCAAAAAAGTCATTTAACTGATCTTTTTTTCGAAACTTTTCCTGTGAAATCAATGAATTGTTACTGATTTTATTATAATTAAAACTAATCGGCATTCTGAATTTTCAGGTTTTATATTTAACAAAGAAAAAAAACGAGCATTAAACGACACAATTAGTGAAGCCCACCCACATTCCTCACTCGAAGTACGAAATAAAATCGGCACCCGCGAAAACCAACCAACAGCCAACCGCATGGTGCAATAATTTTAATCATCATTTAACGTTATCGGTAGTTTGCGTTGGAATAAATGGCTACACCGAAAGTATCCGAATCGGTCGATTAACCCGACCGCAGCATGAACGAGATAATTATGCTCGGAATAATGCGATTGTCATTCGGCTAAAACTCGACGGTCGCATTTATTCTAATATTGTGCAAATTAACTTTGAAAAAGGTCGATGAATAATTTAGAAAAAAAAATCAATAACATTTGAATTGAACCAACATGTCTTATCAACTAAACCATATAAATCAATTTGAAAAATTAAGCAAAATTTGATCAATTTTGTCAATTTTGTCAATTTTGTCAATTTTGTCAATTTTGTCAATTTTGTCAATTTTGTCAATTTTGTCAATTTTATCAATTTTGTCAATTTTGTCAATTTTGTCAATTTTGTCAATTTTGTCAATTTTGTCAATTTTGTCAATTTTGTCAATATTGTTAATTTTGTCAATATTGTTAATTTTGTCAATTTTGTCAATTTTGTCAATTTTGTCAATTTTGTCAATTTTGTCAATTTTGTCAATTTTGTCAATTTTGTCAATTTTGTCAATTTTGTCAATTTTGTCGATTTTATCAATTTTGTCAATTTTGTCAATTTTGTCAATTTTGTCAATTTTGTCAATTTTGTCAATTTTGTCAATTTTGTCAATTTTGTCAATTTTGTCAATTTTGTCAATTTTGTCAATTTTGTCAATTTTGTCAATTTTGTCGATTTTGTCAATTTTGTCAATTTTGTCAATTTTGTCAATTTTGTCAATTTTGTCAATTTTGTCAATTTTGTCAATTTTGTCAATTTTGTCAATTTTGTCAATTTTGTCAATTTTGTCAATTTTGTCAATTTTGTCAATTTTGTCAATTTTGTCAATTTTGTCAATTTTGTCAATTTTGTCAATTTTGTCAATTTTGTCAATTTTGTCAATTTTATCAATTTTGTCAAATTTGTCAAATTTGTCAATTTTGTCAAATTTGTCAATTTTGTCAATTTTGTCAATTTTGTCAATTTTGTCAATTTTGTCAATTTTGTCAATTTTGTCAATTTCGTCAATTTTGTAAATTTTGTCAATTTTATCAATTTTATCAATTTTGTCAAATTTGTCAATTTTGTCAATTTTGTCAATTTTGTCAATTTTGTCAATTTTGTCAATTTTGTCAATTTTGTCAATTTTGTCAATTTTGTCAATTTTGTCAATTTTGTCAATTTTGTCAATTTTGTCAATTTTGTCAATTTTGTCAATTTTGTCAATTTTGTCATTTTTGTCATTTTTGTCATTTTTGTCATTTTTGTCAATTTTGTCAATTTTGTCAATTTTGTCAATTTTGTCAATTTTGTCAATATTCTCAATTTTGTCAATTTTGTCAATTTTGTCAATTTTGTGATATCAAATTTAAATCATGTTTTCGAGAAGTAGGCGTTGACTCGGTTGCAACGCACGCGTTTTTTTTCGTCCGCAGAAAATTTGTGCGATTTCGTCTGTAGAATTTTTTGTAAAACTTATTCTTTTCATTGAAATTCAAGTGACACTAATTGAAGTCCACCATCCGACGGAACTAGAATAAGAGTACAAGGTGCCGGAAAACGTTCGAGGTGAAATTATCAGGGGTGTTAAAAGTATTATGGTTTTGGAATATCATCCGCAAGGCAAAATATCTGACA
>NC_073693.1:354822131-354960556 GCF_029784155.1 Uranotaenia lowii | reverse complement strand
TACCATCAAACACAACATACCAAAAGATCTGCATAACGTTTAGAATGGGACAAAATTCTCTGTCAAAAGGAAAGGCCAAAGTTTGGCGGTTTAATCTGGTGCGGTTCATTTGAGAAACTAGAAATTTGCGGAAAACTTATCGCAAGGGAATCAAATCTACTGAGATCGGTGACTTAAAGTATAGAGAAAAAATACTTCAATTTTTCAAATTGGATTTTTTTTAAATTACTTTTAGACTTTTATTAGCAAATCGTTTGTTAAATGACAAATTTGGAGAACGATGAGAGTAAATAGTTGAAATTGTGGCTCCAGAGAGTTGTTAAACACATTAAAAATCGAAAACAACTAAAACTGTACGAGATTTTTTTTTTTCTAAAAAAACATTTTATTTTGTAAATGTATCGAAGCTATTTGTTCTCAAATTGCTAAATTTTATATCTTTACTTCGCCTTATTACTAAGATTCATAATGAATGAAGTATCCAATTGAAATGATAATTGTGCAAGACTGATTCATAGAAAGCAAAATCCACTTCATAGATAAAAATGGAATTCAAATCATTCCGTAAACCGACCGACAACTCTCCAGTATAAGTCAAGCAGCCCCCAGCTGGTCTGTAATCAATTCTAATTCAGCTCTCGGATTCTTCGGTTTGGTGCTCGGATATCAGACTCGGGACCCCCAACAAGCCCCAGTCGACTTTCATTAGTGACTGACTCTATCTCTATGGGGGTATCTATCTAAGAGTATCTATCTTTCTGGGGGATTCGCACGAGCCAAATCCAACCTTCTTCTCATTCAGAGGATCAAAATTATGCCACAACCATATTGGATGGCTTCCAGAAGCCATTCACCAGCAGAGGCAGTAGTAGGAGAGGTCGAAGAATAAGCGGGCGCATGAATTTTCATGAAAAATTAACAACGTTCACAGTGAATGTATGTAGGTACGCGCGTAGCGAAGGGGAGGGCAGCGCGTTCAGAAACTCTGATCCTGCCGCACGCCACGTGTTTGGTTGATTTGGTTGAAAATGGAAGGAAAACGCAAGAAAAAAAATGGATGGGAAAAGCACGGATTTTCCCTCCAAGCGAGATGATTTAAATGAGAAAGTCTGAAAGAAGTACGAGAACAGCGTTCGATGCTGGAAGCAATGATGATTGTTTGTGAAAGCGAAACCCCAACTTGGAAAGGAGCCGAACGAACGTCTAAAGTTGGTGGTGAAAATGCCGCTATTTGCAGGCTTTGCGCGTATCAGCGTCCGTTGAAAGAGGTTCCTGATAAGCTTTTATATGAGGCGATCACTGCTGGCTGGGAACTCGATGGTTTGGCACAGTTGTTAAATAAGTTTGAAATATTACTGAAATCTATCAAAATAACCCCCCTCTTTTCAATTTGGACTACTTTATGATGCGAAACTGCTTTATACCAATAACATGGAATATTTGAAACTAATCTCCAGAGAAATTACTATAAGTTTTGGTAATGGTAATTCTCTGAAACCACCACGTGGTTGTACTCCATTTTCCTGAAAACCATTGTCCAGAATGAAAAATCACCAGAATTTCAATCACCAGAAATCCACTTCCCAAGAATTTTTTTCGCAGAATGCACCATTTACCAGAATTGTTTTTTACCAGAATGAACCTTTTCCCAGAATTTTTGGCAGCCGACCCACCGTCGGAAGCAGCGGCCCTAATACATTGGTCTAGATCTGCCGGGGCTTCCTAGGTCTGCGTGAAAGCTAGGGATGATCCCTTAGCCACAAAATGTCTTTCAAGTTCGAACGCGCAGCGTGAGGAGTCGGATACCAAAACCGTTTTTAAAGGACCATGGTTAGCATTAAGTCAATTAAAGTACCCAAACCATAAGCACAATATTGGTTCTTAAATAAATTTAGTTGGAAAATTTCAAACCTGTAATTTTATTTAAAAAATCATTTTGAAAAAATAAATTTCGAATCATATGAAATTTACCAGAATTCATTAGAAAAAAATAAATAAAAGTACTAGAGGAAAAAATCTGGTATTTGTGTCATTCTGGAAAATGTTCCATTCTGGGGAGAAAAATTCTGGGAAATGGTCCATTCTGAGAAAAAAATTTCTGGTAAATTGTGCATTCTGGGGATTTTTTTCTGGGAAATGGTTCATTCTGGGGCTTGATTTCGGGTATTTGTCATCCTGGGGAAAATTCATTCTGGGCAAAAGTTTTCGGGTACATGGGATACAATCCACCACGTAGATAATTACATTTTTCGTCATATTACAGAAATTTTTTGAACATTTGTTAACTCACAATATTGACTTCTGACCAAAATCAATATATTTCTCTTGTTTCCTAACCGATTTTTACGAAATTTATAGTTTTGGAAACCTCCGTCATGTAACTCAAATATGTTTTTCATAATATATTCAGCTACACTACTTGAATTTTCCGTTATTCAAAGTCAATGAAAAAAATCCGGAAAAACTTGCTTCGGAAAAAAGACTATAGATCAGCTACGGAATGCTAAAAAAAACTTCACTTCAAGAAACCTGAAGTTAAGACATTAGGAAATATTTTTTGAAATTTTTTATGATCATGACCACAAAAATATAATGAAAATGGTGTGAAAACCGTACATTACAATAAAATGAATCTTCAAAATTGTTTGATTACACTACGAGAATCGGTATGAAATTTGCTTTCTGGTGAATTCAAATTTATTGAAAAAATCTTGCGTGAATATACTCAAAATCCAGTGCAAAGTAGAATTTAAGTATTAAAACCAGCCACCTTTGAAAATTCGTCAAAAATTCTGTGTTCGGTATTTCGAAAATCTAAAGATGCGAAAATGTGCAAATTACGTCTTTTCGAAATTATCTGGTGTTATTTAAACAATTTTGACGGTTCATTGATTAAAAAGTACGGTTTTCTCACTACTTTATGTCATTTTTTGTGGTCATGATCTTAACTCTTTAATGCATGTGTTGCAATCGCGTGGATTTTTTTGAGTGATGTGTTCACAAAAAGTATTCTACGAATTGAATGAAATTAGACCATGGTATATTTATTACGATATTAAAATAAATGTGTGCGATATCGAACAAAGTATGTAAGAAAATTGCAAAAATATTTTTTTTTTAAAGAAGTGTTTGGAAAATCGCTGTTATTTCTTCAGATTTGCCAATTCTAGCGAATTTTTTAATCTCAATCAATCACAAACACCTTCCTGCGCCAAATTAACAAGGTTTTGAAGAAATTAGCAAAATGGTATTGAAATGAACTATGAATTTCAAAAATTTATTTTCAACTTTGATGGGTCATAACTTTTATGATACTCAAAACAACGACTTCAAACCTGTTGAGTTTTGTAATTCTAATTAAATTGTTCATTGAATCAATAACTGCAATTCTCATTTAAAAAAAAGTTATGCATTGAAGGGTTGAAAATTTTAAGAAAAGTATGTTCTTATGTGCAACATATAGCTTCTTACTTCAGCTTTCTTGGAAACTAGGTGATATTTTTTTTGAGCAATCGGTAGCTGATCTTCAGTTTTTTTTTTCCGTAGTTTTTTTTTTCTTAGGCTTTGAATAACGGAAAAATGAAGTGTTGAAGCTGAATATTGTCAGACGAATATATTTGAACTACATTACGAGGTTTCCAAAATTATTTTGTAATATATTTGTAAAATCGGTTGAGAAACAAGAGAGATTAAGCGGTTTTATAGAGGAGTGTCAAATTGACACTCATGGACTGATTACGGAGTTTTTTTTCCTGGGCTTTCACGGTGCATCCATAAAAAAGTAATGATGCCAAATTAAAGATTTCAAGAATTCATTGAGGGTCCTTGGATATTTTATTCCATTTGGATGTACCCGAGTAAAGTTACACGTCGCCAAACTTCCAATAGTGTCATATTGACACTCAAGAGCGGATTAAGGTTAAAGTTCTGGAAATTTAGGAAAGAAAATCAAAAGTATAACGTCAAAGGGGCTCTTGCGAAATAATATCTCGAACAGTTTCACTCTTATTAAAAAGAAGGGGCCCTAGAGTAAAGTTGCCAGATTTTATTTCCCGAACGTATCTGGGCCGGACAAATTCGCGAAATTTTATCAAAAAACTGGCAAAATCTTGGCATAAAACGTTCAACCTAAATCCGGGCAATATACGAGCAAACTTTTGCATCGACGTTGACTTTGACGTTGGACCTTCTGAAGAGCCTGTTGCTGAACTCGATTTTTATTTAAGAAACTGTAATTTCAAGCTAGTTGCAGCGGCTCTCGACTCAACCAATTGGAAATGTCTTGATGTGGCTTCAAACGTGGAATCTGCTGTCGAATTGTTCTACATGAAAACTATACACAGTTCTGAAACAAAATGTCCCTTTAAAGCGCCGCCATACATTCATATCTAGCAAACACGAATGGTGGAATTCTGATCTTCGTCGTTTATGCAACCAGCTTCGAAAAGCACGCAATGTTACAATCGAATTCGCTCTGAAGACAGTAAACATCATCGTAGACGCTTAGAAAACGAATTTAAAAGTTTAAACGAGCTGCTTCACCGTCAACATGTTTCGCGTCTTCAAGAAAACATGAAAAATGACCCCTCATAATTTTGGACACATCTCAAAAACAAAAAAACAAAACGCTGCAGTCCCCGTTGATGTAAGCTTCCGCGGTGTAAGCCAGCGGAAGCTTCCAGCTTGACCGAATCGGCAAATATGTTTGCTGAATTCTTCCAAAGCGTTTACTCTCATCCTAGTAATGGCACAGACAACAGCTACCTCGCATCGCTCGAGTCTTACGACATAAACTTGCCCTTGCCGTGCTTTTCTGTTCAGGATATCTACGAGAAGCTGACCGCAGTTGACCCAACGAAAGGATCTGGTCCTGACGGCATTCCTCCTGTGGTTCTGAAACATTGCGCCGCATCTGTAGCTGCCCCGATTTGCAGTATTTTAAATCGATCGCTCAACGAAAGGACGTTCCCCAGTGCTTGGAAGGTTGCAGCAATTTCTCCGATTTATAAATCAGGCAATGCTCATCACGTCGAAAACTACCGCCCAATCTCAATCCTGAATTCAATTTCAAAAGTTTTCGAAGTTTTAATGCACGAGCGATTGTATGCTGCCATAAAACCTCTTATCTCAGAGTCTCAGCATGGATTCGTAAAGAAACGGTCTACGGTGATGAATCTGATGTGCTACGTTAGTTTCCTGAGTAATAATCTGGAGAAAGGTTGTCAAGTGGATTCAGTCTATATTGACTTTGCAAAGCGCTGACCGTGTCCCGCACAGAATTCTCCTTGCAAAGATGGATCGCCTAGGGTTTCCAGCTTGGTCACTTGATTGGATTGCCTCTTATCTGTTGCACCGACAGGCTTTCACGAAAATTAGGAATTCACGATCACGAACTTTCGACACCCCATCTGGAGTACCGCAGGGAAGTCACTTTGGACCCCTTCTGTTCATAGTTTTCGTGAATGACCTATGTAATACTTTTCAATCCGACACTCTGGTTTATGCTGATGACTTGAAGCTGTTCAGAAGAATTAGCAGTTCCGTTGACTGTCTTGCCTTACAAAACGACATCGGCAGATTAGAAGACTGGTGCCGTTTAAATGGAATGACGGCAAAACGCCAAAAAATTCAAGATAATCAACTTCACTCGTGCACGTAACACTGTCAACTTCGAATATCAACTCTCGGGTTCAACATTGGAGAATGTCAAATCCATTCTTGACCTGGGAGTGAAAATTGACAACAAACTAACATTCGCTGAACACATCGCGCTCACGTCTGCGAAGGGTTTTGCTGCATTAGGATTCTTGCGTCGTAGCACGAAAGACTTCGACGACGTCTATGCACTGAAAGCAGTGTACTGCTCTTCGGTTCGTAGCATTATGGAATACGCCGCTCAGGTATGGGCTCCTACTCAGAGTACACACTGCTACCGACCTTTTCTGCGTCGTACCGAGCTACAGCAAACATTTATTTTTGATGTCTTAACTAATCGTGTTGACTCTGCTTACGTATTGGAACGCGTCAACCTTTACATAGCAACGAGGACACTACGACAACGTCAGTTCCTCTGGATACCTTTTCACCGTACTGCATATGGCCGAAACCATCCCATAGATAAATGTTGTGAACGTTTCAACTCAGTGTACCATCTTTTTAATTTCGATATGTGTAAACGTAGATTTAAATTAGGATTAAGTAGTATGTCTTAGTTTCAAGTTAGTCTGTATGGTATTCCAACCAAAGATTAACTAAAAAAAAAAAAACGGTCATAATTCAATAAAAATCAAGTAAAAAATGCTTGGAATCTTGTGTTTCTTTCAGGGGTGATAACTGTCCGAATGTCATTTGACATTTTTCTGAAGCCTAGAGCGACATTCATCAGTACGAAAACGACTGCCGCAGTCATGTCCTTTTTGGATTTTGTGAATGTCATCGCTAAGAAATTCCCTCAAGAAAATGTCAAATAACATTTGGGATGAATGTCACAACTTGCATCTAGGGGGGACATCCATAAATTACGTAACGCCCCTAGGGGGGGGGGGAGGGAGTAAGCTCGAGCGTTACGAATTGTGACATAGGGGAGGGGGGGAGGTATGCTCATCGTTACGTAACGATTTTTTCCTTAAAAATTTAATTTAGTGTAATCGCAGCGATTTTGATGTCATGCAATTTTTGCAGAATGACAAACAAACCAAAATCAGCTTTAAATTTGTAGGCTTCAACATGATTGGAACTGGTTTGTAAGTTTTCCTCTTCTGAGATAGACTCCTTCAAATGTGTATTAAATATCCGTGAAATAACCGTTGGAAAACCGAATATTAAGAACATTTACCACCAAGAACTCAATTAACCGGAAATTTTACTATTTTTTCTCAATTAATTTAAAATATGCAATTTTGATTATTCCGACGAAAATTACTAAATGGAGAATATTTTGCATAACAAGTTATGCTGCAGTGAACAAGCACAGAGCAACTTATGACAATCAAATTATTTTATCAGATCAGAGAGGCATCATTAAGTAGGTTCTAAGATGCGATTTGGATAAATAATAATTCCGTTTTGAAGAACGTTAAAATTTTTTATTTCAAAATCTCTTTTTGATCTTCGAAAATCAGTATTCAAAAACATGAGAAGATAGAGGGGGGGGGGGGTTATTATCAGCGTTACGTAATTTTCATAGGGGGGTACGTCGATTCGTTACGAATTGTGACATACGGGGGGGGGGGGGGGGGCTGGGCAAAAAAGTGCATATTTTGCGTTACGTAATTTATGGATGCCGCCTAGATTGTGATAGTCATGGAAAAAAAAATGTTACGCTAAGCTGATGACAGTCGGTCGTTGCTTCGATGACATTCATATTGGCAAATTTTATGGCGACATTTAACATTTTGAATGTCACAGAATATAATTGTGACATTCATAGGAATCTTGATAAAATGTCATTCAAATGAATATCGCCACAGTCAAAACGGTTCCTTGCTGACTTTGCCATGTAGGCTGGCCAATCTGGCCGGTTCCGAAATCCGGAAAATCAAAATGATCAGATTTTAACTTGCGACACATCATTAGAAAGCTCTTGGCCTGTACATGATGGGAATTGATAGGAAAAGTGGTTCGGGCCATCTGGTCCTGGCCACGGGCAATCTGGCTGGTTCAGTTTTACGAAAAATCACGTGGAAAGCACAGATAGGGTTATAGGTTTGCTTATTTGTACGCTTCACGGAGAAGAGGTAAGGGTTTGAGTCAACTCCACGTGGAAAACCCGTACGGTAAATAAACAGGAAAAATTTACATATCTACTCTTAAAAAAATATATTTTTTTTGTTCTGATTTTTGTCGTTTGACCTTAGCGTTTTTACACTCGTATGCACTTTCGGAAGGCTATAAGTGGTTTGTTGTATTTTACTAACTTCCCACAAATTTTAACTTAAATCAATCATATCAAAATTACACATTTTTTGAATTCATTATTAAGAGTTACGATTAAATACATAAAAAAAGCTGTACGTGAAAAGGATCATTCTACCCATGAAAAGAATCTTAGCTTAAAGAAACGTGATATGTCTTGCATGGATTCCAGTATCACAAAACGTTATGAAGCACATCTTCAAACCCAAAAGATTTGCGGATATTTTTTCCCAATAGATCAAAGAGGATTTTCTGAGAGATCCATGTTCAAATTCCGTGAAATTTTTAATAGATTTCTGTCCAAAATTTCCGTACGCCATGCGCTAGGTGTTGTTTTTGTGTCACATCAGAAAAGCAAAAAAAAAGTGGCGCGGAAAAATTCTTGATGCCGTTCATTCTTAACGCTTTCCTCCCTGAGTGACTCTCTCTTTCTCTCCATATAGCGAGTCGAGCGCGAGTCATTAAATATAATGAATCGTTCGTTCGCTTTTCTGGCGGCTGGTTTTCTTTTCTCAGAAATTTGCTCTCCCTCCCACTTTTTCCAGTGTGTCATATATCATCATATTCTGCCTTCCCTTTTTTAACCTTTCTCGCTTCGCCCCCTTCCCCTAGTTCGCATTTTGATCTTGGAGTTCGTCTTCCAGGACGGCTGGAAGGATATTGCATTGTGGAGTCACTCGTCGTCGTTCATCGTTAGCCTGCGGTTGTTATCATTTCTGAGGAGGCTTGGCAGTGAATTGGCGATATTGCCACACGTTTATCCTTTCTGGTTCGAAGCTAGATGGGTAAACTTCGCGCGCTCGACTCATGTCAGAAACGATAAAGAAAGAGGTTGCTCTGAAATTAATCCAAATTTATTCTTCTTGACATGGAATGATGACAAATATCCGATGTCACATGGTAACCTCAAGCGCAATATTTCTTCGATTTAAATGTTGATTTTCAATTTATTTTAAGGAAAAAATAAAAGTATTATATACGTACTTTTTTGTAGAGGAACTGTACATTTTGTACAAAGTTAAAAAAATTCAGCAAAAAGTGGCTCCAGAGAGTCGATTCTGGCAAATTGAAAAGTTTTGACAATTTAAGCAATTTGACATTTTTAGAATTTTTGTCATTTTCGACAATTTTGGGCAATTTTGGACTATTTTGCCAAATTTTGACAATTTTGGCAATTTAGACAATTTTGACAATTTTGACAATTTTGACAATTTTGACAATTTTGACAATTTTGACAATTTTGACAATTTTGACAATTTTGACAATTTTGACAATTTTGACAATTTTGACAATTTTGACAATTTTGACAATTTTGACAATTTTGACAATTTTGACAATTTTGACAATTTTGACAATTTTGACAATTTTGACAATTTTGACAATTTTGACAATTTTGACAATTTTGACAATTTTGACAATTTTCACATTGCTCGATAGTGGGCAATGAGAAGGCAGACTCACTAGCGAAGGTGGGTGCAACTGAAGGCGATATTTATCAGCGTCAAATTGCCTTCAATGAGTTCTATTTTTTGATTCGTCGAAACGCTCTCGTCAACTGGCAGCGCAAATGGTACGAAGATGAGAAGGGCCGCTGGCTCCACTCGATTATTCCATAGGTAAGCCTCAAACCCTGGTTTAATAGGTTGGACCTGAGTCGGGATTTTATTCGTATATTCTCTCGTCTCATGTCCAATCAATATTCCATGGATGCGGTACTCTATCGTTTAAATATTGCTGGCAGCAATTTGTGTGGCTGTGGCCAAGGTTACCACGACATCGAGCATATCGTTTGGTCATGTGAGGTCCATCTAGCCGCTAGAGCGGATTTATTGGACTCCCTTCGGGCCCGAGGGAAACCACCCTACACCCCAGTAAGAGATGTATTAGCTGCGATAGACCTTGATTACATGTTTGAAATCTACCTCTTCTTAAAAGCTATAAACCTCCGTCTCTAACCAATCCTTTACTATTTTCTCTATATCTATTCTAGTTTTTAACAATGAATTGTGAATACAAAAAAAAAAACTGACTTTGGCTCCTTAAAACCTTCGGTATGAGCCGTTTCAAATAAACGAATTATAAAAAAAAAAAAAATTTTGACAATTTCGACAATTTTGACAATTTTGATAATTTTGACAATTTTGACAATTTTGACAATTTTGACAATTTTGACAATTTTGACAATTTTGACAATTTTGACAATTTTGACAATTTTGACAATTTTGACAATTTTGACAATTTTGACAATTTTGACAATTTTGACAATTTTGACAATTTTGACAATTTTGACAATTTTGACAATTTTGACAATTTTGACAATTTTGACAATTTTGACAATTTTGACAATTTTGACAATTTTGACAATTTTGACAATTTTGACAATTTTGACAATTTTGACAATTTTGACAATTTTGACAATTTTGACAATTTTGACAATTTTGACAATTTTGACAATTTTGACAATTTTGACAATTTTGACAATTTTGACAATTTTGACAATTTTGACAATTTTGACAATTTTGACAATTTTGACAATTTTGACAATTTTGACAATTTTGACAATTTTGACAATTTTGACAATTTTTACAATTTTTACAATTTTGACAATTTTGACAATTTTGACAATTTTGACAATTTTGACAATTTTGACAATTTTGACAATTTTGACAATTTTGACAATTTTGACAATTTTGACAATTTTGACAATTTTGACAATTTTGACAATTTTGACAATTTTGACAATTTTGACAATTTTGACAATTTTGACAATTTTGACAATTTTGACAATTTTGACAATTTTGACAATTTTGACAATTTTGACAATTTTGACAATTTTGACAATTTTGACAATTTTGACAATTTTGACAATTTTGACAATTTTGACAATTTTGACAATTTTGACAATTTTGACAATTTTGACAATTTTGACAATTTTGACAATTTTGACAATTTTGACAATTTTGACAATTTTGACAATTTTGACAATTTTGACAATTTTGACAATTTTGACAATTTTGACAATTTTGACAATTTTGACAATTTTGACAATTTTGACAATTTTGACAATTTTGACAATTTTGACAATTTTGACAATTTTGACAATTTTGACAATTTTGACAATTTTGACAATTTTGACAATTTTGACAATTTTGACAATTTTGACAATTTTGACAATTTTGACAATTTTGACAATTTTGACAATTTTGACAATTTTGACAATTTTGACAATTTTGACAATTTTGACAATTTTGACAATTTTGACAATTTTGACAATTTTGACAATTTTGACAATTTTGACAATTTTGACAATTTTGACAATTTTGACATTTTTGACAATTTTGACAATTTTGACAATTTTGACAATTTTGACAATTTTGACAATTTTGACAATTTTGACAATTTTGACAATTTTGACAATTTTGACAATTTTGACAATTTTGACAATTTTGACAATTTTGACAATTTTGACATTTTTGACATTTTTGACATTTTTGACATTTTTGACAATTTTGACAATTATGACAATTATGACAATTTTTGACAATTATGACAATTTTGACAATTTTGACAATTTTGACAGTTTTGACAATTTTGACAATTTTGACAATTTTGACAATTTTGACAATTTTGACAATTTTGACAATTTTGACAATTTTGACAATTTTGACAATTTTGACAATTTTGACAATTTTGACAATTTTGACAATTTTGACAATTTTGACAATTTTGACAATTTTGACAATTTTGACAATTTTGACAATTTTGACAATTTTGACAATTTTGACAATTTTGACAATTTTGACAATTTTGACAATTTTGACAATTTTGGCAATTTTGACAATTTTGACAATTTTGACAATTTTGACAATTTTGACAATTGACAATTTTGACAATTTTGACAATTTTGACAATTTTGACAATTTTGACAATTTTGACAATTTTGACAATTTTGACAATTTTGACAATTTTGACAATTTTGACAATTTTGACAATTTTGACAATTTTGACAATTTTGACAATTTTGACAATTTTGACAATTTTGACAATTTTGACAGTTTTGACAATTTTGACAATACTAAGAATATTCTGATATTGTTGTTCCAGAGAGTTTGCCAAATGAAAAACAAAAAATTCTTTAAATGTGTTTATTGAACTCGTGGCTCCAGAGAGTTGGTTGATATTCTTGATGGCCAACGAATGTTTATCGGAAAAAATATTCAAACTCAACCAACTTTTCCAATCGATTGTGGTTTTTTCGTTTTTTTCACAACAACATAAGCCAATGTTTACCACTCCAATAAATGGAAGAGAAGAAACAAAACCAAAAAAACAACTGTTTGAATATTTTAACACGGCATTCCACTTCCGTTTTTGGCACCTGTAGTTACCTATGCCAGCCGACTTGAATTAGTAGGGCTGCACTGTGCCACTATTATTTTCACTCGCTTTTTTCTGGAGCTACCGATTTCCCGCCAACCTTTTCCGATTTCTGCTTTCGATGGGAAGAGCTTAGCTTGTGGGGAAATTTTCCAATTCATCTGCCAGGGGGTAAAAGGTAAAAGTTCGGCCGCTGGCGGCAGCCGAGCATTTGACACCGTTCGCCATTACTTGAGCGCTCACATGCACACATCGAGAATGTGTGTGTTCCTTAACTTCTTCCTCAATGCTCTCCGAGGTTCAAAAAAGGGTTCTAGTGAAGCAAATCGAAAAGAATTCTCTCCCTCTGCTCCACCGACTTCATACTAAGAATCGAGCCAATGCCACCGAACACCACCAGTTGATTCGAAGTAAGATGATGATAGTATTGATGGCACTGACACACTTACACACCCTGACGATGACAGGGTTTCGATGGAACTTTTCCAACTCTTTTCTGCCCCAGTTATGAGATGATGTAATAACTTATGGTTTAGATATCGGATGCAGCTCGGGGAAAAGTGGGGGAGTGATTTCTTGTTAGAGAAGTATTACCTGGGCAAACTTCAATCTCTGCTTCTGCTACTTACAATTGTCAGCGTTGCTTATCCTGATTTTGACTTGAGAATTTTTAACTCAGGAAAGTTAGTTTTAAGTTTAGAAAAAAGTGGAATGTATTTTACCCAGTTAAGGTGTTCAGTTTTCTTTACCGTTGATTTAAACTTCGTTGGTATAAAAAGAAAATTCTTCACAATGAATTTTGAATTACAATTCTTCTATTTGAAATTTAAACTCCCAAATAATCGTGGAAATCAGAGATTTCCAATCTCAAATAAAAAAAAAACACACTTGGTAGTCTTTTCAAATCCATTGACATTTTTAGCGAAAGCAATTGCTATGACTAATGAACGGTTTAGCGTCACAGACAAAAGAACCTCTTTCATATTTTACAAAGATGATTTGCAACTAACGTGGCTCGAAAGCATTGGGAAGGGTACATTTATCTGTGATGGGAGTACACCATTAAGTTTACTTATCAGGAGAGGGCCCTTTTTAGAAATAACTTTCTCCTGACTACAAGCTGTTCATGAGTTGGATTTTTATACATAGTAAGTCACCCCAAACGGGGATGAAAAAATAGCTCCAACAAATGATAAATAAATACATCCATAAACAAACACACAGTTTCGATCATCAGAGGAAAAAAAACAACAAACTAACAAACCCAATGTTTTATTTTTAAACCTTAAATGAGAAAGTAAAAAAAAATTGCAAACAGAAACAATTCCCAAGCCGTGTTTAGTTGCCAGAACAGAATCGCACGTTCGCCGTTTTGTGTGATCTCTCTCTCTCTCTCAGTCCGTGTGACATCTTCTTGGCCACACTTGAAATGAGCAAAAATGATAGGAAAAAAAACCTAGATGATAGCCGCACAATTGCTGGCAATCTAGAAGAGAGTAGAGGGGTTATTTTTACCCTCTGTCAAATTTGTCGTTTGGGTCGTTTCATTTTTTTTTTCATTTCTGTGATCGGTCACATGGCTAACTTCTATGGGGTGGGTTGGCAGCTCTCAAACCGCGTGAGCAGATGAAAGATCATCTGTTGTCTAGTGAAGGGCTTCCAGGAATAACGTATCATTCAGTCTAAATGTTCAATTACTTTATTGGTTTAACAGTTTTTTGCACATGCGATAATTTTGAATGTTTTGACAATTTTAACAAACTTGACAGTTTTGACAATTTTACAATTTGGTTTATTCCAAAAATTTTCATAAATTTTAGAATATTACATTGTTATTTCAAAAAATTGATTTGATGCTGAACAAAAAACAAATGAAAATAAAGCTTCAAATAGTGGCTCCAGAGAGACACTTATAAGAATTTAAATTCAAATATTTCATTCGAAAATTATTAGACAATTCATTATCTTTCAATGATTATGGTTTATTAAACAATATTACACATTTAAAAAATTAATCAAATCTGAATCAAATTACTTGGAATGTTTAATGATGAAATAAGGCTTGTTATGATAATTTCTGCTGTAAAATTAGTTTTCTCTTGGCCAGTTGTTGTACATTGGTTTATTTTTTATTTAAGTAGTACAAAATTACAGAATATATTTATAACAAAGTATGTCATTAACAACTCATATTAGAGGATTATTATGCTGTCATTATATCTTAACAGAAAAAGTTGCAGATATTCATGAGAAAGATGCTGGAAAATGTCTGTTACAGTTCTTACAAAAATTCAAATAATACGTTATATACTGATTACATTTAGCGTCATATTATTTCGTAACAAAGATTAGATGCACAATGTTCAGAGTCTAAAATAGTTAAATTTAACTCACACACACATATTGACCAAAAATTTCAAATAAAAACACAAAAAAAAAAATGAAAATTAAATTTTTTTGTTGGTTTTTTTTTCAATTTTCATGATTTTGTAAATTTAAACCAATTTTTGTTAAAACACTCGTAAAGTTTTTGTTTTTCATAATAGTGTTTAACGATTTACGAAGATCTTTTATAGAGTTAATAAATGTAATGCATAGTTTATGAATTAAAAATATATATATATATATATATATATATATATATATATATATATATATATATATATATATATATATATATATATATATATATATATATATATATATATATATATATATATATATATATATATATATATATATATATATATATATATATATATATATATATATATATATATATATATATATATATATATATAAAATTTCAAGTCGAAAAGAATTCATACTTTAGTCGAACGTCGATAAAAATTTTCATTTGTTCAAAAATTATATTTGGGACCTTGAATTTTTCTTACCAATTTGTAGCACCCTGATGTGCTTTTATTTTGCCTTTTATGGAAAACACATATTTATTACTAAATGGTTAATTCCAGACAAAAATCAGCGTATCTTAACACCTCTATAAATTGTATAACTGTCCTAATATGGAAAATCGTTTATGGTGTTCATGAAACAAGAGTTGAAAATTTGAAGTTATTTTCGTAACTACACTAGCTGACCCGGTGTGCTTTGCTACACCTTTTAAAAATAAATGAAATTTGTAGAAATAATTCAAATCAATTTCATCATTTCAAAATGAGAACTGAAGCTGGAGTTTCGAATAGCAAAACAATGCACGGTGTCTCTGGGAGAAAACTTTATTTTTCGAAAATTAGCATCACTAATTTTTGCACCATTCGAAAACTTGGACTTCCCCCTTTCGTTTGAGCCCAAATTTAAATAAAAATCCATCGAAGGGTCTAGAACAATTTATATTTTTGGAGATTTTTTTAACATTTTTAATGGTTTTTAAGACTAAATTCTTCTAATCACTTTGAAAACGTTTGTCCTACCTTCAGTGTAATCCTTGTATATGTCAATAACATGATTTAATGGGAAATTTCCCTTGATACAACTTTGTAGAAGACATCAAAGTGATACAAATTGAGAGAAAAGAATTGGAATGTCACAAACAGAGTGACAAAAAAAGATTTATATTTGTTCCGGAATAATGAAACCCCATAAATGCTCATTATTTCAGATAATCCTGATCAAATTTATGTAAAAAATAAATTTTTATGTAAATAAACCATCCTGAACATTTATACACTCTACGAGCAATAACTAAGTTGGTAGAATACTATTTCTGGTCTTGCTACTATCAGTAATGGGAAGGATTATTAGATTATTCAAATCAAATAATAACTACTCTGTTTGTGACATTCCAACTCTTTTCTCTCAATTTGTTTCACTTTGATGTCTTCTACAAAGTTTTAGCCAGTTTCCATTAAGTAATGTTATTGACATATACAATTGGATTTACGCGTTTGCTGAGAAAAACGTTTCACAGTGGTTAGTAGAATTAGTCTTTAAAAAACCATTAAAAATGTTAAAAAAAAACTTCAAAAAAAATTGTTCTAGAACCCCCGATGGATTGTTTTAAATTTGGGCTCAAATGAAAGGGGAAAGTCCCAGCTTTCAAATGGTGCAAAAATTAGCGATGCTAATTTTAAATACATAAAATTGTTCCATCAGAGACACAGTGAATGTTGATTCTATCTTATTAGGTAAAACATGATTTTTAAAATTCTTATCCAAGTTCTGAAAGTTTTACTTCGTTTTCATAAGTATCATGATTTATTTTATTACTAGCTGACCCGGTGTGCTTTACTACACCTTTCATGATCAAATGATATTTTCAAAAATTATTCAAATTTATTGTTTTATTGGCATTATTTTAAATCAAATTATAACATATTTCATAAGCAACCACTACAAAATGAGAGCTGCAGCTGGAGTTTCGAATTGCTACACAAAGATAACTTAAACAAATATTCTGAATCTTACTCTTTAAATTTGTGTTAAAGATCTGATAATTTTAATCTGTCTGTAGGTTCCAATATTCCCAACTATATCCTATATTCCCAATTTTATCATCCTACTGCAAGAAATGGTATTCAAATACTTTTTGATGCCAAATATGGTTTATTTGCTCGATTAATTCTTGAGTTATGCAAAAAATTGTATGGAAGCCCCTCTTTCCCGTTTTATATCTTTCCACTGAAAAAAAAGGTGGGTTATCTCTCGTATCTAAATTCCCTCACATGATATGGTAGATATGGTTCAATTTGATCGATCAACTCTCCAGTTATACTGAAAATTGTAAGGGAAGGGGTTTCCCCCTTTTCATCCACCTCTTTGAAGGTGTAAGGGATACCAAATATTCATAGAAGTATTTCTCGTACCCAAACATCGTTCCATGCCAAATTTGGTTCCATTTGCTGTTGTAGTTCTTGAGTTATGCAATAAAAATTATATGAAACTTCCCTCCCCCTTTCATTTCTACCCGTTGGAAGAAGGAAGGGGTCTCAAACAATCATTAGAACATGTCACGTTCCCAAATATCCGCCCGTGCTAAATTTGGTTCCATTTGCTTGATTAGTTTTAAAGTTATGTAAAAAATTAAAAAGAGTACTCCCCCCTTTATATCTCCCTACTGGAAAGAGGGAGGGGTCTCAAATAATCGTAGAAATATTTTTCGTATCCAAATATCTTCCCATGCCAAATTTGGTTCCATTTGCTTTATTAGTTTTTGAGTTATGAAAAAAATATGAAAGAGGCCCCTCCCCCTTTCAACTGCAAAGAGGGAGGGGTCTCAAATAATCATTGAAATATTTTTTGTATCAAAATACCTTCCCACCCCAAATTTGGTTCCAATATCTTGATTAGTTCTCGAGTTATATGAAAAATTGTAAGGTAGCCCCCTCCCTCCTTCCTATCACGCCACTGAAAGGAGGGAGGGGTACCAAATATTCATAGAAATATTCCCCGTTCCCAAATACCACCCCATGCCAAATATGATACCATTTGCTTGATGGGATCTCGAGTTATGCTAAAAATTGTCTTTTGTTTGGGAGGCCCCTCCCCCCCTTAATGAGAGACTGAGGGGTTTCAATCCACAATAGGAACCTTCCCCTGCCTCCAATACCCCCACCTGCCAAGTTTCACGTAAATCGGTTCAGTAGTTTTTGAGTCTATAGGGAACAGACAGAAAGACAGACAGACAGACAGACAGAAATTCATTTTTATATATATAGATACCAAAATATATGTTCAATTGGTATGGATTTTCCACTCATTTCGTCTTCCAATCAAGATTGCCAAACAAAAATGCTTTGTATTTGCGAAAAAAAATTCTGACTTTCTGTGATTTAATCCAAATATTCTGTAATGGCTTTCTGTGATACTATTTCCATTAATTTCATTGAAAAGTCATGACAAATTGAGTCTTTTTTTACATTTTACTTGAGAAAATTTAATCAATACTACCAATCTTGTCATAATTTTCCAATTTAAAGTTAGAAACACAAAATAAATTTAGACATACTAATTTAATTTTTATCGAAGAACAAAATTTAAAGGAAAACCTGTGAATTCTGTGAATTTAACGAAAATTCTGTTTTCTGTGATACAGATTCTGTGATAAAAATTTGCTCAAAATTCTGTGAAATTATTGATTTTTCTGTTATTTCGGCCACCTTGTTTCTATAGCCGGGAGAATTTACGAACTACCATAAAAACATTGTCACATCGGAGGGTTTCATATTATTTGTACGCAAACAACCTCTCTTATAAAAGCTGGTCCCTGGTGATTGATTAGCGCTCAATAGATACACACAGATTGATGGGAGCCTCACTTCTTTCCTCTTTTAGTCCCCCACTACTTGAAGGAGGAATCCCCCACTACTTGAAGGAGGAATTCGTTTCTAATAATCATACTCACTTTTTCGCACCCAAAAACTCTCTCATACTATATTTGGTTCCATTATTGGTTGATAAGTTTTTGAGCTTTTAAATTTATAGGAGGTTCTGTATAATTTTAAAATACGGAACCCCCTTCTTCTTTCCGCTCATCACCCTGCAAGGCGGAAGGGTTTATAATAATCATAGAAACATATCTCGTACCCAAATACCTTGGCATGCCGAATTTAATTCCATTCGCTCGATCAATTCTCAAGTTATGCCAACAAAATTGCATTAGATAAGACCCCTTCCTATTTACTCATTGGAAGATGAGTGGTGTCTCAAAGCACCATTTATCGTGCCTTTATTCTTTTCCATGTGAAACTTGATTCATTTTTAGATAATATCTCTCAAAAAAATTGTATAAAATTGTATAAGAGGCTCCTTCCTCCCTTCTTATATCCTTTATGGAAGAACGGAGAGGTTTCGAATATCCATGTAACCATTTCTCGTAGCACATGCTCTCCCATGCCAAATTTGGTTCCATTTGCATTTGATTAGTTCTCAAGTTATGCAAAAACTTGTAAAGGGGCCTTTTTCCCTTTATCATCTTCCCATTCTAAGGAGGAAGTGGTACCAAATATTAATAGAAACATGCCAAATTTGAATCCATTTGCTCGAATCGTTCTCGAAATATCCAATAAAACTTGCATTAAAGTCCCACTTCTCCCTTCCTATCTTCCCGATGGAAGAAGGGAAGGACCTCAAACAAATATAGAACTATTTATCGTTTTCAGATATCCTCGTATGCCAAATTTGGTTCCATTTGCTTGAATAGTTTTCAAGTTATCATTAAAAAATGTATAGAAATCCTCCTCCCCTTTCATATGACCTCACTGGAAGGACAGAGGGATACCAAAGACTCAGAGAAACATTTATCCTACCCTAATATCCTCCCATACCAAATTAGGTTGCATTTGTCGATTTGTTTCTCAGTTAAACAAAAATTGTATGGAACCCCTCCCCCCCTTCTCCCCTCTTTCTATCTTCCCACTGAAAGGAATCAAATATTGAGTGAAAAATTTGTGGTACCCATAATACCATCATATGCCAAATTTGGTTCTATTTGCTTGAATAGTTTTCGAGTTATGAAAATTTTTTTATAAGGCTCCCCCATCCCCCTTCATGTCACCCTACTAGAAAGAAGGAGGGGTCTCAATTAATCATAGAAATATTTCTCGTATGCAAAAAACCTCCCATGCTAAATTTGAAATCATTTGCTTTATCGATTCTTAAGTTAAGTAAACATTTGTCTTTTGTTTGAGATGCGGATTTCATACTGCGCAAAAAGTCTTCATATAATAACAAATATAATTCAAATCTATTTTTGAAATCTAAACACTTAAGAAAACTTCCATTATTGTATACTTTGGACAACTGAGTTGAAAAAGGTGATGAAAATAGGCAATTTAACAAAGATTCCATCGAAAAATAAAGATCTATAAGCATTTGGAAGCAACATGAAAAAATATTTTTTTCTTACCAAAGATATTTATATTGGATTGGATGAACGTACTGATTATTTTGAGAAAAAGACGTATTTGATTTTTTTTTTGTGTTGATCAATGAATTGAAATGTATGTAAAAACTTTACAAGATAAAAACAGGACATTTTAAGAAAAGGACATTCATGAAAAAGGCGGGATACGTAAATACATGAATTTTTTGAAAAAGATACAACGACTCACCGACAGGACTTGAACTCACAATTTACGCTCCCACGGTTTCTAAGATATTTAATAAAAAATTACTATTTTTGGGAAAAAGGCATTTTTTTTTAATTTGGGAGGAAGGAGGGTCTACCATATGAAATAGGATGGGGCGATTATCTTAAACTTTGGATTTTTCCTATTTACACTACAATGAGTCATTCTACTGATTAAGGGTCAAATCGGAGAGGGTCGATGCATTTTCATGGCATCTAGGTATGAAAATGCATCTACATATAATTACCCATACATAGATACACTTAGTCCTAAAAACACCCCAGTATGCCTAAAATGAGGAAACAATTAGGAAACTTTTTAACAATCGTATGGAAAACTTCTTCTTTAAAAATCACGAAATGGGTTGAAAGTGGTCTGATAATAAGAATAATATACTTAATAATTAGATAGATACTCAAAATAATTTATAAAACATATTTTTTTTCACAGGTTCAAGTGAAAGGAAAAAGTTATTGATTATGCAAATCGAGTCTACGTTAGTTTTGAATCGTTGTTCGTTTGTTTGTTTGTTTGTTTTGATAATTTTTTTTGGTGATTTAGAGACCTTTTTATAATGATTGACCATAATATACATATGTTCTAGGATAACTTCAACGTAACCCTTTTGACGAGTTTCAAGTTTCAAGTAAGACTTTTTTCAAGTTTATTGAAATCGAAATATCGAAGCGAGTTAGACTAA
Source organism: Uranotaenia lowii (assembly GCF_029784155.1). NCBI lineage: Eukaryota > Metazoa > Arthropoda > Insecta > Diptera > Culicidae > Uranotaenia > Uranotaenia lowii. The sequence goes on along the minus strand of NC_073693.1, from coordinate 354,939,475 downwards.
GAATGACTTCTTAATTTTGTATTTTGATCTCTTGATTTGAATTTGAAAATCACATAATTGAAAAATGATTTCGGCTTGATTGAGTGGTAGAATTGAACATGGAAAATAGATGTATATTTTTTCATTTTTGCTCAAACTAAATGACGAATTTTTCTAAAACGCTCTTTCGGCGACCTCAGTTCATAAGAAATAAAAATTGTATATGGAAATTTACGATTATCCAGTATATGAAGCCATCCTGAAATGAATTTTCTTCAATTTGTTCTTTAAACTATGTGCATACTTCTGGATTCTGCTGAATTCCTAATTTCAAACCATATTGTATTCAAGCATGCAAGAAAATCATGGAATTCTTTTAAGTTTTCGTTTGTATCGAACTTTTTCGAGAATCACCGTCATCCATGTGTGTTAATAAATTGATAATCGCAAATACGGAAAGAAACAGTAGTAAATCCAGTACAAAGAGTTCAAGAATTTTTGCCAAATTGAATAAATATTTCTTTGACTTTTAAGATTATTTCAAATCTAAAATACCGCGATGATTCAGTAATGCCAACTGATGAAAAAGTGAAAGCAAAAATTAATTTGAAAACTGAAATGGTTTTATAATGTTTTATTAATAATCAAGCACCAGACAATTGTATTGAACAGTATTAAAATTTGGTATCTTTTAAATGATAAACAAAAAACAAGTTTGATGCTGCACGTTCCGAGCTTGTTGCTTACCCGATCAGGAGGGAAAAACAAAATTATATTAAAATGAGATATTTTGATACTATTTTTTTTTCTATCTAAATGAGTTATAATTCTGTACTCGTAGGATGTTAAAATATCAAAAATTATATCAAAAAATCTATGCGATCATAGCTAATCTATATCAGTTTTTGATATGCTCCTAAACGAGATTATATCTGGTTCAGATAGCATAGTTTGATATTAGGCAGAACGAATCCTATCAAAATTATAACTTATCAAGATATGAATGCTTCGAGAAAAAATTCTAGTGGAATGTCAGTAACCCACACTATTTGCTAAAATCATGCTCCTTTTTGTGTATCCCAGGATTTGATTCAAATTTATGAATCTGCTGAGCGAAACTCATTAAGTACGGTTTGGGCCGTTGACTTCAATGTCATTGTTTCATGGAAAGTTATATGCCCGATCAGGAGGGAAAAACTAAATTACATCAAGATGAGATATTTTGATACTATTTTTTTTTCTATCTAAATGAGTTATAATTCAGTACTCGTAAGATGTTAAAATATCTCAAATTATATCAAAAAATCTATACGATCATAGCTAAATTATATCAATTTTAGATATGCTCCTTTCAAGATTATATCTTGTTTAGATAGCATAGTTTGATATTGGGCAGAACAAAACCTATCAAAATTATAACTTATCAAGATATGAGTGCTTCGGGAAAAATTTCTAGTGGAATGTCAATAAACCGCATTATTTGCTAAACCCGATCAGGAAGGAAAAACTAAATTTTATCAAGATGAGATATTTTGATACTAATATTTTTCCTATTTAAATGAGTTTTTATTCAATACTCGTAGGATGTTAAAATATCTCAAATTATATCAAAACATCCATGCGATCATAGCTAAATTATATTAATTTTAGATATGCTCCTTACAAGATTATATCTCGTTCAGATAGCATAGTTTGATATTGGGCAGAACAAAACCTATCAAAATTATAACTTATCAAGATATGAGTGCTTCGAGAAAATTTTCTAGTGGAATGTCAATAAACCACATCATTTGCTAAAACCATGTCCCATTTTTGGTTTCCCGAAACTTGGATTAAATTTTATGAATCTGTTGAGCGAAACTCATAAACGTACGGTTTGGGCCGTCGACTTCGATGTCCGTGTTTCAGAAAAAGTTGTACGTTTATCAAAATAAGATATAATCATTTTATTTTGGGACAATCCGAAAAAAATCTTGATAATTGAAAATGAGCTAAACCCCATTCAAGTCTGTCAATCAGAATAAGATATAATTCAGATTGGAGAAACTTGAAATCGAAATGTTTGAGTACTTAATTATAACTGAATCAGATGTAAATATCTTGGTGAGATACGTTTGAATTATTATTTTGATATGCTCTCCTGATCGGGAAACCATGCTCTATTTTTGGTTTCCCAAAAATTGGATTCAAATTTATGGATCTGTTGAGCGAAACTCATCAATGTACGGTTTGGGCCGTTGACTTCGATGTCCGTGTTTCATAAAAAGTTGTACGTATATCAAAATAAGATATAACCATTTTATTTTAGGACAATCCGAAAAAAATCTTTATCATTGAAAATGAGCTCAACCCCATTCAAGTCTGTCAATCAGAATAAGATATAATTCAGATTGGAAAAACTTAAAATCAAAAATTTTGAGCACTTAATTATAACTGAATCAGATGTAAATATCTTAAATTATATGCATATCACAATAAGAAACGGTTATAGTATATTATAACAATTTGAAACAAATTCTTTATCGTTGAAAGTGAGTTCGATCCTATTCAAGAATACCAATTAATATAAGATATAACCAAGATTAAAGAAACTAAGAGTCGAAAATTATGACAACAATACTCTAACTGAAAAAGATATAAATATCTCGTTGAGATATGTTTTAGTTTTTATTTTGATATGCTCTGCTGATCGAGTAAGGATAAATTAAACAGGTTTTTTGAACCGTTTTGTGAATCTTATTTAGTTGCTCAAAATTATAAAAACCTTTGGTTAAGAATCTGGAATCTGAAACAAAGAATTCAGAATTGCAGACCATAACCGTTTCGTTTTCTAAGGCAACCCTTTTTTGGTAACGATTCAGTGGATGGTGGTGTGGGGGGAGGACTCAAAAACACCCCGAGGCGACAGACGTCCGCACCTGGGGGTTTGACAATTAAAAAATCTTCTACTCGAGGACTTGAAGGCCGGCCTGGCTTGGCTTGGCTTGGCTGACAACGAAAGTGAGAGCCGAGACAACAATCGTCAGTCGCGTCGTACTCGACCTTTGTGTAGCGTGGCCAAACGGGAATCCATCAAGGATCGCCCCGAAATCCCGGCGGGTTTTCGTGTTTCTTCTGGCTTGTTGCAAATGCACGTGGCTTGCCATTCATCAGCTAAGGGTGCCCGTCGGCCTTTTTTTTACATTTGATGGTTTTTTTTTTCGGTTCAAAAGGTGTGACAAGTGCCAAAAGTGCTGCTGTCTATCGGTGATCGTCAGAAGCGGTTCGGAAAAGTTATTCTTCCTCGAGACATAGAGAAGGCGAAAAACCCGCACACAAAATAGAGAAATCCGTCGCAAATTTGTAACGATGACGGTGTGCTTTTGGCTCGTGATAAAGCGAAAACGATAAATGGAGACAACCGCTGAAGGAAGGACGAAGAAGATCTATCTCTAACTGTCAGCGGAAGGGAAGAATGACAGTTTAATTAGTTGTCAGACGGTGGTGGTGTGATCGAGTGTATGTGTTGTTGTTGTTGTCGTGGTTCGCCAGAATCCCGCAAAAAAAGGTGTTTGATTGTGCTCTGTGTTAGAAGATTTTCCCGGTGAAACAAAATTCCTGATAGAAGGAAGAAAAAAAAAAAATAGTTAAACCGACCAGCCATCCCAGTGTTTGTTTTGTGAGAGGTCTGTCTGCCTATGGTGGTCAGTGATTTGAATCGGTTGATGCTCGGAGCGCCACCATCCATACCAAAACAACAACAACGACAGCAGCAGGCCAACAACAACAGGCCTACTACGATGGCCGAACGAATCAGGCAAGTTTTCAACGAGGTGGCGATTGTGATTGATAAAAGTGGAGCAGGAGGCGGAGGCAATGGGAAAAACAACAACAACATGAATTGGATCACGGCGGCCATGCTGGCGGAAAAGGAAAAAGGCAACAAGTAGGTGACTAATGTACTCTCGCTGACATGAAGTTTACAGACAACCCTTGTTTATTTTTATCTTAGTGATTATTGAATTTTAATTTGGACTTACAATCATTGTGGCTGTCTTAACGTAATAAATAGTTCTCGCTTACCTGGAATTAGAAGAAAATGAAATATTATTAGATTGGTAGAAAGGAAAGAATGAATAACTTTTAATGATAATAATTTTAAAGTATTCGAATTAATCAAGGTTCATTTAGCCAAGTTTTTCGCTATTAGCATGTTTTTTTAACAAATAGTTTTCGTAAATAACACGGTGTCAGAGAAAAAAAATATATTGAGTCCTTTTCAATGGAAAACATTTAGAAATTTTTTTCACAAAAATGACAAAAATGACAAAAAAGACAAAAATGACAAAAATGACAAAAATGACAAAAATGACAAAAATGACAAAAATGACAAAAATGACAAAAATGACAACAATGACAAAAATGACAAAAATGACAAAAATGACAAAAATGACAAAAATGACAAAAATGACAAAAATGACAAAAATGACAAAAATGACAAAAATGACAAAAATGACAAAAATGACAAAAATGACAAAAATGACAAAAATGACAAAAATGACAAAAATGACAAAAATGACAAAAATGACAAAAATGACAAAAATGACAAAAATGACAAAAATGACAAAAATGACAAAAATGACAAAAATGACAAAAATGACAAAAATGACAAAAATGACAAAAATGACAAAAATGACAAAAATGACAAAAATGACAAAAATGACAAAAATGACAAAAATGACAAAAATGACAAAAATGACAAAAATGACAAAAATGACAAAAATGACAAAAATGACAAAAATGACAAAAATGACAAAAATGACAAAAATGACAAAAATGACAAAAATGACAAAAATGACAAAAATGACAAAAATGACAAAAATGACAAAAATGACAAAAATGACAAAAATGACAAAAATGACAAAAATGACAAAAATGACAAAAATGACAAAAATGACAAAAATGACAACAATGACAACAATGACAAAAATGACAAAAATGACAAAAATGACAAAAATGACAAAAATGACAAAAATGACAAAAATGACAAAAATGACAAAAATGACAAAAATGACAAAAATGACAAAAATGACAAAAATGACAAAAATGACAAAAATGACAAAAATGACAAAAATGACAAAAATGACAAAAATGACAAAAATGACAAAAATGACAAAAATGACAAAAATGACAAAAATGACAAAAATGACAAAAATGACAAAAATGACAAAAATGACAAAAATGACAAAAATGACAAAAATGACAAAAATGACAAAAATGACAAAAATGACAAAAATGACAAAAATGACAAAAATGACAAAAATGACAAAAATGACAAAAATGACAAAAATGACAAAAATGACAAAAATGACAAAAATGACAAAAATGACAAAAATGACAAAAATGACAAAAATGACAAAAATGACAAAAATGACAAAAATGACAAAAATGACAAAAATGACAAAAATGACAAAAATGACAAAAATGACAAAAATGACAAAAATGACAAAAATGACAAAAATGACAAAATGACAAAAATGACAAAAATGACAAAAATGACAAAAATGACAAAAATGACAAAAATGACAAAAATGACAAAAATGACAAAAATGACAAAAAGGACAAAAATGACAAAAATGACAAAAAGGACAAAAATGACAAAAATGACAAAAATGACAAAAATGACAAAAATGACAAAAATGACAAAAATGACAAAAATGACAAAAATGACAAAAATGACAAAAATGACAAAAATGACAAAAATGACAAAAATGACAAAAATGACAAAAATGACAAAAATGACAAAAATGACAAAAATGACAAAAATGACAAAAATGACAAAAATGACAAAAATGACAAAAATGACAAAAATGACAAAAATGACAAAAATGACAAAAATGACAAAAATGACAAAAATGACAAAAATGACAAAAATGACAAAAATGACAAAAATGACAAAAATGACAAAAATGACAAAAATGACAAAAATGACAAAAATGACAAAAATGACAAAAATGACAAAAATGACAAAAATGACAAAAATGACAAAAATGACAAAAATGACAAAAATGACAAAAATGACAAAAATGACAAAAATGACAAAAATGACAAAAATGACAAAAATGACAAAAATGACAAAAATGACAAAAATGACAAAAATGACAAAAATGACAAAAATGACAAAAATGACAAAAATGACAAAAATGACAAAAATGACAAAAATGACAAAAATGGCAAAAATGACAAAAATGACAAAAATGACAAAAATGACAAAAATGACAAAAATGACAAAAATGACAAAAATGACAAAAATGACAAAAATGACAAAAATGACAAAAATGACAAAAATGACAAAAATGACAAAAATGACAAAAATGACAAAAATGACAAAAATGACAAAAATGACAAAAATGACAAAAATGACAAAAATGACAAAAATGACAAAAATGACAAAAATGACAAAAATGACAAAAATGACAAAAATGACAAAAATGACAAAAATGACAAAAATGACAAAAATGACAAAAATGACAAAAATGACAAAAATGACAAAAATGACAAAAATGACAAAAATGACAAAAATGACAAAAATGACAAAAATGACAAAAATGACAAAAATGACAAAAATGACAAAAATGACAAAAATGACAAAAATGACAAAAATGACAAAAATGACAAAAATGACAAAAATGACAAAAATGACAAAAATGACAAAAATGACAAAAATGACAAAAATGACAAAAATGACAAAAATGACAAAAATGACAAAAATGACAAAAATGACAAAAATGACAAAAATGACAAAAATGACAAAAATGACAAAAATGACAAAAATGACAAAAATGACAAAAATGACAAAAATGACAAAAATGACAAAAATGACAAAAATGACAAAAATGACAAAAATGACAAAAATGACAAAAATGACAAAAATGACAAAAATGACAAAAATGACAAAAATGACAAAAATGACAAAAATGACAAAAATGACAAAAATGACAAAAATGACAAAAATGACAAAAATGACAAAAATGACAAAAATGACAAAAATGACAAAAATGACAAAAATGACAAAAATGACAAAAATGACAAAAATGACAAAAATGACAAAAATGACAAAAATGACAAAAATGACAAAAATGACAAAAATGACAAAAATGACAAAAATGACAAAAATGACAAAAATGACAAAAATGACAAAAATGACAAAAATGGCAAAAATGACAAAAATGACAAAAATGACAAAAATGACAAAAATGACAAAAATGAGCTTTCCGTGAGAAATTTCCAGAAAACTTTTTTTTGTTTACACTTAAGTAAAATAATTATTGTAGAACGAACTCACCAAATAAATTCTGGGCCCTGATAGTCGATTCAACTTTCCAGTTAGATCTTGACGGATTTTCGCTCTACATAGCGCCTAAGGAAAACTATGTTCAAAGTCTTTACTTCGCAGAGGGAGACTGTTACTTTCCCAACGATCACTTTTAACCGATTGTCAACTTTGGAAGTACGATGTTTCTCTATTTTTTCCAAGTTTAGAATCAATTTAACCACTAAAATATTTAAAAGTAAAATTTTCCCCGACTGAGTGAAAATAAAACGCGTCCGTTTCCAATGGAATCATGGCCTCCTCTTTCTGAGAAACGAAACATGGCAAAAGTTACAATAGGGTTCAATAGCCAAGACAACTTACTAGTCGATTTCCAGCTCTGTTTTCTTTTGTAGTTTCGAAGCTTACAACATTTTTCAACTCTTTCATCGTAATAAAAAGGTTGAATTTTTGTTCTAGCAGAAACGGCTGCATTTTGACACAGTACTGAATTGAGAATTCAATGTCAATTCTACATTGACCTTGCCAATGTTTCTTGTATTAAATCCAAATTCCATTAACTCCAGGCTACAAAAACTATTTTTAAGGCAAATCTTCGTCTATAATTCTTCTCATTTTTATATTTCCCTATCTGTTTCCTGTTCTCTTCGAAAATTGACGATCTAGGTCTTAGAAAACAATTGTATACATACAAAACGAGTTTGGCTCCTTAAAGCCGTTTCAAATAAAGAAATTACAAAAAAAAATTTTCAAGATGATCCTGATACGGCACTTGAGCATATCCTGAATCCTTCTGATTCTGATCCGAGATCTGATGCTGATCCAGATCCGGAACCTGTTCCTCAACCAGATCTAGAGCATGATCCTTAGGTTGATCCTAATCTAAGCTTTCTAGATGGCCCGGTTTTATCCGGACTTGCTCGGATATTCAGTACAAATTTTAAGAACGGTCGAGCTTGTCCGGTTTGTTGAGAAATGTTCAGATTTTGCCCGTATGATTCCACTTTCTTTGTAAAAATGAACCAAAATCTCAAATCCAGTAACTACCTATATTTTTTCCAAAATTTCTCGGATATTGCCCGGTTTTTGTGTTGAAAATTTTGGAATCACCTGCTTCGATTTTGCCAGTTTTTTTAGTTCAAATATCCTAGATTTGCCTGGCCCGGATACGATCGGAAAAAAATCTGGCAACCTTATCCCAAATCTCATATTGACTCTAATACTGATTAGAAACCTGATCCTGATTCAGATGTATGTAATGATGCTGAAAATAATTTGTATTCTGATCCTGTTTCAAAAGCTGATCTTTATTTCAATTCCTATCAGAAAAATGGTCCAGATCCAGAGTCCAATCATGATGGGAAATATGATCCGTATCCCGATACTGATAAAAAAAGCTGATCCTAATCTGGAACGAGATTCCAATCCTAATCCGGAAATTGATTCTCATCCTGATCATCCTGATCCTGCTCCGAAATTTGATATAGACTTAGATTTTGATCCAGGTATTGATCCTGATTATGAACCTGCTCGAATTTATACGAACTTGATCCTACTCCTGAACCAGAAATCATCCTAGCCCCCATCATGATCCGGAACCTGTTATTGAACTTAACCCTGGTCACGATCATGATTATGATCCTGAACAGGGTTTCCATCGTGATGAAACGTAAAGCTGTGAGTGAAGACTTTTGGCCTGTTACACCCATTTGCGTGAAGAGCTTCGCAAGTCACAAAACGGAAGAATATTGACAATAGTCTTGTTTTTGTGAGTAGTGAGGTTCCCTCGATCGAGTACGGAGCCGTTTTGTTGAGGGAAGATTGCTAGCTCAGTCAAGCATGACGGATGGATTCTTGCAACTCTGATCCTGAATACATAAATTTTAATTTGTACTCTTAAAGTGTTGCATAAGCAGGATGGCCAGCGAACCGGGGAAAAATGGGAAAAATCTGGTTTTCCTTAAAAACCGTGAAAATTCTTTATATATATTTTTCTGAAACAAAAACCTATTGAATCCCAAAAAAAATATTCATTTCATCAAGATGAATGTTTTTTTCAGAAGTTTTTAACCCTTAGTCGTTTATTACAGGATGGGAAACCATTCGGGAATAGCGAGAAAAAATAGGACTTTGAATTTCATGAGTATAATGCGGGGAAAAGTTGAAAATTTCTTCAAAATCGGGACTGTTGAGCTCAGCGCATACTTTTGAGGACTCTGAGCTGTTCCGTTCCTGTTAAAAAATATGTTTAATGCATGTGTTTCAAATTAACAAAATCTCCGTAGTAAAATATCTCGAGAATATACTAATTTTTTAAAGCTCAAGGATATTGTTGAATATGAAAAAAAAAAAATTAAAATTAATTAACTTTTGTTTACTGCGAAGCTGGAATACGTTAAGTTTTAGTAATAGCTTTTATGACAGTAATTGATAGAAGAATTTTATATTTTGTACCATAGTGCATTCTGGACTAATCTCTGGAAAAAAGACCTAAAATATGGATAAAGAGATAAGCTTTTTTATAATTACAATTAATTGTAAAAAGACATTTAACTCATGATTTTTTTTATGCCGAGAATTCACATCAATTGTTTCGGGTTAGTAAGAAAAAAAAAACCGTAATCGTCGCGGCGACTAAACTGTTAAAAGAAGTAAGTGAAAACAATTAAAGTTAATACATACGTTGAAATCAAATAGTTTTTTGACTTGATTCACATCCCGAAAACTATAATGTTCGGAACTTCATCACAAGCTCATTTTTTTAAAAATAGGTTTTACTGAATCGAAACTTGATAAAATTAGCAGCCATGTTACAAACATATTTGAAATGAGTGAAAAATTTTGAAGTGTACAATCAAAAATCGAATGAATTCGTTTGAATAAATAAAGATGAAATTTCTATAGAACGGAAAAAGCTTGATATAAATTTAGTATTCATTCAGTCCTTTCTCACCTGTAGGACTGAATGAGCTTGAGGTTGAGCTTGCTATCAACTACGGTCCACCTGCGGCCCCATCTGGCCAATGGCATAATGGTTGCACTCCGTGAACTCACCTGTAGGACTGAATGAACAAATTTACTTGAAATGTAACATTTCTCAAAGGTCTTCTTATCAAATGGTGTTTTGAAATGTTTTTAACAGTGAGCATTTTTTAACGTTACTTTACTTGTTTTTGGCTGTTTTGATTTGAGTTCACGGTACTTTTATAAAAATCTTAATATTCAATAGGTCCACGTTTTCATTGTAACCGAAAAGAAATATATTAAATGCGGGAAATAAAAAAATAAATTAAACTGAGTTGCCACCATATTTTTTGGTTGATTGAAAGTTATGTTGAAAGAAGGTACCAAGTTTTAAAATGATTTTTACTAGTTTCTACATTCTTTATAAGATAAAAAATGTTGAAAATTGCAGTTGATTGAATAACGGAATAACTTTTGATACATCTAAATTTTATTCCTTAACAATTTATCACTCAAAATCAGAATTCAAAAACCAAATTTCACTAATAATAATAATAATTTTTAAAATTTGGCTTAAGATTTCATATGTTAAAATCGTATAAATATATACAATTTTAAGGTCGCACTGGAAATTTATTCTCAAGATTTAGATATATCGTCAAATTAAAAATCCCGTTCTGAACACTCAGGTTTTAAAAACGTATTCTTAAAAAAAATAATTTAAATTTTAGCCAACCAAAAAACCGGGAAAAACCTGAAATTCATACAAGGAAACTTACTGGTCACCCTGCATATGACAAAGTTCTAGGATAAAGTTAACGTTTTATGAAGGTTTATGACGGTTTTTTTACACTATACTCTGTGTAAATCATTCGTAAATTTTGAAGTACGGTTTATTGAATTTTAGAGAAATTGAATTATAGTGTATTCGTCTTTATTTTCTCTCGAGATTCTATCTATCACAGGTATTTTTATAATTTTTTTTTATTTCTATTAAGTTAAAAAAAATAGAAGTCAACGCCCAAAACTAGTACAAATCACGCTCGATTTTGGCACTGTTCAACTTTGGTAAGCAAGCGGAAATCTAACGGTTTTTTGAAACAACATTTCCTAATATGTTCTGTTTTTACAGAACCAAATTAATTTAGACAAAACTCATGATACTCTTTTACCTTAACAATAACAATGAAAATAACTCAACAATGGCCTACTATCAGGGCTGGTAGCGGTTTGACAATGAAATAGTAGGGACTTTAGTGACCAAAATTTGAAAAAAAGTGACCAAATAGTGACTTTGAGGACCGAAAAAAGTGACCAAATAGTGACTATGTAGAACGAAAAAATAACTTTGAAGTACAAAAAATGTGACCAGTCAGGCCCGTGCGATGGACCCTTCCGGGGGGGGTTTTCAAAATTCAAATTTAGATAAAAATTAATAACAATACCAAAAATAAACAATTGAAAAGGAAAGGGTTTTCTTACACCATTTATCACTCATGTTCAACACAAAAACTAAAAAAATGACTGATTAACAAAATTTTGGAAACATATTACAATGAATGTTTCAAATTTTCGATAAGTCAAGAAAGTAAGAAATAAATTAGTTTCAAAAGAATTTCTTAGCAAATTTAAAATTAAAAAATATCTGAATCCTTAAATGAATGTCTAATCTTGTACAAAACTAAGCATGAATAGATGTTTGGAAAATGATAATAATTGTTAATTTTTATTAATCTAAATTTGGAATTCTTTTCCTCATTTTTAACTGGAAGTTTAGGGAGAAATTCCGCTGTCACGATTTAAAATGTAAATTACCGATTACTGAATAAGAAATGAATTTTGAACCGAATTTATTCAATGTTTGATGTTTTAATTTATATTTATAAAAAGAAGAATATATTTATAATTATTTTAAAAGTGCCAGTTATAGAAGCCAGACATAAAACCTTTAATAAAGTAAAATCCTCCATGTTTAACTACACTGACAAAGAAATGTTGGAAAATGAGTAATTATGTGAATGATAAAAACTGATAAAAAATTAAAAATAATGAGTTCAAAACTTTTGTTATTAACACTGCGTATTAAAATTTATTTTGAAAGTTGCTAATAAGAACAATTTTTCAAACTTTTGAGATTAATTTAAAAATCATGATCGATCCAAAAATATGATTTCATATAAAAAATATTAATAAAAAGTTTTTAAAGTTTCAATCGCAAGTTTTTAAGCTTTGAATTACAAGCTCTGAGTATTTTGTCTCTTTTGATTAAAATATTGGGTCCTGAAAGAACAGATGGTTGAAATTATGTTTTTTTTTATTTAAAATTTGGAGTTAAAGGCTTATGGTTGAAGAACACGAAAGTTTAGAATTTAAAAACAAGGAAACAATTGTTAAAAATATGTCTTAAAAAATTTAAAAGTTTGATTAAAACAAAATCCGGCAAGTTGATTATAAAATTGAAAAAAAAAAACTGTACAATAAAATTCGGTAGATTTATTTAAAAAATTGAAAAAACAGTATGGAAATAAAAAAGATTAGTTTTTAAAAACATTTCAGGAAGAGTTTTTTCAATAAACATGTTTCATCATTACCATTTTGGTGCTTATTTTTTCAATTATTGATTTGGTAAATAGTGTCCTCAACTACTCAACTCAACTTGTCAAATTCGGCCATTTAGTTTTGGTAATAAAGAGTTTATTACTAGTAAAATTGATAGATAACTGATTATGGAAAAATGTCATTACAAGTATTTTTGACATCAAAGCAGAAAGTGTAAAAATACTTGATTCTATTTAAAGCTCATTAATTCATATAAAACTTTTATTTCTAAATAATATGTTTTTGATTTGAGTTTTTGTAAAAAGAAAGTGCAGAAACTTCTCTAAATATTTTAAATTATTTTCATTTCAATAACAAACCCACCGTACGAGGAAAGGTGTGCTCTGATATGTCTAACTTCACTCGAAAAGCGGCGCGTCGAACTGCAGCAAGGTTTTATATTCGACACATTTACCAACCGTATTGACTGTGCTTACATTCTACAACGTGTTAACATTTATGTACCAACGAGAACACTTCGACAACGTCAGTTTCTTTCAATTCCTCACCACCGTGCTGCCTATGGCCAAAATCACTCATTGACAAGTGTTGTGAACTTTTTAATTTAGTGTATAAATTGTTTAATTTTAATATGTGCAAACGTCGTTTTAAAATAGGCTTAAGAAAAAATTCCTAGTTTTTAAGTCATCAGTCTGTACGGTAATTAAACCAAAGACGAAATAAATAATAATAAATATAAATTAGTTGAAATTACTGTTTAAATTCATTGCACCTAAAAAAGTGTAATTTTTGTGGTCTTGTGTAAATTTTTACAACCCTTTTTTTAAGTATTTAGAAGAACAAAAAACACCGAATAAAATTGAGTCTGAAATTGTTTTTTAAAGAATATTTCATATCATCATAACATTTGTTATGACATAAAAGATTTTTTTTCATAAAAAAATGGTTCGTTTCAATCTCAATCTTAGTTACACTTCTTAATAAAAACCCATTCTAACTAAAGACGAGATAGGGTTTTTGTATATCAAGTTTTGAGTTCCAATACAAAAGGTTGATTGAACTAAAAACTATAATCTACAATCAAAGTTAGTTTCAATTCACGAACGTCAAATAATGTGAATGTCGTAGATCGAAATGTCTCAAGCCAAGGGTGATTCATGCCGAAATTCCGCCGAAGGCGAAACAAATTTCTGACTGACTGATCAAGTAATTTACCGTTACTACCGTCAATATTGACACGCGCAATTCAAATTACTCTTTCTGTTGCGGACGGAATAAAGAAAACGCCGATTTTCGATAGCAGTTAACACAGCTTCAAACTGTAATTATATTTTGGATATAAATCTTATAATTCAGGTTTTTGTTATTTTAATTCTTGTTACTTACAATTTCAGTGTTCTAAGTGGCTTTCGCGTCCGAACAATATTTTGTTTATCTTCGATTCAATGTGTGTGTGTGGTAGCTGCACTTTTAATAAATAAGTTAGGATAAATTTCGCAATATCTTTCAATTTCCATACCTGAACGAAATTGGGCTACAATTTGCCAGTCACACTATTGTAATCTATAAGTTATTCTAACCTGAACTTTGTCGGTGCCGTAACTTTTAGAGTCGCAATTCATCCGTACTAACAAATGCGTTTCTCGCAATCCGACCGTACTATTAGATTTAAGAACTTTTAGAAACTATATGAATTAAGTATAGTCGTAATGTTGAGTTATGAACTCGTGTGTTCTCTCACTTTTCTGTTTTGGTCCAACGGCCGTCGATAAGAGCCCTTTCACCGAGAGTCGCTATAAAATGGAAGACCATTTTTCAGAGAGCCGACAATCTTCGATGTTGTTACGACGTCCAGTGTTGCTGATGTTAACACTTTCATTGGATTATTATCGGTGAAAAAAGTGACTTTTGGTGATAAAAGTGACCATTTTTTGGAAAATAGTGACTTTAGTGACCAAATGATGAAAAAAGTGGCTTTTTAGTGACTGACCCAAAAAAAGTGACCAAGTCACTAAAAAGTGACTCGCTACCAGCCCTGTACTATGGACTCCACAAGCAACTGCGGTCGAGAAGACTTAGCCCTCGCACGAAGTGTAACCTGTATACGACGCTTATTAGACCGGTTGTTCTCTACGGGCACGAGACATGGATATTGCTCGAGGAGGACCTGTGTACACTCGGAGTATTCGAGCGACGAGTGTTAAGAACCATCTTTGGCGGCGTACAGGAGAACGGAATGTGGAGGCGAAGGATGAACCACGAGCTCGCGCGACTCTACGGCGAACCCAGTATCCAGAAGGTGGTGAAGGCTGGCCGGATACGCTGGGCGGGACATGTTGCGAGAATGCCGGACGACTGTCCTGCAAAACAGGTGTTCGCCACGAATCCGGTAGGAACAAGACGAGCAGGGGCGCAACGAGCAAGGTGGTTAGACCAAGTGGAGCGTGATCTGGCGAACGTGGGGTGCCCGAGGAATTGGAGAACCCATGGACCGAGTGAATTTTAGGAATTATGTTCGTCAAGTAATGTCGTAAGACGGAATACTATGTAAATACATAATAATCAACAATGGCAAAATAGTAGAAATTTGAAAACAATGAAAACCAAAAAAGCGATCAAAAGACCTAAAGTGATAAAAGAAAACTAAAAAATAAAGAAAATTATAAACCAAACGAAAAAAGTTTCAATAACGTGATCAAAAATAATAAAAAATGAACTAAAAGCCATGTTATATTTGGCAATTGTAAATTTGGCTGATTAAAGTAGATGAAAGTAATTATCACTGAACCAATCATGTATGAACAAATTTACTAGTAGACATGTCTTCAGTAGAAAGCTTTGCCGTTTAAACAGTCAATCGTAGGCCCCGTCAGGTTTAGCCTGATTTAGCTTGCTGCCACTACACCTGGGATATATTTTAATGGTACCAGAAGAATAATGTTGATATTTTTGTTTAAAGTTTTATTCCACCAAACTGTCCACAGTTTCGTCCCATCGAAAGATGTTGGGCAATAATCAAACGTAAATTGAAAAAGGATTTCAAGTCAATCAAATCATTATCTGAAATGGCAAGTTGGTACAAAAATGTCCGATACGGTTGATATTACCATTGTTAAGAAATCTACAAAAAAATATTTTTAACAATTTTGTACATTATTTCCTCATGGAGAAATTGAAAATTGTATGTGACCAGATTCTTAGTAGTACCTACAAGCTTTAATTATAATAACAATTTTTAGTCATTATTAAAGACGTGCTGGGTGATTTTCGTCTATAAATATTTTCTTGCTATCGAGTGAATGCCTTGGAAATTTTTAGATCACTCATTCATACGATTAGAATTGCATCAAGCCTACTAAATAGTGGATTTCTTGGACCAATAATCAGAATAATGTTGTACTTTCCGGTTGAAGTTTGACGATAATGATTTGCAATTGAATCGGTGAGTAGAAACGGCGGTAGTATATTCATGCGGAGGTGAATTTTTGCAAACCCAGTAAAGCTTTCTTCAGCGTGAACTTCAATAAAAACTGTGATGGAAAACTGCATCAAAATGATTAAGATGGGCCTAAATCACCTGGAAAACCAATAGTTTGACTTTATTTGGTTTTAACTGCTAAATAGTGCTGCCATCTACGACTTGAACGGGAAAAAGTGTAATTTACTGAAAAAAATATCAAAGCTTTTGAATCAAAACCTTTTTTTCTGATTCAAAATTAACCCATAATTTCTGTTTCATCATTTAACGTCATGTTAAAGAAGAAATTTAGCAGTTTCATAAAGAATTATAGCTCAAATGTCAAATTTCTTGGTGCTACAGGAAAATCTCTTAAAAACCCTTTTAAAATCTTTGAAAACGCCTAAAACACAGTTGTATATTCAAATAGTTTGTAGAAGCATTTTTGTAGAAAAAAAATTAGCGGTACTATTCTTCGTTCAAAAAAAGAAAACTCTTGCTTGATTTATCCATTGATCAATTTATAGCTAGTTGAAGAAATAAATTGCGATGATTTTCAATCATTCATATTTTAACAAGCAAAACACAAAATAGTACTATTCTTGTTTCGTTCTCTGTAAGGATTTGATTTTTAGTGAACATTTTTTTAATTTTCCAAAAACGACTCATCATTTTGATTTTTTGAATAGACGAAAAAAACGAAGAAAATAGTTAATCCATTGGTGGGAACATTCGGAGCCCTAAGTAGTGTATTAGTAGTGTATTCTTTTGCTGGATTAGAACCACTATTCGTCTTATGGTTTATCAAAAAATGAAATCTTAAACATATTCTGGATTAAGCGTTCCTGAATTTTTCTAGATCGTATCCGAGCATTTGATTTAAAAAAAACAGGCAACATTCAAGTATTATCAAAAAATTTCCAGGGAGCTCCCGAATGAAAACATTTCTAACATTTATTTTTCAAGAAATCGTTGCTGGACCTCTTCTACTTCCTAGAATTTTGTATTGTCACAAACACAAAATACACAGCCTTGCAGCTGTAAAATTTTGCAGTTCACGTTATGATTGGGCAAAAACAATTCAAAAATGTCTACCGGCAGATGGAGTTATCTGTTTTAATGATTTGTTGAAAAATAAATGTTAGAAATGTTTACATTCGGGAGCTCCCTAGAAATTTTTTGGTAATACTTGAGTGCTGCCTGTTTTTTTGAAATTAAATGCTCGGAAACGAACTAAAAAAATTCAGGAACGCTTAATCCGGAATATGTTTGAGATTTCATTTTTTGATAAACCATAAGACGAATAGGGGTTCTTATCCAGCAAAAGAAGTTTATCTGTAATGCACTACATAGTGCTCCGTATGTTCCCAATGGATTAACTATTTTCTTCGTTTTTTCTACCTTTTTTGGTTTTAAAAGCTAATTCAACTTCAAAACTCTGAAAATGAAATTGCTTTTATCTGCACTTCAGCGCCAATTTCCAACCCAATTATCTCCGGGCACCGCAAATGTGAAGAAGCCCGGAATTGAATGAAAGAAAAACGGCAACACCACAAGCTGCTACACTTCTACCCACTAAACTAAGTAGTATGAACGAGTACATCGCTGTTGGATAGCGCAGCTAAGCATCAAAGGTTTTTTTTCCGGAGAAATTTGAGCAGCAAAATCATCTCCAGGACGAAACAGCAAATGTCGTTTTACACTTGTGCAATTTACATTTTCGGGACACGGGATTTGAAAGGTGGATTCCAGCTGAACGAACGAAAGAAAGAAAGAAAAATGCTCGTCGGATAATTGCGTTTTACCCATGTCTTGCCATTGTGTCCGGACTTTTGGTCGAGCTATTCCGGAATAAGTATGTATGTAGGTGTTTGAAGAGAATTTTCCGGTGTAAAACGGATTGGAAAGACGGAACCGACACCTGCAGATGTCCCAAATCACAAACATTTCCGGCTCCGGAGGGGTGCCGTACATATGTATGTATCTTCGATACCAAGCTACTGGTTTCGGTTAACGTTAATGGTATGGCGGCCCCAAACACACAATGGAAAGCAATTTTCCGTAACCACATGTGTGGATTGAATTGTGGCTTTCGAAATTTATCAATGCTGCTACATCGGTTTCAAGGTTTGGGTTACTTTTAAGCTTTAACTAAGGAAATTGATTTTTTTCAAATTTTTTCGTATTCAAAAATATCGGAAAATTTCATTTGAATCGAATGCTTTCTAGATTCTTAAAAAGTTGTATATATTTTTTTGTAATTTTTAAATTAACAAAAAACTGGTTGGATATTTTGTACCAAAAGAATTTCCCATCTACTTCGATCTTTTTGCAGCAGAAGTCTCAACCTGATTTAGTGTTCTGTGAGTTTATCAAGAGCAGAAGTCTCAATCTGCTTCAAAGTTTTCCCTTAGCAGGAAAATTTCTTGTTTTGCTTTTTTCAAATTGAGCAGTCCAATTTAACAATTTTCATGAGAAGAAGAATCAATTTGCTCAGTTTTCAATCGTTTTCTTCCATAAATTTTATCTATTTTCATCCCGTTTTATCAAAACAGACGAATTTGTTCATCCTAACAGTTACAAGTCAAATCCTTAATTTGCTTCAACATGAGCTCAGGACCAACTTGTTTCTTTTGAAAACCAAATTTTTTTAGGATTTTTAATAATTTTTTTAAGTACAAAGTTTTAACAAATTTTAACATTGTCAAGCCACTTCAAAGTAAAGAAACGTTGCCCAACAGCAATTTAAAACTAAGATTGTCGCCGAAACGTTCATCAGTTTGCTTACCCCCTCAGAAAAATTTGAACCCAAGAATGTTACAAAGTATCAACGAAGCGCAAGAAAATGTACACAACAACCGAGAAGAAGTTAGTGGGGAAGAGGATTCGAGTTAAGTGTGCGGAAAAAAACTTTTGTGAATGTGTTCTCGCTACAATTAAATTTCCAACCAGGAACAGGAAACATGCGACTTTGAGACAAGTACACGCAAGCCAGCAAAAGCAAAAGTCCAATTGGGGTGGGGGTACTTCCGCTCAAAAATTGTAAAGTTAGATTGTGGAGCAGGTTTCTTTTTTCCCGGTTTTTTCCCTCTCCTCATCAGCATTGCAAGTGACACAACACACGATGAGCAAGAGCAAAAGCATCGAGGGAAATAAGAATCAACATTTTAATGTCGGCAGGATCCGGTACTGGATGTGCGTTGCGTTGAGCAGTTTTTTTGTTCTTTTGTTCGTTCTTTTCCGGGTTTTACGGTTTAATTGGATTAGGTTTGGAATAAATTTAAATTTGTTCCTTTTTAATCCGGTTGTTCCGGTTCGCCACAGAAGGGTTCCATTTTTGTCGGGTTGAGCAATAATTTGTCCACTCATTTTTCTCGGTTCATGTGTCTTTGCTGAATGAGATTAAAAGAAAATCTTTCGATTTTCTCAGAAATTTTTCTCTTAAAATTTTGAACATCCATCATTGGTATTCCGTCAAAACAGTTGGCAATTGAAAATAAAATCTCAATTTAAAAACTAACCGTAAAAATCAGATGAACAGCATAAACCGAATTTAAAAATAAAAAAATAATTTTTTTTTTCTATTTCCAGGTAAGATTTGGATTTATAAATTTTGTTGAATAAAACTTCTCAAGTAAGTGCATATAAATTGATTCTTTACACATACGTAAATAAACTTATTTCTATTTCTTCTTTCACAAACAAAAACTTACAAAATTTGAAAAACCACGGACGAAGTTCCAAAAAAAGAACTAAAGAAACTGACGATATAAACAAAAAAAAAATAATAAATAAATAAATAAACTTAAAAGTCTCAAAAAAGCCTAAAAATCAGAAATATCAAAATTGACAAAAATCTTGAAAATGTCAAAAAATGTCAAAAAAGTCAAAAAAATTAAAAATGTCAAAAATGTCAAAAATGTCAAAAATGTTAAAAATGTCAAAAATGTCAAAAATGTCAAAAATGTCAAAAATGTCAAAAATGTCAAAAATGTCAAAAATGTCAAAAATGTCAAAAATGTCAAAAATGTCCAAAATGTCAAAAATGTCAAAAATGTCAAAAATGTCAAAAATGTCAAACATGTCAAACATGTCAAAAAAGTCAAAAATGTCAAAAATTTCAAAAATGTCAAAAATGTCAAAAATGTCAAAAATGTCAAAAATGTCAAAAATGTCAAAAATGTCAAAAATGTCAAAAATGTCAAAAATGTCAAAAATGTCAAAAATGTCAAAAATGTCAAAAATGTCAAAAATGTCAAAAATGTCAAAAATGTCAAAAATGTCAAAAATGTCAAAAATGTCAAAAATGTCAAAAATGTCAAAAATGTCAAAAATGTCAAAAATGTCAAAAATGTCAAAAATGTCAAAAATGTCAAAAATGTCAAAAATGTCAAAAATGTCAAAAATGTCAAAAATGTCAAAAATGTCAAAAATGTCAAAAATGTCAAAAATGTCAAAAATGTCAAAAATGTCAAAAATGTCAAAAATGTCAAAAATGTCAAAAATGTCAAAAATGTCAAAAATGTCAAAACTGTCAAAAATGTCAAAAATGCCAAAAATGTCATAAATGTCAAAAATGTCAAAAATGTCAAAAATGTCAAAAATGTCAAAAATGTCAAAAATGTCAAAAATGTCAAAAATGTCAAAAATGTCAAAAATGTCAAAAATGTCAAAAATGTCAAAAATGTCAAAAATGTCAAAAATGTCAAAAATGTCAAAAATGTCAAAAATGTCAAAAATGTCAAAAATGTCAAAAATGTCAAAAATGTCAAAAATGTCAAAAATGTCAAAAATGTCAAAAATGTCAAAAATGTCAAAAATGTCAAAAATGTCAAAAATGTCAAAAATGTCAAAAATGTCAAAAATGTCAGAAATGTCAAAAATGTCAAAAATGTCAAAAATGTCAAAAATGTCAAAAATGTCAAAAATGTCAAAAATGTCAAAAATGTCAAAAATGTCAAAAATGTCAAAAATGTCAAAAATGTCAAAAATGTCAAAAATGTCAAAAATGTCAAAAATGTCAAAAATGTCAAAAATGTAAAAATGTCAAAAATGTCAAGAATGTTAAAAATGTCAAAAATGTCAAAAATGTCAAAAATGTCAAAAATGTCAAAAATGTCAAAAATGTCAAAAATGTCAAAAATGTCAAAAATGTCAAAAATGTCAAAAATGTCAAAAATGTCAAAAATGTCAAAAATGTCAAAAATGTCAAAAATGTCAAAAATGTCAAAAATGTCAAAAATGTCAAAAATGTCAAAAATGTCAAAAATGTCAAAAATGTCAAAAATGTCACAAATGTCAAACATGTTAAACATGTCAACAATGTCAAAAATGTAAAAATGTCAAAAATGTCAAAAATGTCAAAAATGTCAAAAATGTCAAAAATGTCAAAAATGTCAAAAATGTCAAAAATGTCAAAATTGTCAAAAATGTCAAAAATGTCAAAAATGTCAAAAATGTCAAAAATGTCAAAAATGTCAAAAATGACAAAATCGACAAAATTGACAAAATTGACAAAATTGACAAAATTGACAAAATTGACAAAATTGACAAAATTGACAAAATTGACAAAATTGACAAAATTGACAAAATTGACAAAATTGACAAAATTGACAAAATTGACAAAATTGACAAAATTGACAAAATTGACAAAATTGACAAAATTGACAAAATTGACAAAATTGACAAAATTGACAAAATTGACAAAATTGACAAAATTGACAAAATTGACAAAATTGACAAAATTGACAAAATTGACAAAATTGACAAAATTGACAAAATTGACAAAATTGACAAAATTGACAAAATTGACAAAATTGACAAAATTGACAAAATTGACAAAATTGACAAAATTGACAAAATTGACAAAATTGACAAAATTGACAAAATTGACAAAATTGACAAAATTGACAAAATTGACAAAATTGACAAAATTGACAAAATTGACAAAATTGACAAAATTGACAAAATTGACAAAATTGACAAAATTGACAAAATTGACAAAATTGACAAAATTGACAAAATTGACAAAATTGACAAAATTGACAAAATTGACAAAATTGACAAAATTGACAAAATTGACAAAATTGACAAAATTGACAAAATTGACAAAATTGACAAAATTGACAAAATTGACAAAATTGACAAAATTGACAAAATTGACAAAATTGACAAAATTGACAAAATTGACAAAATTGACAAAATTGACAAAATTGACAAAATTGACAAAATTGACAAAATTGACAAAATTGACAAAATTGACAAAATTGACAAAATTGACAAAATTGACAAAATTGACAAAATTGACAAAATTGACAAAATTGACAAAATTGACAAAATTGACAAAATTGACAAAATTGACAAAATTGACAAAATTGACAAAATTGACAAAATTGACAAAATTGACAAAATTGACAAAATTGACAAAATTGACAAAATTGACAAAATTGACAAAATTGACAAAATTGACAAAATTGACAAAATTGACAAAATTGACAAAATTGACAAAATTGACAAAATTGACAAAATTGACAAAATTGACAAAATTGACAAAATTGACAAAATTGACAAAATTGACAAAATTGACAAAATTGACAAAATTGACAATATTGACAAAATTGAAAAAATGAACAAAATTGACAAAATTGACAAAATTGACAAAATTGACAAAAATGTCAAAATTGACAGGAATGCCAAAAATGCCAAAAATTTTAAAAATGTCAAAAATGTCAAAAATGTCAAAAATGTCAAAAATGTCAAAAATGTCAAAAATGTCAAAAATGTCAAAAATGTCAAAAATGTCAAAAATGTCAATAATGTCAAAAATGTCAAAAATGTCAAAAATGTCAAAAATGTCAAAAATGTCAAAAATGTCAAAAATGTAAAAAATGTCAAAAATGACAAAAATGTCAAAAATGACAAAATCGACAAAATTGACAAAATTGACAAAATTGACAAAATTGACAAAATTGACAAAATTGACAAAATTGACAAAATTGACAAAATTGACAAAATTGACAAAATTGACAAAATTGACAAAATTGACAAAATTGACAAAATTGACAAAATTGACAAAATTGACAAAATTGACAAAATTGACAAAATTGACAAAATTGACAAAATTGACAAAATTGACAAAATTGACAAAATTGACAAAATTGACAAAATTGACAAAATTGACAAAATTGACAAAATTGACAAAATTGACAAAATTGACAAAATTGACAAAATTGACAAAATTGACAAAATTGACAAAATTGACAAAATTGACAAAATTGACAAAATTGACAAAATTGACAAAATTGACAAAATTGACAAAATTGACAAAATTGACAAAATTGACAAAATTGACAAAATTGACAAAACTGACAAAACTGACAAAATTGACAAAATTGACAAAATTGACAAAATTGACAAAATTGACAAAATTGACAAAATTGACAAAATTGACAAAATTGACAAAATTGACAAAATTGACAAAATTGACAAAATTGACAAAATTGACAAAATTGACAAAATTGACAAAATTGACAAAATTGACAAAATTGACAAAATTGACAAAATTGACAAAATTGACAAAATTGACAAAATTGACAAAATTGACAAAATTGACAAAATTGACAAAATTGACAAAATTGACAAAATTGACAAAATTGACAAAATTGACAAAATTGACAAAATTGACAAAATTGACAAAATTGACAAAATTGACAAAATTGACAAAATTGACAAAATTGACAAAATTGACAAAATTGACAAAATTGACAAAATTGACAAAATTGACAAAATTGACAAAATTGACAAAATTGACAAAATTGACAAAACTGACAAAATTGACCAAATTGACAAAATTGACAAAATTGACAAAATTGACAAAATTGACAAAATTGACTAAATTGACAAAATTGACAAAATTGACAAAATTGACAAAGTTGGTGATACTGACAATGGAAAAGTTTAGAGCTAAATAATTCTGGCATCTACTTTATAGTGATGACAATTTTAATAATTTACCGATCAAGGAATGCGGAACAAGCCGTTTTCAGTCAAATGGTCATTTTTGAAAATGTCATCTTCTCTTATTCACGGTTCTCTTCCGCTTGGCGAAATCAAAGGCCTCAACAGAGCAGAAAATTAGTGTTTTTAGCAGCTGAGACAAGAGGACACAAACAAACGCTCTCGTTGTTATTTGTTGGTTTTTTTGGCAAAAGTTTATTCTATCGTACAGGTTGTTGCGGAATTTTTGCATGATTCGTTAATTAGTGTGGCTCCTAACATGTTTTAAATTTTTTCTTCAAAATTTCAGCAAAATGCTATTTGGTAAATTAAAAGAAATATTTGAAAAAAATTGTAAATTTTTTAAATAATGTCAATTATTTAGATATGACACAATGCTTGTTTTGATGTATGGGCACCGAAAATAAAAATGGAACAGTTAATTAACAGCTACATATTTATTATTGCAGGGAGGTGGTCCGGTTGGACATAAATTTACGTCCACTGCGACTGTCCATAAGCTGAAAATACAGCTTATACAAATGTGTTCACATGCCAGAAACAGATCTTGAAACGAAAACAATAAAACACACGGCAAAAAAACGACCTAGCGCCTGGTGACAGATAGAAAATGTAGAGAGAAAAAAAACCCCAAACACGTGTCCTCGTGAACAACACCCTGGTTCTAGTCTATTCCAATCAGGTCACACATGGACCAAGTATTTATATTTTCACACGCCTCCCTCCTGCTGCTTGTTGTGAAAGTTGTTCGGGAAAAATGGAGGGAAAAAACCCTACAAGTTTTCGAGTAGCAGTAATTATAATTATTACTACTATTATGAGGGTTCTGGCAGGAGTTTCGTTCCCGGAAATGACTGTACGTTATTCGGTATTGGTAGGACTTGATTGACTTTTGTCAACTGCTACTGGAATTTTGTGGTTCGATCCTTGATAGAAAGGTCAAAAATAATTTTAGAAATAAACACTTTAAAAATTAATGTCAACATTTTTCAAGGAAGCACTAAATTAAAACAAAAAAAAAATCGAAAATCCCAGCTGTCCACATGAATAAATTTTTCAATCCGAGTTTTCTTTGAAATTGAAGCTTAAAATGCTGTTCTGCATCTACATCATCTTTTCCATTCATTTTGGACAGCAGCATTCTCAGAATACATGTATCCCCTGGTTTACGGCTATTCAAAAGTGAAGA
The DNA here is from genome assembly GCF_029784155.1 of Uranotaenia lowii. Taxonomy (NCBI): domain Eukaryota; kingdom Metazoa; phylum Arthropoda; class Insecta; order Diptera; family Culicidae; genus Uranotaenia; species Uranotaenia lowii. Next base: position 354,913,999 of record NC_073693.1, on the reverse strand, counting down.
ATCAGAGTGGCTGCTATTAAACTTAATTCAAGTGAAACCAGATGTGGGATTTAGTGAAATATTGTGAAAAATGCCAATTATTAATGCACAACAGCTGGTGGGGTTGGCAAAAAGACCTCTCTGGTGCTGAAGGTTTCATTCTGGCGAAATATCATTTCGCTTGAGAGAAGTCGTTGACAGTAAGACTTCAGATTTCAAACAAAAAATCTTCTCGGTGATGGAATGTTTTGCTCACTTTAGGACGATTTTTGAAAGAAGTTAATACTTTGTGATTTTTTTAATTGTATGTTTTTTTCTTCAACATTTATCTTCGAAAGAATAAGTAACAAAGATTAAATAACAAATAAACATTCCTATAGTTCTGACTATTTTGAGGACTTAATACTTCGTAGGCATTTTCAGCAATTTTGCAGCCTTTTAAAGGAATATTCTTGTATTTTTCCTAGTTGCGCTTGAATAGTCGACTCCCTTAATGGATGTTTCAACTGGGTCAAATTTCACTTTCTTTATTTTTATATCACAGAGGCAGTCAAAATAACTAACAACGTTGGAATAAGTTTTTGTACCTTTTGAACAGTTATCGGATTCATTCGAATTGGAACATTTTTGGCGACCCGTCTCACGCAGCAGCATTGATTCTAGACATCTTAAAGCAGTTCTTTCACTAATCTGTTTGGCATTCTACTGTTCAAAACTTGGCACTTCCAGCAAGTTTAATGGGAATGCGAATGGATTTTGAAATGTTATTTTCATTCAATGCAACATGAAAACTGTGATACGAAATTCCAACTTAGATTTTTTTAGACTTGCCATGTAGCTAATACGACCTATTCAAAACTGACTAGAGTGTTGTTATTTTTAATCAGTTTTATTTTAACAGCTCTCAATGGTGTATTTAGAGACATTCGATGGCCCAGCCAAAAACCCAAACTTGGTTCAAAAAGGGCGTTGGAATTTTTAAACCACTCTCGTGGGCTAGCTTGTACGTTAGGGTGGCAATGGATGTATGGGAAAAAAAAATCATGATCGAATTCTGAAAACCGGCCATATTAATTTTGTCGACTGGCCCAAAAATCTGACCTGTGCTGAATTTCAGCTCTATCGGACTTGATATAGGTGTGCCTCAAAGCCCTCAAAGTTTCGTTTTTTTTGCCTTCAAATATCACCAAAGAGGGGACCAAAAGTAATTCGAAAAAAATCGAAATTTTAATGTTGATGCCAAATGACATAGAAATGCATGAAACGTCGAGATCTGGTGTTATTTAAAAAAAAAGGTTTCGGAGAAAAATCGACTATCTAGGAAAAAAATTCATTTGACATCTTAATTTAAATTTCCATTTTCCGGATTTTTTTGGTCCCCCCTTACGTGAGTTTTCAAATTTAAAGGCGGTTTTGGACAAAAATTTATTTCGATATAATACCAGATTTCGGGAAGACTGTAATGCCCGAATTGGTAGCAAACAGTCACCAAAATATTATATTAATATTAATTTTTATTTTTTGAAAGAAAAAACCAAGAAAATGTTGATTAACATGTTTTCCATACAAACATCCGTCAAAAAAAGAATGAAATTGTCTGTTGGGCAATAATGAAAATCATTTTCTTCCCGGCACCATTTTTGAACGTGTTCATCGATTTTGACGAAACTTGGCCTGGTACTAGATCAAACAATTTTACATCTATGGACCAAATTTTAAGATTATTCAATGAAAGTTTTCAAAGATAAAGCAAATTTAGTGAAGCAACTCCAAATTTCCCTATTTTACGAGAATAGCTCTATCTTTGTTTGCATGCATAAATTTAATGAAAAAATATAAACCAAGAAAGAAAAAAGTAGCTTGTCAAAGCTGGAAGTGAGTGCTCAGCTTCACGTGATTGATTTCTTTTTTGAACGCAACTGTATCTAAGGAGATAGATTTTTTTTCAAATGACATAGACGTAGGATCTGATATCAAAGCTTCTTCTGAATAAGGTTATATATAATATCTCGCTGAGATAGGTTTGAGTAATTGTCAAGGTTCGAATCACCTGGCTGTACCCAAACTTTTCATAAATTGTGCAGGTATGAAACGTTTTATGAAAGTTCAAGTATGAGACAGGAGGCAATGCAACATTGAATACAAGCAATTGAGTGGAAAGCAAACTTTGCATGAAAGCTTGTCTGCAAGATTTAGTTTTTTGACTCATGATGTCAGAGAGAATATCAAAATTACTACTCAAATCCATCTTAACGAGATATTATTAATTTATTCAGATATAGCTTTAATGATCTTTAGATAATCTTCGTTAAAATCGTTTCAAAAAACATTCTCATTTGATACAACCAGTTGTTTTTCCTGTCTCAATTTGCCTGCTTCGAAAGCTGTCCACGCTTGTCCACGGAGAGGGGGGTAGACGTTTGGGTCATGACCACGTGGACATACTTATTTACTTTCAAAATATTTCCTAAAGGTGAATAAATATTAAGATGTTTAAATCAAAATCTTAAAATGGCATACCTTTACAGTTTAAGTTTAAACAATAAGTAGCTACTTGAAAGCAAATGATAAATATGATAATTAAGAAATTTAAAATTTTTAATTTTTTTTTTATATCAGGATATTCTCATTCGGTTTGACAAAATCATCCATTTCTATAACAAAAAGGCAAAAAGAGGTGTTTTCTAACTGTCAAATTATAGGTATTTAAAACATCCGGGGAGGGGGTAGGGGTTTGCCAAATGTCCACGCTTGTCCACGTGGTATCTGAACGGCCCCAAGTGTCAATTTCAAACGAAGATTTCAAGTGGGTATTTAATAAAATCGGTTGAAAATTGAAGAAGATATGGTTAAATTACCAAAACAGTAAATTTTGCATTTTTGAATAATTTAACGAGCCGCAGTGTATAACTCCTAGTATAGGAAGAACTAAACATGATAAATCTCACTCGCTTCAAGTCGAAATTATTTATTAGCTTCCCGAAGGTCACATGCCAAATTTCAGAAAGATCTGACCATGGGAAGAGTTTGGTGGAGTCTCAAACTTGAATAGGATTTAAAGGTATTTTGCTCGGGAGGAACAAAAAACACTAGTGTTTCAGCAAAAAACTTTTATTTCACTAGCCGATTGCTTTTTATTTATCCTTCTGATTTGCATGATCATGACTGTCAACATTATCTTAGGCCAGGGCCGTAGGAAGAACCGACTCATGGGGGGGGGGGTTTTGGTGACTAATTTTTACCTATGATTTTTTGTCTAACAACATACGAATAAAAAAATAAAACAAGTTATGTTTATAACTATATGAAATTATAACTCAAGAGAAGACACGAATGCCACAAGGATGGTAAAGTGTCATTTATAAAACCTTAAAATAAAGTAACTTTAGAAAAGTTTTTTTTTTTTTAAACTGACAGATCAAAGTAATTTGATTTGAGCATAGAATAAGATCTTTTCTTTAAAAAAAACTTATTCTATACTCAAATCAAACAAGCCCAATCTCTTTTGCAAATTCCAAAATTCTAACCTTTGATGAAAATAAATAAAATTTTCCAAAAAAAACAGTAAGAGATAAAAAATTTTCGAATCAAGTTTGCTTGATGCCAACATGAACTAAATTTATGATTTTAGTTTGAAATTTGGTTTAAAAAAAAGCTGCAATATTAATAATGTTAAACAATAAACCGAAAAAGTAAAAGAAAATGTGCAGGTTTTTTAGGTGAAGATAAGGTACATGTTTCTTAAACAGGAAATATTTTTCTTAAAGAATCAATTCTATACTAAAAATCCTATGGATAATTTTTTTTAATACAATTTGGATTTTTTTTTCATGAATCAAAACTTAGAAAATTATCTCAAATTGTACTTTATATTTGTGATTTTCAGCTGAATTGTGTGTACAAAATTATTCTGATTAAAAACTTTGAAATCTGGAAATTGAATTGACAAGCAAATTTTTAAGTTCGTGTTCTCTTGAATTTCTCAAAAATTTTATGTTGATTGAAAAACTCATTCACAAGCTGAATCATTTTCTGAATTTTAAATCTGAATTCTTAAACTGAATTCAAAAATTGAACATTGAATCTGTTTCCCAATTTCTATACGATTTCCGAAATGCAAAAAAAATACGATTTCCGAATCTTAATTCCAGATCAGAATTTCATGAGCCAAATCTTAGAGCCCTCATTTATGAATTTAAGGGTGTTTAATCGGAATAGCGCACGGCACCCTTTCAAATAGACGAATTTTAATCAAATCATTCATGATTCTATTATTTAAATTCTGTATTTTAATCTGTTTTGTGAATCTGATTTAAAATGTGAATTTCGAATGATGAATCAGAATCTGGTTTTCAATTTTGGATCGCCACTCAGAAGCTTTAAATGTTTAAATTTTGCGTTAAAATAAAGTTTTAGAACTTAGAATTTGAATATAAAATGAATTTCATCTTTCTCCATATTCGGAAAACTATTATCTTTTCAACATCTGTAATTTTCTCCTCACTTTTCTATCCATCTTTATCAATTTTCAATTCTGATATTCTTTTTCCAAGAATATAAATTTCATCGATATGCCGAAAATAAGTTTAAAAAATCGATTAACGGTGGTTAACTTATCTTATAGAAATCTTTTATCAAAATATTGAAAATGCATTTGATTTTTGAAAAACATGATTCAAATTTGATATGAAATTCAAAACCGAATTCGAACAAGGATTTCAAAGCAGTTTTTCATTCCTAATTTCTTATGATTATTCGAACTGAAAATCAAGAATCCTAAACTTGATATAAAATCAGAAATACGAAAATATGGAGAAATACAATTTTGGTTTTGGTTAAAGGAATATAGAACCAGAACCTCCAAAATGGATTTAATTTAACATTCAATATTCAGACCTGAATTTCTATGTTGAGGTTGCCAAATTGCCCGGTTTTTACTGGATTGGCCCTGATATTTAATATATAATTTGAGAAAAGTCCGGTCCGATCCGGTTGCCCAGATATCATTGGAAAAGCCCGGTTTTTGTCATGGTTCTCATTGTCATTCTGTAATCAAACGTCCAAAATTTTTGCAGCAAGTTTCAAAAAATTATCATGAACGGTTTTTTAAGTTTTTATTTTCCAGATTTTTGATGAGCAATTCCTAGGTTTTGACCAAAATTGCCCGGTTTTGCTTAAATTTGGTCGACAATTTGGAAATCAAATACCCGGATTTTGCCAGGTTTTAATATAAAACAGCCCGGATTTGTCCGGCCCGGATACGTGCTGAAAAATATCTGACAACCTTATTCTATGAACAAGTGAGAAAATTTTGAAAAACTTTAGCAGAATTTCGAACTTGAAATGGGTTTCTGAGGTTTCTGAGGCAATCGAAAGATTCCTTTTAATTCAACCACGGTAAACGAAAAGTTCAGATACCGGTAAATTTTGAGTGTAGAGTAAAATATCTCGCTTGCTCTTTTGGACCCTCATGGGGGGGGGGGGGGGGGTTTAACCCCCAAAACCCCCCCCCCGTTCCTACGGCCATGTCTTAGGCCTTATCTTTATCCCATTCTTAATTGTTAAACTGATCTTAATTTTCATCTTTATACTGATGCTTATCATGCGGTACGTTCCTAGCAACATGCTTAATCTAACAGGAATTATTTTCTCGGAGGATGAAGTTAAAGCAGTTATCAAAGCTAAAACCGTCTACAGCTGTAGGACCTGATGGAATTCCGTCTAATATTTTGAAAAATTGTGTTGAGGCTATGTTGAAGCTACTGTCAGCTATCTTCAACCTGTCCATTCGCACTGGTAAATTTCCAAGTTCTTGGAAGAAGTCGTTTATGTTCCCGGTTCACAAGAAAAGTAATAAGCACGACATAACGAATTACAGGGGAATCACTTCCCTCTGTGCCTGTTCTAAGGTGCTGGAAATCCTGGTGTCACAGAGACTTTTGAATGCCGCTAAGTCGTACATTTCTGTTGATCAACACGGGTTTTACCCGGGACGTTCGACGAACACGAACTTGTTGGAGTTCACTTCATTCTGCATTCGCACTATGGAAAAAGGTGGTCAAGTTGACACAGTGTATACTGATCTCAAGGTTGTCTTTGATCGTATTGACCATCGTTTGCTCCTCGCAAAACTACGACATCTCGGACTCGAAGAAGGACTCATTCTCTGGTTTGAATCGTTCTTGACGAATCGTTCTCTTACTGTCCGTCTCGGAAATGCCGAGTTCCATGTGTTCCAGAATAACTCAGGAGTACCACAAGGAAGCAACATCGGACCTCTTCTATTCTGCATCTACTACAACGACATAACATACGCTCTTCCGTCGGGGTGTAGAATGTTGTATGCTGATGACCTGAAAATTTATCGGAAAATCGGAAAGCTACAGCGACTGCTTAGAATTGCAGCAAATGTTGAGTAAATTTCTTGAGTGGTGTAATTTGAATTGCTTAACGGTCAGTGTGGCGAAATGTAACTTGATAAGCTTTACACGGAAAAGGAATCCTCTGACTTGGAATTACACTCTTCATGATACCGCACTTGAACGAGTTTCCGTTGCGAAGGACTTAGGTGTGCTTCTGGATTCCAAAATAACTTTTGAAAACCAATTGAATCATGTTGTAGCAATAGCAAACAGAAATTTGGGATTTATGCTGCGAACCACCGAGGAATTCACAAATCTACGTTGCCTACGAACTCTTTATTGTGCTTTAGTGCGGTCGCACCTTGAACCAGCGGCTGTCGTCTGGTGCCCCAGCCACGATATCTGGATCAGGAGAATCGAATCCGTGCAATCGAAATTTACCCGCTCAGCACTTCGGATTTACTCCTGGCCAGTTTTGGGAGAATCTCCCACGTACCTGCAACGATGTTCCTGGTTTAAACTGGACAGCCTCGCTGACCGACGTGAATTCCTGAAGGCGGCGTTTGATGGAAAGTTGCTGCTCGGTGCTATCAATGCACCAAACATCCTTAAAAGAATTGATTTCAACGTGGTACCTAGACAACTGAGAACGCGAGAATTTGTTCGGCTTGGTTTTCATCGAATGGTCTATGGTCAGAACGAGCCTATTCGTGCCATGTGTGCAGCATTCAATGATGTATATAGTGAATTTGATTTTAATTTGTCCAGTGATACATTTGTGAACCGCTTACGAGCTACAATGCTAAGTTAATTTTTGTTTTGTACAGCGTTTTAAAGTTAGCTTCTATTTTGTTAATCCATTAGTGCTAGTTTCGCCTCCTGATAACTGTTGTATCGTTTATGTTATCTTCTTAGATGGGTTTTTTTGCCTAGTGCTTTTCCCATCACATCCATTTAGACTTTCGGTCCGATGGATTAAATAAATAAACAATAAACAATAAACAATGATATAGATCGATCCATATCATGAGTGTAATACAGAACAAGATCCAGATCTTTACTAAGGTATTGATCCTGATTAAGATCATTATACTCAAACTCAGATAATGCTCATAGATCTGATCTTGATATTTATCTCTTACTCGATTTTTTAACCGCTTCAGCTGCTCAATTAGGAACCATTCAAATATTACGTAAAGCGTTTTAGTAGGGAGGCATATGTTTCGTGGGAAAAGGGGTAAAAAATGTTCGAAAACTGTGTTTCGGTTTTTTTTCTTCGATTACAGTTATAAAATTTATATGTCACTAGCGACTTTTTATCAACGTTGCAGTTGGCGAACAGTTATTGAAAATAATCTCGATGTTTTACTCTTGGGCTCGGACTCGTGAAAATCAGCCTCGGGAGGCAAGTGACTTACCAACTGAGCTATATCATAAACCCAGTGTTTTTCGCAATATTTCGATAAATTTAAAAACGAACATAATCACATACATGATCTCAATGAAACTTGAGATTTCCCCGAAAAGATTCCTTTTTCTTAACTCTTAACTACATCTTTCGAGGACATGATGGCTATCATCTTACAAATGCTAAAACCACCAACCCATAGGAAGTATACTATGTTTGCCCTGACCTCTGGCTTAGAAGACTTGAAGGCTATCCTCAACGCCACGGGCTGCGGCTGTTAAAATTGAGTTGTTTGGATTTTTTGAACAAAATCTGAAACTCGCCATTTTAAACGAACTCATGTTTTTTAAAAATATATGATTGTAACTAGCTTTTTACTGGAAATTGAAGCCATATTTATCAATTGTCAAAAACAAAAATTTGGAAACTTTTGGTGTTTTGACGATTCCAATCATCAGTTCATTTTAGAATATTTTTTTTAAAAGGGGAGTGATGCGTGAAAGGGTTTGAAAACCCCTGAGAAAGAAGAGAATAACTGGGCAACATTGTTTCTAGCAGACTAATTTTTCTCAGAGTTCATCAAGTTTTATAGCCTCAGCCCAGATTGGACGCGCAAATTGGTTTAAAAATATAATTAAACAGTCTCCATCTTGTCTAGCAGGGCTCGGCAATCAACCCCTTCTACCTCAAAGAAGAGCTTTTGCTATATCGCTCACAGTGAAGGCCGAGCGAAAACCGGAAGTAAATGCTCGTTTAGACTGGTGTTTTATATTTACCCACTAACCATTCCCCATTCCTTCCATATTTTTCGAATCACGTTCAGGTCCTCGAGGTCAAACCGATGTCAATAACTTACTGTTTCCAACGATTGCAAAAGTTCTAAATTGCTCTGTCATCAACTGTGCCAAAAACTCGGAGAAATAGTATATTCGGTCACAAGCTCAGTGCCAGTAACTAGAAGGTACCTAAATGATGGTGCATGGGCTTTCATCGATTGGGCCAATTGGAGTTGCCAACATTTTTTTTTTCTTATTTCTCGACAAACCCGATTGAGAATTTTCCAAAAAAAAAAGAATAAAAAATGTCCTTACGAGAAAAACTAAAATCGAAACAAAGATAGCGAATGGCCGATAAGGAATCAGCCCAAAATTTTTCTTTTTCACATTCCTTCTTCAACGTGGGTGGATCACAAACGACCTTCAAACTGGGGAATCGAAAGAAAACGACACGGCGAGATGGAACTTTGTTGATTGCACCCGATCATGCCATCGAATTAATTAGGGCTCTATTCGAGCGATTTCTTTTTCCTTTTTTTTTGCCAACTTCTGCTTCTTTATGTCTTGAAGGTGAATTTTCGGTCGGGAGGCGTTTTTCGTCTATTTTATCGAAAACCACCAACCTCTTCTTCCTCTTTGCATCGCAGATCTAATCGCGGATTCAGCCGTTTCAGCCTTGATGTCTTTCTCTTGTTGATTCCTTGACTGACCTCTTGGCGTCTCGGACTTCGGGATCACCTTCTTGGGTGACTACACACAACGAAAAAAATCTGTAAAATTACATCACATGTGATGTAAATAAAAAGAAGCATCATATATGCCGGAGTTTTCAGTGCTAGTTGGAAATTACACGCCAGTAAAATGTTGCAACGTGTAAAATAAAAAATGATGTAAAATATGGCAACATGTAAAATAAAAATGATGTAAATTATAAAACCACTGAATATTGGAAGAAAAACTTTCCAATAGGAATCTGTTTTGTTTTATTTATTGGTATTCATGATTCAATAATGGAATTATCTCATGTCATAATAAAAATAAAACCTTTTTGTAATTAATTTAGTTTATTTCATTTGGTGACTATTATTTTTAATCTCACAATTTTTAAAATTAGGAGTCACATTCACACTTTTATTTTTTCTCGAAGACCGGATCCAAAGTTGAACAACTTGCTGCTTCCAGAACCGGTTCCTGCTTCACGAAGATCTCTGGGAACTTTAATCGCGGGAAAACTGCTTAAAAAATACTTTTTGGTGCACGACTTTGACTTGACACTTTGTTTAAATTTGTCTGATCCTATTAAATTGAAATTCAATGTCCTCATCACATTCCATGTCGTGTAATTTTAAGAAATTTCTATTTCCATTACATCACATATGATGTAACAAAAACGAAGCATCACATATGATGGGATTTTCAGTGCAAGTTGAATATTCCACGTCTGTAAACTGCAAAAGACGTGTAAAATTTAAAGACATGTAAAATATCAAAGACGTGTAATATTTAATTCGCACCGAAAATTCCGTAGTATGTGATGCTTCTTTTTATTTACATCATGTGTGATGTAAATTTACACCAAATAATCGCGTTCCGTGTCAAGTAATATTTGTGTCATACGAATTCAGTGCTGTTAAGGATTCAACTTTTTTTAATTTGTAAATTTACATCAATAAATCGAGTTCCACGTCATGTAATGATACAGGTTTTCAATTTCAGTGTTGTTAAGGATTCAGATTTTTTTTTTCTGTGTAGTAGTAGTGACCAGGTTGAAGGAAAGTCGAAAAAAAGATAACAAGGTCACACCTATCGTGGGGACCGTGAATTGCAAAAATTGAGCTTCTTTGGCATATTTTCTTAAGGAACCGTAGCTGCCTATACGTCTATGCATATACAAAAGGACACTAGTAGAACACTTTCTTTCCCGGAGTATGAATGTTAAAATAAATAAAATAAAGTTAAACTAGCTATCACATTAATCTGAAATCAATGTGTTTCCAATATGCATTAGTTTTTTACATCTTTCAAAACGAAGTGCGTTTTTTTTGGAAACTAAGCCGTCAGTCCCAGATAGTCGTTTTTTGTCGAAACTTTTTTTTCGAGATAACACCAGGGGTGAAATTATGAATCCTATTTGATTCGAGATACTCGTTTCGAGTTTTAACTCGAATCGAATTAGAATCCGTATTTCGTATCTCGTTCGAGTTCTAAATTTTAACATACTAGATTTCGAGTGAACCGGGTAGTAGATCAGCTCGAAACGTTCCATTCGAATCGAGCTCGTTCAAGATGCCAAAGTCGGTCGAATCGAACGAAACTCGATTGTTTCGAGTTCCATAATCCCGCCCCAGATTTCGATGTTATGCAGTTTTAAGTCATTTGGCATCAACATAAAAATTTCGATTTTTCGGATTTCCTCTGGTTCCTCCTAAGGTAAGCTTGCCAGATTGCCCGGTTTTAAACGGATTTGCCCAGATATTTTAAACAAAATTTAGAAAAGTTCGGTCCGGTCCGGTCCGGTTGCTCGGATTTCATTGAAAAAAGCCCGGACTTATTTGCCAAGTCAAAAAAAATAACAAAATGTGTTTCACCATTTTTTTTTTCGTCCAAAGCGGAATTTTTCAAGCAAGGTTTTATAAAAATAATAGTGAATAGTTTTTTGAAGGCTTATTTTCTATTTAAAATCTGCTATTACTTTTTCATAAAAAAATTCTCATTTTTTCTTGATTTTTGTTGAGTAACTCCTGGGTTTTTACAAAATTTCCCCGGATATTGCTCGGATTTGTTCGGCCCGGATACGTGTTGCTTTTAACAACCTGGTGCTATATGTAAACTAAAGCAACAACTTTTTTATGCTATATGTTAATAAAGCAACTACTTTTTATTGCACCACAAACAACAAACTAAAGCAAGCGCATAGGTCGTGCAGATTGATGATGGCTCAATTTGGCATCAATTTTGTGTTCCATAGCCTTCTTCGAAGTAGTTCACCCTTCCACTTCTATCGAGAACACACAGTAGCGTCGTTTTTTCCCCCTCGGGTTGCTGTGACCTTCTGGAAAACTCATCCTTCTATCTAGAACTGACACAAGTTTATCAAGAATCCATTTAAGCGTGAAAGTTCGCCAGCATACAGGCGCTCTCGCTCTCTCGCATCCATTCCATCTCGTTCATAAATAATCCACAGTAATTATTTTAAGATTAAATTGAATATTAATCAATATCGATCGACTGTCGTCGACCCCAACTAGAGAACGAAATAGTTGGGCAGGTAGTTGAGTTTGTTCCAACTAAATACACGTCTCCAGAACACGCTCATCATCATCATCATCATCCGATGTCGTTTGGAATTGAGTTGAGTTGAGTTGAGCTGAGCTGCATGATGCTATCTTCCTACTAGTACTAGGTGAGGGTACGTCTATATCCCGATCGTTTAACCGGAATGCGATTATGTCTGTACGTGAGCTGCATCCAAGTTTGTGTTGGTGTTGGCGTGTGTGCTGTGTGCTTTGCGTTCGTTCGTGTCCCCCGAAGCACCGAGTTCATTTTCATCGGTTGATTAGTTTGGTTCACCCCACTGCATTGCACTAGCTCTTCTCTTTTCGTAAGGTAGAGGACACCCCCTCCTTCTTTTCGTCAACCCATCATCTTGATCAACTTTTGGACAATCACACGTTGTTCGCAGTTTGACAGTTTTTCTCCGTTCGCACAAAAGTGCTGGCTGCAACTTTCATGTTGAATGTTGTTATTGCTTCGCCAAACTACCTGCTACTACTATCTACTGCCATATTACATGCAAATCCGAAAGAGAGAGAGAAAGAGAGCACGCGTTCGCGCAATTACCGACAACTAGGTCAAATTATAATAAATATATCAAATTAATGGCACCGTGGCCGTCTATCCGCCTCGGCCAATTTACTCTGACGTATACATCCTACTACTAGGTAGCTGGAAGCGCACACAAAACGAAACCTGAGCGAGCACGCCGCTGCCATCCACCTAATAGTGAACAGGCACGAAGTCTAGAGGCGACAGAACAGCTAAGCGCGTTAGAAAAGTCGACAGCGAATCCAATAACCGTCAACGGTTTTCGAGCGGCCGCCGCCGCCACGGCTTGTCTCATCCTCTTTGTACAGGGCTCGGCAAGCTGTTGCCGGCGCGCTGCATGCAGCTCTTTGGATGTGAGCAAACGGTTCTTTTTAGGGCCATGAGCAAATAAATATGAGACCCTTAAAGCCAAAGGGGTGCGAATGCAGAAAATATCGATGTTGAGTTAAGAATGCTAAACGACTCTTTATTTTTCAAAAGTACGTAAAAAAAGACAGACAGACTCGACAGACCCGACAGATCAGACAGACCAGACAAACCAGAAAAATCAGAAAGACCAGAAGGACCAGACAGACCAGAAAGACTAGACAGACCAGACAAACTAGACAGACCAGACAGACCAGACAGACCAGACAGACCAGACAGACCAGACAGACCAGACAGACCAGACAGACCAGACAGACCAGACAGACCAGACAGACCAGACAGACCAGACAGACCAGACAGACCAGAAAGACCAGACCAGACAGACGTGGCGTAGCGGCCCATGAATACTATCCCTGGGTTACTGGATGGAACTGGAATACTCTACTGGACCTATTGAAAAAAAAACAACCCAAGGTGCCCAAGGTGTGCTGTCGACCGTATATTCTCCAATGATCAAAATACTAAAACTAATAATGATAAAAGGAATTAGGAAGAGAGTGTGGAGAAGGGTGCAAGCCCTAATCCGTTCGGTGGTAGGAGTCTACGGCGATCTCCAGCTAGGCAGTTTGCTGTTCAACTGGTAGAAATTCCAGAAGGCTCCATAGCGGAAGAAGGAAGAGAGCCTGTCAGCTCTCCAGAGAAGGAGGAAGTTCCTGTGCCGAAGGCAATGAAGAAAGCGATGACAGAAATGAGAGCTTTGACTAGCTTGGTTTTAAGCAAGCAAAACATTCATAAGGAGGTCAAGGACAAGCTTGAAAAGGTGTTTATTTCAGGAATGCGGATAGAATTGAAAAACAACCTTTCTGGTGGGGTTCCGAAACTATACACAGCAAAAAAAAGAAATGCGATATTACATCAAATACCTGCACATAACTTGAGTCGCAAAAGGTACCTAATTTTACATTGTCTTGATGTACCCGGCTGTTTGGAGACAAAGAATATGTTTCGTACCGCTTATCCATATGGGCCAAATTTCCTAAAAAATGAAATATAATGAAATTTGTTTTTGAAGCAGAGGGTTTGCTTATATTTTAAATTAATTTTGGTAGTACTTACAAGCCAAACATATACAGCTGAGGTCCGTAATCCTTTTCTTAATTTTTGAAATGAAATCAAATTTGAGCGTCAACAAAGGAAAACATTGACTACTTGATGCGATATCATATAGAAGGTTGTGATATTACACTTCGAGACGTATTCGAGCTGTGTACATCATTTAGATGTATTCTTGCAACAGAAAACCGTAATCCCCAGAAATTACATCGTTCATCGTTACATTTTTTTTGCTGTGTAAGGAAATTTATTTCTTATTCATTTTCCATTTAAACTTTTCCCGCTAATTATAACAATATAAAATAGAAACAATGAAAACAGATAAAACTCCCGTTCATTTAGACAGACAAAGTAGGCCTTGGAGCGAAAAGCAGCGGAAAATTTTTCTCCTGCCAAAATTCCTCAATTCTTATAAAAGTTATTGTTATTAATTATGGAAGAACTTATACCTAGTAAAGTGAAAAGTTTAGTGCACATCATCAGCAGGCTGTTAAAGGTCAGTTCTGACCATTCTGACAACGATGCGGATTAAAGGAAATCTTCGGAAAAAAATCCTAATGGTAATTTAACTTCCGTCCTGTGGAAGCTCTTACATTGATAAGATAGAATTACGAAACGTTCGTTTGTTTGTTCATTCGAAAAAATGAAAATTTAAGCATTGGAAACAATATAGGTATTTCATGCTGGGTGAGTTACCTCGATTGTTTTCGCATAACGTTTCTGGTTGCTTTCCTCACCTAGCCTAATTTTCTTCCTAATCAGCTGTCGGAAAATTGAGCTGCCTAGCTACTTTACGTCTCAGGTTGGGTAGAAAAAAGTTACATTATAGTTGTTTCGCTTATCTGTGGGTAAAAATATAAAAAAACAAATGGCTTTCTGTTTAAATTGACATTATAATTTCTTTCAATCCAAGATAGGGTTTTCACACAAAGCGCTGAAATAAAAATGGGCCAAATAGACATGCCACTGAATTTTTCAACAATTGTTATAAATCAAATGAATTTGAAAGATTCCAATACTTAAACTAAATATGTCAATGTCCGAATGTCATTGGGAAGAATTGATGAATGAAAATTTCTCTAAAGAAATTACAAGTGTAAAAAGGGGGATCCCGGGGGTGCCATGTCATCCTATTTTTGAGAAAGTTCATGCGTTTGATTTTAAATCATTGCCAAAGAAGAACATGAAAAATTTTGAATATCATGGTTGTTGCAAAAACACATCCGATTTTCGC
The DNA here is from genome assembly GCF_029784155.1 of Uranotaenia lowii. Classification (NCBI taxonomy): domain Eukaryota; kingdom Metazoa; phylum Arthropoda; class Insecta; order Diptera; family Culicidae; genus Uranotaenia; species Uranotaenia lowii. The sequence continues at coordinate 354,898,936 of NC_073693.1, read as the reverse complement.
AAATTTATTTTTTTATTTAGCTTAACAACTCATTTGGTTTGATGTTCAAGTTTTTCGATCTACCTTATATAAAAACTGATTAAAAATTTCAGACCTTGAATAACAAATTTAAAACGTTTCAACAAGTAAAATTAAATCGTCTTTAAAATGATAATTGAAACTCCAGTTGCAGATCTCATTTTAAAGCGGTTGCCGACAAAAAATTAAATTTAAAAATTAAAGAAAAGATCATTTATTTTCATAAGGTGTAGCAAAGCATACCGCGTCAGTAACCTATAAATCTTCTCCTAAGGTTTAGCTGGGCATTAATAGGATAAAAGAATATATGGAAGTATTTCTTCTGCATCAATTACTTGAATCCTGAACCTTTACCAGAAATCACAGAAGCGTAGGAGAAATTATCGATATTACAGCAGTCAAAAGTATCAGCTGAACAAATTCTTACATTCATCTTTGCTGAGATGCAGATTAAGTTTCGGTCCTAAAGTACAATTTCTTTTTCATTTTTTTATCAATGGCACAAAAACATTGTTTTCCTGTGAAATTAAAAAAAATTCAAGTAGTATATATGATGAACCGTCATTTGTTTATTTGAGAGCTCATAATTCTTTTTAAATTTTCTATTTAAAACACCTCGTAGATATTATTAGGAGTTTCCTTAGGAAATGTTTAGGAGCATAGGAAGTGTAGGTCAACCAAAGATCGCACCATTTTCCAAAAATGGCTCCTGATCCAACCCTCTCCCTTACTAAAACAACCCTTCCTGAGATACTTGAATATAGATTCGCAGAAATATAGACGGTTTCTATAGCTGGTGATACTGACTTATCATTGTTTCAGAGTTTTTCAAAACAAGCTTTTGAAGATAACTGGAATGACAGATTTATGGTTGATCCTTAAAAGTATCTCACTAACAATCCTTCCTTCATCCCTTTTTGACTACTAGGACGTGGCCGGCGCCGTTAATGATCTTTTTTTTTTATAAGGGAGAGCATGAGTTTTGTGCATTGAGATTATGTTGCTAATCCCAAGCTGCATTCTTTTGGCCCTCGTACAAAATTCATGGTCTCGATCAATCACGGAGTAGCAACCATTGGCGATGTGGAACTCGTTCTACTTAGCCACGCCAGCGATCATGAAATTCGAAATGCATTGAATGATTTGATACATTATAATATTATATTTTTATTGAAACCATGAAAAAATGGTGGTATTTTTTAAGACTATTTAGAGCATTTCGGGCTTAATGATTTAAGGTGGATATGAGTGGTCAAACAAGCTAAGCTAAGCTATAAAATAGAAACAATGAAAACAAAAATTTTTGCATCATTCTAGCGGTGGTTGAGTATCTCAGATGTATAGTTTAATTTCAGGCGTTTAAGTTTGATGTCAGGGTGACCAACAGTGACAAGATCGATAAAAAGGTTATGGCTCTTTTTACAGAGGCAAACAAAGGAGTCCTAGAGATGGTAAGAGTACTAAATGGCAGCGCTACTAGTAGAGGAACAGAGGTAGAGAACTGACATTCGCCTTAGATGTCAGTCGCCCGACACAGATCGATGCCTTCGTTCAAACAGTGAGGAATGAGCTCATTTTGCAGTTTCCACAGATCGCTAGCCTCCTTAAGCATAGTCCTTAAATTTTTCAATTTATTCTCCTTATTTATCTCAGGTAAATTTAGCCGCAGCCCGTGGCGTAGAGGATAGCCTTCAAGTCTCCTAAGCCAGCGGGCATGAGATCGAATCCCGGTCACGGCATACTTAGTAAAATGCTAGCCATCATATCTTCGAAAGATGTTCGCTTAGAGTTAACAGAAAGGAAACTCCTTCGAGGAAACATCATGTTTCATTGAGATCCTGTATGTGTTTGTGTTCGTTAAAAAACAATGAGGATTGACCTTCAAAAACCTCTCACATTCCTCTCACATCATGGAATTAACCATTTTCATTTTTATTCAAATTTTAGCCAACTAACTTCTTAAACTATTTATCATGTTAATTTTGGTCGAATAGTTGATTTCCAGCTGTTTTTGGGTCTCGCACTGGAAATTTCCTGAATATTTCTCGATCCTGCCCTAAAATTTTTGTTAATGATCTTCAGTATTGGGCGCTATCTCAAAAACCACCTGACAGATTATCACCCATTTTTTTACACGTACACTTGAGATTACAAGGTAGCTTTACTGAAAATTTTATCATTTTTCATCCATGCATTCAGAACTTGTTCACGAAACAAACCCATTCGTTTAAGTTTTTCGCAATTATAATTTGAGGAAATTTTAAATTCAAATCAAGTTTTTTATCCGCAATACTAAAAACGATTGTTCTAGTATCCCGATGGAATTATCATGCATAAATAGTGCGTTAGATAGGAGAGCAACTCCCCAAGCAACCAAAAGCCGCGTTTTTACTTAAAGATGGAACTCCAAAGTTCACATTGGGCTGAAAAAATGTTTATCGGGAACTTCAGGTGACTTTTGTCGCGTAAAAGTTACTCAGGAACTTCCATCGCCCTTTGAAAGGTTAAACTATCGATAACGGAACTTCTAAGCGCCTTTAATGGAACTTCTTTAAAGAAGGTCGATAACGGTCGCGTAACATTCTAAAACGCACCATTAAGATATTTGAAGGTGTTTTAAAGAACCTATATGGGAGTTCTAAGCGACATGTCAAAAATGTCTGTCAATTTCTTGTCATGGTATTTGTTTTGTTGATATCTGTACTGATATTTACAAATGGAATTCAAGATTTTTACGATTTTTTTTTATGAATGTTGAGATATTCGAATAAATTTTTGATGATCAGAAATTTTTGTTTAATTTATTTATATGGTGTACTGGGTGTCCTTGAAACGAAATAAGATGCAAGACCAACCCATTCAATCATCTCAAATGACATTAAGTTTAAATACGAATTATTACAGTGGCGATGAACTATTGCTGGACTGGTCGAGAAGCTCGTGAGTTTCATTGCAACCTAGAGAGCAGCGGTTCAATTCTCTAGGCGTTAAGCAGCTCTTGTAATCAAAACAATATAATTAAAACCAATGAGATAGACCATGATAGACCGGCAATCTAGCAATCTGACATCTGGTTGTCGGAGCATTCTTTCAATCGGATTTTTTTTTCGGCGCGTAGAAGTTTCTTGACATTCTCTTAGAAGCTGAATAGCGTTCTCTACAGCTACCTAAACGAACTTGAAAGTAGTTTTAAGAACTTACATTTAGGGCTGATTAGCATTCTCTTCAGACACAAACGATAGCTGATTAAGCTTCTATGGAACCTTTTTAAGGGAATTCTGGTTACTTGGGTCTCCTTACGAGATGCTGTTGAGTTTCTTGATTATCAATTTCATAACTAGATCTAATAATTTTTGCCGGAAATCCTTGATGTCATCATCAAATTTATTTACGAACTTTCCTATATTTTCCAGTAGTCGATAAAGCTTTTTTGCCACAGGTTGCCTACCCCTGTCCAACAAGAGAAGCGGCAGTGGTCGGCGTAGGTCCTACTGACTGTTTTTGTATTTCGTCGATATGCTTTGTCACGTTCGAAATACGACGACTTCTCTCTGACTGACGTGCTGCAGGAAGAATGAGGACTCCGAAAACCACCGAAAAAACCGGAAGGCCGAATGCAAACTACTAGTCGGTATCACAACCAAGCGAACAGAAAGACAGGATACGAGGAACGAAGAAACTGGCGACGGAAGGAAACGGAAGGAAGGAAGGAAGGAAACAGCAGTGTGACGTGAGTGGGTTCCGACTGCCTGCCTGCCGTTGTATTATTGTGCGTGTATCGTGTGCTTCCAAAGAATGCTTTTGTTGGAGCAGGGCAGACAGTGCCCCCGAAACCAATATCGAATGGACGACGACGTGAAACTGAAAGAGCCCAAAGAGGCCGCAGGGTGACACAATAAGAGGAGGACAGAGGAAAATGATAGCACACAAAGATATACCTGTGGCAGTTTATCATTGCCAATGGCGATATACCTATCTATCCATTATTATGGCATTATGGCAGGCATTCTCCTGACATAGGTCCGTGGCCGTGGGGGGATTTATGAGTGACGGTAAGGGGAGCAACCGATGAGGGAAGCAGGAGGAAGAGGGTTCATTTGTCGTGGTTAAACGGTAATCAACTTTACAGCTGTCTATCAATTGTGCGAGCATTTTAATAATGAGCCAACGAATCGGAGAAAGTGTCTTACTGTAAATTGATCGAACGTTGGTTATGTGAAAGGCAAAAAGAATAATCAGAATGATGAAATAATGCCATTTACAGGTCGGACTCGATTATCCGGAGACTCGATTATCCGGAGACTCGATTATCCGGGGCTCGATTATTCGGAGTTTTAGACTCGATTATCCGGAGTTTTTTTTGAAAATTTTTTTTTTTAATTTTTATTTTGATTTTTTAAATAATTTAGTAGGGGAGAGTGGGGTATCGTGGGCCATGGGGAAACGTGGGTCACTTTTCATATCTCAGATGTGTGTTGAGATAAAAATCTCAAACCAACTGTCATCGTCGTCGCTTTGCGTGAGCATGTATTCCTATATGTTGTTGACTGAAATACGCATCATATGCTTCTTTTATTTATCAAGCTAAAAAAAGTTAGAAAAATTTACTTACATAATTAAAAAAATACTCGCTAATTTCATCGATGGGGAACCTAAAGTGCATAACAAAAATATGCTCATACGCTTATGATCTTAGTTTTGTCATGATCTTTCACGTGGAAAAGGAAATTTTGATTAAACATCAATAAGTCACACAAACGCAACCAATTTGCAAATCATAGCTTGTGGGGAATCGTGGGCCACACATCTCGAATCACCTATATTTTTATATGTTTATACACATTCAGAACTTCAAATACGTTTTTGCTATCTGTAAAGTTCTCTTATGCCAAATGAAGAGTTATGAAAAATATTTTGTCCATCCTATATAAAAAAAATTTCCAAAAAGTTCGCGAGCCAGGTTTTGGAGTCTATGCGATCATACACAGCTTTCTTTTTTATTCCATCATCTGAAACTGCTTTAAATAAACGAAATGAATTAGAAAATCACACTTTTGGGTCAACTCATAAACTTTGCACGTTATTTGGTCAATTTGGTTTTGATGGCCCACGATTCCCCACCATTTTTCAAAATCCAAAAAATATTGCTTTTTTTCAAACAGTCAGAATTTGGGGAAAATAACTTATAAAAAATTTTGAAAAAACACCTTATGATACCTTGAAAATGTAGAAAACCATACCATTTTTTATTTTCATGTTATTATTTATAATAAAGAAGTTATGGAACAACGAAAAAAAGTGGCCCATGATTCCCCACTCTCCCATACTATAATTCACAAAATAATATTTTTATCAGCTTTGGACGGAGTTAGGGGGGTCATGGGCTAGTATAGTAGGGTAACGGACTTATTTTGAACCAGGGGACCTATTTTGGACCACCTTATCTAGCTCTTTTATGAAGCAACTATTAATGAAAATAAATAGTGCACAACATCAAGTGCTCGGGCTTTAACTATATCTGTTAAAAAATTCCATGAAATGTTGCTTTATAAGAGAGCTAGACAAGGTGGTCCAAAATAGGTCTACTGGTCCAAAGTAAGTCCGTTACCCTAGTTGTACTTTATATTAAAACTCGGTTATCCACAGTGTATTGTTCAAGATCAAACTCATTAACTCTATAATACATAATATAAATATGTGGTCAAGCAAGAACGTAGCTAGGAACAGGAGGGGTAAGAATAAGAGTTGTCAATATGTTTAACCCTCTACATCCCATGGTAGCACAAGTGATCCACAACATTTGCGTCTTTATCAAGTTTGTAAATCTACTATGATGCAGTCAATAATTGTATAAACTTCCTTTTGTACTCATTGTGCTTGTCTATAAGACTTCTTGAAATTTAGATATAGTAACTATTGAGCAATCTAGCAACTATTGAAACAATCAAATACTTTTTTCAACGAATTACAACTTTTGAGGCCATGGGGAACAACTTTTGTTCAAGCTCTTTCCTTACAAAAACTTTTTTGTTGTTCAAATATTTAAAAAAATCGTGGGAAGTAACGGGTTAATTATTTATTATCTAGTTTAATTAATTACACTAGTTTACAAAATTTTGAAAAAATCGTGAACTTGATTAACTGACCAACATTTTTAATGTAAAATCGGGCGCTGAATCCGAAAATGAAATGCAAAAAAATCTCAGTAGAACCGTTTTTTAGTTATGCTCCAAATATGAAATTTCGAAAAAATTAAAAAAGTTCTTGTACTTAGATTAAAATATCTCGGACGGCATAACAGTAATTTGAAATCCCTCTTTTGCATATTGAAGGTGAATAAGTTTTCTTTCGATCATCTGAACACTGTTTTTGCGCTTGACCAAAAGTATTGTTGATATTAGTGACTTTATGAGAAAAAAAATTATAAAAAACGCATTTTTTTAGAAAAAAAATTGTTTCAACGAAAGTTTTAGACTCAATAGTAGCATTTAAAAAATCTTATTTTCTTTTGCGCTTTAGTTTCAGTTTAAAACAAAGATTTCAAGTGGTTATTTATCAAAATCGGTCGAAAATTGAAGAAGTTATGGCTACTTTACTATAACTGAAATTTTTGGAGTTTTTAATAATTTAACGAACCGCAGTACACTTATCATAGTATAGGAAGAATGAAACATGATAAATCTCACTCGCTCCAAGTCAAAATTATTTATTAGCTCGCCAGAAGGTCACATGCCAAGTTTCAGGAAGATCTGACCATAGGGAAGAGTTGCTTAAGTCTCAAACGTGAATAAAATTTTGAGGTATTTTGCCCGGAAGGAACGAAAAATACTGGTTTTTCATCAATAACTTTTTTCATCACTAGCTGATTGTTTTTTATGGTTGATTTTCTTAAAGCCTAAGTTGAGACAAATATTTCACCCCAAGACTGTAACTCGATGGGATTTGAATTAGAAAAGTTATTGCGGTTCAAAGGCCGCAAATTTAGTCCAACACGCAATGAGTACTTTTTATGCATTGCGTTTTATACGACAATTTTCGACCAAAATACAATCTTTGAACCGCAATAACTTTTCTAATTCAAATCCAATCGAGTTACAGTCTTCAGGTGAAATATTTGTCTTAACTTAGACTTTAATAAAATCAACCATAAAAAACAATCAGCTAGTGATGAAAAAAGTTATTGATGAAAAACCAGTATTTTTCGTTCCTTCCGGGCAAAATACCTCAAAATTTAATTTACGTTTGAGACTTAAGCAACCCCTCCCTATGGTCAGATCTTCCTGAAACTTGGCATGTGACCTTCTGGAAGCCTAATAAATAATTTTGACTTGGAGCGAGTGAGATTTATCATGTTTCATCCTTCCTATACTATGATAAGTGTACTGCGGTTCGTTAAATTATTAAAAACTCCAAAAATTTCAGTTATGGTAAAGTAGCCATAACTTCTTAAATTTTCAACCGATTTTGGTAAATAACCACTTGAAATCTTTGTTTTAAACTGAAACTCAAGCGCAAAAGAAAATAAGATTTTTTAAATGCTACCATTGAGTCTAAAACTTCCGTTGAAACAAAATTTTCTCTAAAAAAATGCGTTTTTTATAATTTTTTTTCTCATAAAGTCACTAATATCAACAATACTGTTGGTCAAACGCAAAAACAGAGTTCAGATGATCGATAGAAAACTTATTCATCTTCAATTTGCAAAAGAGGGATTTCAAATTACTATTATGCCGTCCGAGATATTTTAATCTAAGTACAAGAACTTTTTTAATTTTTTCAAAATTTCATATTTGGAGCATAACTCAAAAACGGTTCTACTGAGATTTTTTTGAATTTCGTTTTCGGATTCAGCGCCCGATTTCACATTGGAAATGACCTTCAGTTTACTGAGTTCAAAAATGCTGTAAACTAGTGTTATCGATTGTCTTCGGTTGAAAATGAGTCGATTTTGAAATATATTTTAGTTTATTTACAAAGTATGATCAAATGTACAGACGTGAAAGTAGTAAGAAAAAGACGGACTTAAGCTAGGGTGTCATTTCAGTATGTTCCCCTCTTGATATTCTTTTTTGTTACATTCTCATTTTGGTTAAATAAAATTTATATTTCTTGTCTGGAAACTTCTAGTTTATTTAAGTTTAAAAACGAATTCATTCATTGAATAACGAAGCATGAGAACAAAAATCACTTCCGAGATGTGTCAGGTCAAGGTAAAGTGAAACCAGTAGTTGTATAATATTACATATTTGTTTTTTTTATCTTATCACGACTTTACCCCTTTTTCCTATAAAAATGATTTCTGGCTTTACGCCACTGCATTTTACGAAAATAATGCACAAAAAAAATTACAATTTAACGTCTTCAGACTGAAAAAAAAACATTTTTTTATGATTCGATTATCCGGAAGATTCGATTATCCGGAGTGAAAATAAAATCGATACTCCGGATAATCGAGTCCGACCTGTATTTGTTTGTTGGAGAAAGCCAATGAAATTCTAAATTTGAATTGAATCTAGCATTTGTATTGGGGTGACAGCCAAATTTGTCATGCCGAATTTCGAAAACCGACCTTCAGTAATTTGATAATTTGCTCAAAAAACTTCATCTCAATCGGGCTTGATATAGAAGTACCTCAAAGCGCTGAAAATTCCGGTTTTTGACCCTCAAAAATTATCTTAGGATTATGTTGACAGATTTTTTTTAGCGCGTATACACAATTGCGTTAAAAAAAGAATGAAATCTAGTGAAGCTGCGCACTCTCTTCCTACTTTGACAAGCTGCCACGTGCAAAATTGTGGCTTGCTGAATAAAAATATAAAAAAAGATTGATTCCTCCATGTAGCCTTTTCCAGACATTTTTCCGAATTCTCCTCCCCCCCTTGATTATTTTGAAAAAAAGTTGGCAACTCTGGTCAGGATCTGAATTCAAGGTCGGTATTCAGGATCAAGATTAACGATCGGGATTAGGATCAGGATTCAGAATTTAATATCTGGATCCAGTATCAAGATCCGGATATTAAATTCCGGATCATCATCAGAGTCAGGGTCTTCAGAAATCTGAAATAAGTACCCGAAATCGGGATTAGAAACAAATTATAAATCTGACGTTGAATTTTCAACAAATATCAAAAAAAATATTCTATATCAAGTTTGTAGAATGTAGAAATAATATGACGAGATAAAATACGTATCAAGATCCGGAAGAAGGGTTAAAAACTTACGTTCAGGTTGCCAGAAAAAAACCTGTGTTTTTGCGAATACAAATTCTGACTTCCTGTGATTTAATTAAGAAATTATGTGATGGTTTTCTGTGACAGCAATAGCGTTAATTTGATTGAAAAGTCATGACAAATTGGGTCTTTTTTACATTTCAGTTGAGAAAGAAAAATTAATATTAACAATCTTTAACATGATTTTCCAAAACAAAGTAATTATCCATAGTTGAAGTTGACAAAAAAAATATAATTTTTGATTTGAAAAGTCTGTGAATACTTCCAAAATTCTTTGTTGAAACAGATTCTGTGTTGAAAATTTACTAAAAATTCTGTGAAACTATGGATTCTTCTATGATTTCTGTGAATAAATGTACATGAAGAAGAATTCTATCCCGGTTCAGGATCAGCAGCGATCCGAGACCAGGTTCCAGGATACTCGATCAGGATTTGAATCCGGGGTCAACATCCGAGATCAGGATCCGGGATCAGAGCTGAGAATTCAGGATCAAAATCAAACGCCCAGTATCTGAGATCGACATTAGAATGAAACATCCGTGTTCAGATAATCAGGGATCAGGGTTCAGGATCCGAATCTGCCATCAGAAGCTACAAAAGGTTTTGAGTTAAGGATTCAAGAATCCAGATCAGAACCCTGGAATCAAATTTAGTGACCAGAATGAAGATCGGATTTTTTAAATAAAGTTGATGATCAGGATCAAAATCTGAGATCAGGACCCAGGATCAGCAAGGAATTGATATCAAGGTTTGGGGTTCTGACTTACGGTTAAAATTCGCAATCAGGATCTAGGATCTGAGAGATCAGGGTCCTGGATCAAAATCCGTGATCTGGAACCAAATCTAAGATCTTGAGCAGGATTAAGTTTTCAAAATTCCAGATCAGAGTTAGGATAATTGGTCAGGATCGCCATCAGAGTCTGAGATCTGGAATTAGAATCAGAATTAGAATCCGTAAAACGAGTTCAAGATCAGCGTCTAGGACGAAAATTGGAACCCAGCAAAATCATCATAAAGCACCATCAAGGTGCTTTATTATATTCTTAGATCCTTAATTTGGGGCCATGATCTCGTAGACTGCGTCGGTTTGGGGTCATTTTTGAATTTCTCAAATCCTGGGGTCTTATGTATGTTTATTAAAAAGGGAAATGAAACACTACTTTTTAATTTTAGTCATTTTTCCACATATGGTTGTTTCTAGTAAACACATTTTTTTATTGCATTTTTTTTTGCATTACTTACTATATCTCAGATGAGGGTTATTCCAAAACAAGTCACTTACCTGAAATAGAGAAAATTAAAAATGTATTGTTATGCGAATGTTTTTCACTCAAGCAGGATCAAGAAAGTAATATCTTATTAAAACTGATTTTCAAAAAGATGTTCAAAACGTTATTCGATAAAACTATCTAACTTCATTCAACATTGATTGTATATTTTAATCCCACAATGAAATAACTGTTAACTTCTTTTGTATAAAATATTGAGCAAAAAAATCATTCCTGCATCAACATCAGTTAAAGGAATGGAAAAATTTCCCACTCAACCGATCTACGTAGGTTCGGAAAATTCCCTTGCCCCGGGTGGTGGCCTCGGCGGCCAAAAAGCTCGATGGCTTCGGAGGCATAGGAAAAACCGGAAAACTTGAAACGTCTTCCAGCAACAGCCTCAGCAAATTCGCTCGTTTTCCCTCCCTCGAGGAGGGCGGCAAAACGGAAAGAACCTTCGAAGAGAGTTTATCCCTGCAACCCTTTGAGGGGCACAGACAACCGGACGATACACTTGTGACGATTTGTTTTGGTGGGTATCTCAAAATTTTCTAAGCACGAAAGTAGAAAAAAAGAATTTAATTTTTTGTTTATTTTTTTTTTCGCCAGATACTGTTTCATTTGTCAAGAACTAGTTTTAGAGGTGAGATAAATAAATAAGTAAATGCAAGGCCAAAGAGGAGGAGCCATTCCGCAGAAACTACTGTTCGCGATTTGTTTTTTTCACTATTCTCAACACACAAGTAACGGAAAAAGGATAAAGTAGGAGAGCAAACTTTAATTAAGGTTGCTGCTCACAGTTAATTTACAAGTTTGAAAATTTATCATCAAGTTTTCAGGGCTCGATCGAGGTGTGGGCGTGCTTCCTGTTATTATTTCTTCAAGACGGTTTAAGACTTCAAGATTCTCACCACGTTATTCTGTGAAGGGCCGATGAATAAGTTACGAATGGAAGATAGTAGTTCCTGTTTGTGAGTCCTTCAATTAAACTTCACCTTGGTGAATTCTTCAAGGAAGTTTTAATAGTAATACACAAAGAAAGTTCACGACTCCTTTCTCAATTGTCGAAGTCAACGAGACAAAAATTCCGGGTGATCTATCTCATTCAAATGATTCTGCAGTAGGAGTATGTTCCAATCAATATGGATGAGAACGGTTTTGTTCGATTTACTTCATTATCATAAATGTACAAGGGAAGCTAAGTTTCCATAGTCAGCAGTTTATGCTTTATGATTACTCAAGGGCTGCACAGAAAAAAAAATGTTGACAATATTCTTCACAGAAAAACCAATTAAGTTTGATTTTCTACTGTAACTGAATTGATTTTTTTTCCGTTTCATACATTAAAAATCCTTATAAAACTAAAAAAGAAAATAGATTTAAACTTATAGTCTTTACTAAAGAACCTCAAAAGCTTCTAAAGTATGAAGTAATGCAGAAAGACATTAGGATGCTATCGGGTAGCATATCGAATATGCAGCGCACATAGTTTTCCGGACTTATTTCGATTGAATCGATGAATTCCTTTCCCCCGAGCGGTTTCGATTTCCCGAACCAAAGCCGTGTGCCTCAATCATTGTCATCCTGATCTCATCTTCATCAGAAGATGAAGCCTCATTGGAATCGATTTGTGAGAGGACATTGTTTGGAAGCAGAAATTTTCTTTCAGGTGAATGGAATTAATTCCACTGAGGGTCGTCGATTCATTATCTCTATCGTCAACTAGTGACGTGACGATTGCCCGAGAAAATGTGTTGTGGGTAAGCGTGACACAGGTTCTAGGAAGATCAGATAATCATCACGTCCTAGTTGATGGAAAAATCTTCATTATCGTGTACTGCAGCAGGGGAGAATGGAAATATTTCTACGCCTCACAGTTCCAAGTTTGCAGTGAAAATGGGGTCACTTCATTTTTTCCCATCCATCGATAAGTTGATCTTCAAAATGACAAAAATGACAAAAATGACAAAAATGACAAAAATGACAAAAATGACAAAAATGACAAAAATGACAAAAATGACAAAAATGACAAAAATGACAAAAATGACAAAAATGACAAAAATGACAAAAATGACAAAAATGACAAAAATGACAAAAATGACAAAAATGACAAAAATGACAAAAATGACAAAAATGACAAAAATGACAAAAATGACAAAAATGACAAAAATGACAAAAATGACAAAAATGACAAAAATGACAAAAATGACAAAAATGACAAAAATGACAAAAATGACAAAAATGACAAAAATGACAAAAATGACAAAAATGACAAAAATGACAAAAATGACAAAAATGACAAAAATGACAAAAATGACAAAAATGACAAAAATGACAAAAATGACAAAAATGACAAAAATGACAAAAATGACAAAAATGACAAAAATGACAAAAATGACAAAAATGACAAAAATGACAAAAATGACAAAAATGACAAAAATGACAAAAATGACAAAAATGACAAAAATGACAAAAATGACAAAAATGACAAAAATGACAAAAATGACAAAAATGACAAAAATGACAAAAATGACAAAAATGACAAAAATGACAAAAATGACAAAAATGACAAAAATGACAAAAATGACAAAAATGACAAAAATGACAAAAATGACAAAAATGACAAAAATGACAAAAATGACAAAAATGACAAAAATGACAAAAATGACAAAAATGACAAAAATGACAAAAATGACAAAAATGACAAAAATGACAAAAATGACAAAAATGACAAAAATGACAAAAATGACAAAAATGACAAAAATGACAAAAATGACAAAAATGACAAAAATGACAAAAATGACAAAAATGACAAAAATGACAAAAATGACAAAAATGACAAAAATGACAAAAATGACAAAAATGACAAAAATGACAAAAATGACAAAAATGACAAAAATGACAAAAATGACAAAAATGACAAAAATGACAAAAATGACAAAAATGACAAAAATGACAAAAATGACAAAAATGACAAAAATGACAAAAATGACAAAAATGACAAAAATGACAAAAATGACAAAAATGACAAAAATGACAAAAATGACAAAAACGACAAAAATGACAAAAATGACAAAAATGACAAAAATGACAAAAATGACGAAAATGACAAAAATGACAAAAATGACAAAAATGACAAAAATGACAAAAATGACAAAAATGACAAAAATGACAAAAATGACAAAAATGACAAAAATGACAAAAATGACAAAAATGACAAAAATGACAAAAATGACAAAAATGACAAAAACGACAAAAATGAAAAAAATGACAAAAATGACAAAAATGACAAAAATGACAAAAATGACAAAAATGACAAAAATGCCAAAAATGACAAAAATGACAAAAATGACAAAAATGACAAAAATGACAAAAATGACAAAAATGACAAAAATGACAAAAATGACAAAAATGACAAAAATGACAAAAATGACAAAAATGACAAAAATGACAAAAATGACAAAAATGACAAAAATGACAAAAATGACAAAAATGACAAAAATGACAAAAATGACAAAAATGACAAAAATGACAAAAATGACAAAAATGACAAAAATGACAAAAATGACAAAAATGACAAAAATGACAAAAATGACAAAAATGACAAAAATGACAAAAATGACAAAAATGACAAAAATGACAAAAATGACAAAAATGACAAAAATGACAAAAATGACAAAAATGACAAAAATGACAAAAATGACAAAAATGACAAAAATGACAAAAATGACAAAAATGACAAAAATGACAAAAATGACAAAAATGACAAAAATGACAAAAATGACAAAAATGACAAAAATGACAAAAATGACAAAAATGACAAAAATGACAAAAATGACAAAAATGACAAAAATGACAAAAATGACAAAAATGACAAAAATGACAAAAATGACAAAAATGACAAAAATGACAAAAATGACAAAAATGACAAAAATGACAAAAATGACAAAAATGACAAAAATGACAAAAATGACAAAAATGACAAAAATGACAAAAATGACAAAAATGACAAAAATGACAAAAATGACAAAAATGACAAAAATGACAAAAATGACAAAAATGACAAAAATGACAAAAATGACAAAAATGACAAAAATGACAAAAATGACAAAAATGACAAAAATGACAAAAATGACAAAAATGACAAAAATGACAAAAATGACAAAAATGACAAAAATGACAAAAATGACAAAAATGACAAAAATGACAAAAATGACAAAAATGACAAAAATGACAAAAATGACAAAAATGACAAAAATGACAAAAATGACAAAAATGACAAAAATGACAAAAATGACAAAAATGACAAAAATGACAAAAATGACAAAAATGACAAAAATGACAAAAATGACAAAAATGACAAAAATGACAAAAATGACAAAATTGACAAAAAATGTTAGTTGTCAATTTTGTGAACTTGGTCAATTTTGTCAAATTTTTCAATTTTGTCAATTTTGTCAATTTTGTCAATTTTGTCAATTTTGTCAATTTTGTCAATTTTGTCAATTTTGTCAATTTTGTCAATTTTGTCAATTTTGTCAATTTTGTCAATTTTGTCAATTTTGTCAATTTTGTCAATTTTGTCAATTTTGTCATTTTTTTCAATTTTGTCAATTTTGTCAATTTTGTCAATTTTGTCAATTTTGTCAATTTTGTCAATTTTGTCAATTTTGTCAATTTTGTCAATTTTGTCAATTTTGTCAATTTTGTCAATTTTGTCAATTTTGTCAATTTTGTCAATTTTGTCAATTTTGTCAATTTTGTCAATTTTGTCAATTTTGTCAATTTTGTCAATTTTGTCAATTTTGTCAATTTTGTCAATTTTGTCAATTTTGTCAATTTTGTCAATTTTGTCAATTTTGTCAATTTTGTCAATTTTGTCAATTTTGTCAATTTTGTCAATTTTGTCAATTTTGTCAATTTTGTCAATTTTGTCAATTTTGTCAATTTTGTCAATTTTGTCAATTTTGTCAATTTTGTCAATTTTGTCAATTTTGTCAATTTTGTCAATTTTGTCAATTTTGTCAATTTTGTCAATTTTGTCAATTTTGTCAATTTTGTCAATTTTGTCAGTTTTGTCAATTTTGTCAATTTTGTCAATTTTGTTCATTTTGTCATTTTTGTCAATTTTGTCAATTTTGTCAATTTTGTCAATTTTGTCAATTTTGTCAATTTTGTCAATTTTTTGAATTTTTTTCAATTCTGTCAATTTTGTCAATTTTGTCAATTTTGTCAATTTTGTCAATTTTGTCAATTTTGTCAATTTTGTCAATTTTGTCAATTTTGTCAATTTTGTCAATTTTGTCAATTTTGTCAATTTTGTCAATTTTGTCAATTTTGTCAATTTTGTCAATTTTGTCAATTTTGTCAATTTTGTCAATTTTGTCAATTTTGTCAATTTTGTCAATTTTGTCAGTTTTGTCAATTTTGTCAGTTTTGTCAATTTTGTCAATTTTGTCAATTTTGTCAATTTTGTCAATTTTGTCAATTTTGTCAATTTTGTCAATTTTGTCAATTTTGTCAATTTTGTCAATTTTGTCAATTTTGTCAATTTTGTCAATTTTGTCAATTTTGTCAATTTTGTCAATTTTGTCAATTTTGTCAATTTTGTCAATTTTGTCAATTTTGTCAATTTTGTCAATTTTGTCAATTTTGTCAATTTTGTCAATTTTGTCAATTTTGTCAATTTTGTCAATTTTGTCAATTTTGTCAATTTTGTCAATTTTGTCAATTTTGTCAATTTTGTCAATTTTGTCAATTTTGTCAATTTTGTCAATTTTGTCAATTTTGTCAATTTTGTCAATTTTGTCAATTTTGTCAATTTTGTCAATTTTGTCAATTTTGTCAATTTTGTCAATTTTGTCAATTTTGTCAATTTTGTCAATTTTGTCAATTTTGTCAATTTTGTCAATTTTGTCAATTTTGTCAATTTTGTCAATTTTGTCAATTTTGTCAATTTTGTCAATTTTGTCAATTTTGTCAATTTTGTCAATTTTGTCAATTTTGTCAATTTTGTCAATTTTGTCAATTTTGTCAATTTTGTCAATTTTGTCAATTTTGTCAATTTTGTCAATTTTGTCAATTTTGTCAATTTTGTCAATTTTGTCAATTTTGTCAATTTTGTCAATTTTGTCAATTTTGTCAATTTTGTCAATTTTGTCAATTTTGTCAATTTTGTCAATTTTGTCAATTTTGTCAATTTTGTCAATTTTGTCAATTTTGTCAATTTTGTCAATTTTGTCAATTTTGTCAATTTTGTCAATTTTGTCAATTTTGTCAATTTTGTCAATTTTGTCAATTTTGTCAATTTTGTCAATTTTGTCAATTTTGTCAATTTTGTCAATTTTGTCAATTTTGTCAATTTTGTCAATTTTGTCAATTTTGTCAATTTTGTCAATTTTGTCAATTTTGTCAATTTTGTCAATTTTGTCAATTTTGTCAATTTTGTCAATTTTGTCAATTTTGTCAATTTTGTCAATTTGGTCAATTTTGTCAATTTTGTCAATTTGGTCAATTTTGTCAATTTTGTCAATTTTGTCAATTTTGTCAATTTTGTCAATTTTGTCAATTTTGTCAATTTTGTCAATTTTGTCAATTTTGTCAATTTTGTCAATTTTGTCAATTTTGTCAATTTTGTCAATTTTGTCAATTTTGTCAATTTTGTCAATTTTGTCAATTTTGTCAATTTTGTCAATTTTGTCAATTTTGTCAATTTTGTCAATTTTGTCAATTTTGTCAATTTTGTCAATTTTGTCAATTTTGTCAATTTTGTCAATTTTGTCAATTTTGTCAATTTTGTCAATTTTGTCAATTTTGTCAATTTTGTCAATTTTGTCAATTTTGTCAATTTTGTCAATTTTGTCAATTTTGTCAATTTTGTCAATTTTGTCAATTTTGTCAATTTTGTCAATTTTGTCAATTTTGTCAATTTTGTCAATTTTGTCAATTTTGTCAATTTTGTCCATTTTGTCAATTTTGTCAATTTTGTCAATTTTGTCAATTTTGTCAATTTTGTCAATTTTGTCAATTTTGTCAATTTTGTCAATTTTGTCAATTTTGTCAATTTTGTCAATTTTGTCAATTTTGTCAATTTTGTCAATTTTGTCAATTTTGTCAATTTTGTCAATTTTGTCAATTTTGTCAATTTTGTCAATTTTGTCAATTTTGTCAATTTTGTCAATTTTGTCAATTTTGTCAATTTTGTCAATTTTGTCAATTTTGTCAATTTTGTCAATTTTGTCAATTTTGTCAATTTTGTCAATTTTGTCAATTTTGTCAATTTTGTCAATTTTGTCAATTTTGTCAATTTTGTCAATTTTGTCAATTTTGTCAATTTTGTCAATTTTGTCAATTTTGTCAATTTTGTCAATTTTGTCAATTTTGTCAATTTTGTCAATTTTGTCAATTTTGTCAATTTTGTCAATTTTGTCAATTTTGTCAATTTTGTCAATTTTGTCAATTTTGTCAATTTTGTCAATTTTGTCAATTTTGTCAATTTTGTCAATTTTGTCAATTTTGTCAATTTGGTCAATTTTGTCAATTTTGTCAATTTTGTCAATTTTGTCAATTTGGTCAATTTTGTCAATTTGGTCAATTTTGTCAATTTTGTCAATTTTGTTAATTTTGTCAATTTTGTCAATTTTGTCAATTTTGTCAATTTTGTCAATTTTGTCAATTTTGTCAATTTTGTCAATTTTGTCAATTTTGTCAATTTTGTCAATTTTGTCAATTTTGTCAATTTTGTCAATTTTGTCAATTTTGTCAATTTTGTCAATTTTGTCAATTTTGTCAATTTTGTCAATTTTGTCAATTTTGTCAATTTTGTCAATTTTGTCAATTTTGTCAATTTTGTCAATTTTGTCAATTTTGTTAATTTTGTCCATTTTGTCAATTTTGTCAATTTTGTGAATTTTGTCAATTTTGTCAATTTTGTCAATTTCTTCAATTATGTAATTTTTTTTCAAATTTTGTCATTATTTACAATTTTGTCAATTCTGTCTTTGTGATCAATTTTGTCAATTTTGTCAATTTTGTCATTCAAGCCAGTTTATTCATTGTTGTCATTTTTGTATTTTTTTTATTCTTGTCATTGTTATCATTTTAGTCTTTTTTTTAAATTGTGTCATTTTTGTCATTTTTGTATATTTTTTTTTATTTTTGCCGTTTTTTTCATTTTTATCATTTTTCTCATTTTATTTTTCATTTTTGTCAAAATTTTTAAATTGGTATGTGTTTTAGTTCGTTTTGTTTCTTTTTCTGCCAACTTTAGAAATGTTATATTTTTTCGTTATTCAAGTTTGCTTCAAGTTTTGGTCATTTTTTATCTACGTCAGAATTGTTGTCTTTTTGATGTCCTTGTTTCTGACTTGTTTTTATATTTTTTGCTGTTTTTGATTGAAATTTTAAAAATTGAATTACTCAATGCTTCTGGTTTAGAGACAATGGCAATCATCGAACCGAACTTTACCGAGGAAGAAAATCATACAAAAGGGGCGAATCAATCCCAATCAATTTCATCTGAATTGGAACCCCTTTTCTTGTCCCGCAGATTCAATCTTACTCCAGTTGGATTTCACTCCAACTAAGAACGGTGTAGAATATTTTCCATCTCTTTTTCCCTCGATAGAAGACGCACTTTCTGCGGAAAAACAGGAACGTACAACTTAAAGTGGATTTTTAAGCGAGTTCTGTTGAATGAAGGGGTAGGAACAATCCCATCTCGTGGTTCCCATGGTTCAAATTTTCACGGCTTCATTATCCTTGCAACTTCTACTGAACGAGGGGGGAAACTATTCATCGAGCTGTCGATGGCACTCCTGAATCGAATCGACGACGAGCACATAGCTCTGTTGTTTTTCTCTCCTGGAACGTTTTGGACGATGATGATGAATTGAAACGGGTTAATTATTCATTTGATTTTAATGATTCATTGTTTGGAGTTGTCTGTCCCGAACTTTTTTCGATTAGTCTTTGTTGTTTCCAACAAAAACTTTTGACCTGAAAACATGGCTTGAATGATTAATTTTTTGTTAATTAACATTTCTATTTAGCTTAGAAATTTTGAGTAAGTAGTTGTGCTTTTACTTTAAACCTGAAACATCAAACCAAGGCCTTGAATACTTTTTTGTGCATCTCATCGATAAATGTTCCCTAAAAGCTTCCGAAGCCACTCGTTTTCCGCTGATCAATGAACACAGGGGATGTTTTCTTCCTCGGATAGAAAAAACATGCCGGCGCAAATGGACAAACAACGGTTCTGCTGCTGATGCTTGTGCCGGAAGCGCTCGTATTGGTTCGGAATCCTTCCATCAAACTGCGGTTTCGTTTTCCCTCGAAAAAAGGGGTGGGGACCGAGGCAAGGTAGAAGTGGGATAAACAGTCGAATTTTGTATTATTGTTATCCTTTAGGAAAACTCGGTCCTACGTTTTGGATCCTTCCTTCTTACTCGTTTCCCGAAAATCAGACAGAGAGCCAAAGCCATCAGGTGTTGTTCCGGTCCGGTTCGGTGTTTGTGTGTTGCCCTCGGATGTCGGTACACGACGACGTAGGACTTTTTTTCAGCTGAAACAAAATTTTCCCGGGAAAAAGGTCCACACTGCCGGATCCTGTCACACAACAGAATCCGGTCTAGGGGCCTCCGGGGAAATTAAGTCTCCGAATGTGACTCGGTTTCATTTGTGAACCGAATGTGACGCATCGGAGTATTAGTTCGTTTCATTTCAACGCTGCTGCTGATGCTGCTTCTGTGGAGGAATTTGAGTTGCACAGAGGTGTCATTTTAGGGTTTTGCTTCGGGCTTTTTGGGTTAGCAAATGGTGGAACAAACGAAGCGAATAAATCAAGCTTAAGCTGCGTTTGAATGAAGTAAATTGAACAGTTGATTTTCCAGATATACAAAACGTATTATCAAAGACTATGAGGCTGTTTTATAACAAAATTTGAACATATTAAAGTATATGTAACTCTTTTGCTGTCAAAAGTTGAGTGTACACATTCAACTTGTCAAACAAAAAAAAAACTCCAATATTTGTTGCTTGCATGTTAGTTTTTAGTGAATGTGTATGAAATTTCGATAAGCATTTTGATTAGGTTGTTTCAGCGAAACTCAAAATATAACTTCTATATGTTGTCTTTTATTTTATTCAGTTTTTCAATACTGTTTTTTTTTTGCTTGAAAAGTTCAGCTAACGACAAAGTTGGTCATTAATTTTTAGCCATGGTTGTTCGTATGCGTTTTTTTTTTTTTCAGATCCATGCCTTGAAGATTGCTTTTGCAAAAATGCTTAAAATTTAAATCGCAGAAAAAAATGATTCACCAACATTTAACGTTATTTTTTAATTTGGTAACAAATTGCGTAAATAACTGTTTACCTCAGAATTTTTTTACAATTTTAATACTCGCTGTGCAGATCCAGGTATCCGTCAAATGATAGAATTTTCAACAGAAATACTAGGTGACCTTGAAGTTAAAAAATACATGCGCAAGCAATGTAAATGTCGTAAGAGTCGATTTGGGATTCATTTTCGAATTTCTCAATTCTAAGGTCTGAAAAACTTCGTTCAAAACTCATCAATGTTTTTTTTTCTGCTGTTTAAAGTATCGCTTACTCAAGTAAATTTAATCTATTAGGTTTGTTTGGAAAAATCACGTAATCATGTAACGTTGTTACAGAATGAATGAAAGTTTAATCATTCGTTGTAAATTTTCATAGCTCTTTCTATACATATATGAATTCGAAAAATGGCAACACTTTGATTAGTGAATAACTTTTGAATGCAAGAATGAAAATTGATGAAATGTTCAGCAAACTATCTAGTAATGTAATGTGTAGCTGTGCATAATCAATTGACAACCTGTCAACTGGTTTTTGAGATGGCTTACAATACGGAAACTTATTGACAGAATTTTTTGGGAAGAATCGAGAAAAATTTAGTAAAAGTCCCAATGGGAGATCCAAAAAAAGCTGAACATCAGATATTTGACCTACGTAAATTGTTTAAAGAGTCGTTGATGATCTAATAGTGAGCAAAAATTTGAATGAAAGTAATGATCATTGATTCCATTAAGTTAAAGTTAAGTTAGAGGCTTATTCAAGTGAAATGCGAAAATATCATTACACAGCAAAAATTATTTCCTGTAAAATTAAGCAAATGTCCTGTAACAAAAAAGAGCAGGATATTTACCGTAATTTTACAGGTCGAAACCATGATTACGTGACATTTAATTTTTAGTGTAGAACTTTTTTACAGGACATTTGCTGTAATAATAAATGAATCTTCGTTAACTTTCAAGGAAAACAATTTAAAATTACAGGTACCGTTAATTACAGGTGATTTATTCTAAAAGTTGCTGTTTTCAGTGACACGTAATAGCGAATTTTTTTTTCTGTTTAGAGGAAGTGATAAAAAACATAATTTTTTCTGACTGATTCATCTATCGGACTAATCAATAGGCTTGGTTTAACAAAATACGGTGGTTAAATCGTGTGCAAAATATTTGGACCGCTTGCAGGGAGATATTTTTCTCTAGCGGGCATCTGGCCAATAACTTTGCGTTGATGAGTCTCACTTGGATGATCCGGAGATAAACAAGGAGTGAATGAAAATTTCGATACATAATACAGTATTCAATTTTGTTATCTATCGCTCCTTCAAGCGAAGGTGCGACTAATGAGTACCGGAAGTGCCAGTCAGTCAGATCGACGCTCTTCAGGGATTGGTCCCGTTATTCTAAGGTCAGTGGCCAACCTCCCGCGAATTCACCGGCCTAGGTGGAATCTTCGGTATTTAGTCGTCAATTGCTTTGAGATCTCCAGGAGCTCGAATCTCGTGGTACAATTACACTACAGCTTGGCCAAGACACACTTCATCGGAGGACCAGGACCATGTCGATATGTGGGATCCCAAAAACGAGGTTGTTCAAATTTGAGTCCTATGGAGGAAAACTAAATATAATTGTTAAATGTGAAATCATTAACTGTTTGTCTTTAGAGACGCATTTTTTTTTGTCTCCGTTGAACAATTATTCCCATAAATATGGGAGGTTTATTTGAAGGACTCGCCTTGAGGAGTCTAACCGGGCACGAACGGAAATTGCTACACCACATACGGTGATACGGTCAAAATTTGGTCAATATCAACTTGACGTATTTCTTTCAATTTCGCATTTAAAAAACCTGAACACCTCTCATTTTGAAGGTGTGTGTGTGTAGTATGTTGCTCCTATTTTGATTTTGGAATTCACAGTTCAGTTGTCAAAATGCCGTCCAAGGAAAAAGAGCAGCGTATCAAAATTTTGCTCGCGCATCGCGAAAATCCGAGCTACCCACACGCAAAGCTGGCAAAATCGCTAAAAGTTGCCAAATCAACCGCTACAAATGCAATTAAAGTGTTTGGGGAACGTTTGTCGACAGCCAGGAAGTCTGGATCGGGGGGAAATCGAAAACCGGAAGCCGCTGAGACGACAAAGAGAGTTGCCGGTAGTTTCAAGCGAAACCCTAACCTCTCTCGCTCCAAGATGCCGCAATTAAGCTGGGTGTATCGTCTACAACCGTGCATCGAGCCAAAAAACGAGCCGGACTATCGACTCACAAGAAGGTAGTGACTCCAAATCGTGATGATAAACAAAATACGATTGCCAAAGCGCGATCCCGGAGGCTGTACATGACGATGCTGACGAAGTTTGACTGCGTGGTAATGGACAACAAAACCTACGTCAAAGCCGACTACAAGCAGCTTCCGGAACAGGAGTTTTATACGACAAAAGGAAGGGGAAAGGTAGCAGATATTTTCAAGCACATGCAACTGTCAAAGTTCGCGAAGAAATATCTGGTTTGACAAGCCACCTGTACCTGTGGCTTGAAAAGCAGCAATTTCATAGCTTCCGGGACTGTCAACCAAGAAATTCACGTGAAAGAGTGTTTGAATAAACGTCTGCTGCCTTTCTTGAAGAAATACGGTTGTTCCGTACTGTTTTGGCCGGATTTGGCATCTTGCCATTACGGTTAAAAGGCCATGGAAAGGTACGCCGCCTACAACGTGCAGGTGGTTCTCAAGGACAAGAACCCTCCCAACACGCCAGAGCTCCACCCAATTGAGAAATACTGGGCTATTGTCAAGCGGAACCTAAAGAAGACCAAAAAACTGCTAAGGACGAGCAGCAGTTCAAGGCAAACTGGCTTTCTGCGGCGAAGAAGGTGGACAAGGTGGCTGTACAAAATCTGATGGCAGGGGTTAAGCGTAAGGCCCGGCAATTCGGATTTGGAAAAGCGGAAGCCTAACTGAATATTTTTCCTGAATTTGATACTAATTCAACCAGATTTGGCATGGGGTGTATTAGGGTACACGAAATGTTTGAATTAATATTTGGCATCGTTCCCTCCATCCAGTGGGGATATTTATAAGAACAGGAGAGGAAGGCTTCGATACAATTTGTTGTACAACTGAAGAACAAATTGAGCAAATGGATCCAAATTTGGTATGGGAGGGTAAAAAGGTATGATAAATATTCAGTGAATATATGGTATCCATCCCCTTTCCAGTGAGAAGATAGGAAGAGAGAAGGGGCTCTTTTACAATTTTTTACTCATAAAATATTCAAGCAAATCGAACCGGATTTGGCATGCGAGGGTATTTGAATATTAAAAATATTTCTAGGAATATGTGAGATAGGATTGGCCAAACTTGGATCCATCTTTTCAACTCAGATTTTCGATTTTTTGGATAGATTCTTTAACATGAAAAAATTCGATCAGATCGGTTTATTTTTGATTCGATCTTTCGATCTTTTGGATACCTTTTCTCGCTGAGCGGAGATATTTTGACCCAATTTTGATTACTGATTTAATGTCAAACAGTGCCATCTGTTTAGCATCTAGACTGAGCTTGATAGAATTTTTCGGATATTTACCACTAAATTTGGAAGTGGTCGGGTCAGGTCCGGTTGCGCGGATTTCACTGAATACAGCTCGATTTTTTTTTTGAATTTATTCAACTTTTTTGCAAACAAGAAACTCGAACTGAGCTTTTCTAATGTTCTATTTCTGCGCTCAAAAAACGAAACTTTTTGCCTAGATTTTTAGAAAAAAATTAGCCTGTCCTGGATGCGCGCGGGGAAAATTCTGGCAACCTTAATCGATTCGATATAGAAGTTTGATTGTGTTATTGAGATTTTTTTTTTGCAAATTTCGATACATCGTGAGTACCTAAATTGAAACGTTTATTAAAGGTGCTACCTTATTAACAGTGGAACAGATCGATCTTTCAGAGGTCGATTCTTCAGTTCCGATTTTTTTAGTGGATTGACAGCTTTACTGAATCGATATTGGAGATTGATCTTTTTCTGAAGATCGAACAATCCTAATGTCAGACCCCTCCCTTCTTCCATTGGGAACATATGAATGGAGGAGTGCGGCTTCCATACAATTTTTATTGAATATTTCAAGAACAACTGGATCAAATGGAAAAAAGGCATGGTTTGCCAGATTATCTGGTTTTATTCGGTTTTTCCGGATATTCAATTTAAAGTAATGGAAAAGTCCTTTTATTGATATTTGGTACCATTTCCTCCTTGCAATGAGGAAACAGAAGGAGCTTCTTACAGTTTTTGCTTAACTTGAGAATTAATCAAGCAAATGGCACCAAATTTAGCATATTTTAAAACAAGAATTGGTTATATGATTATATGAAATCCCTCTGTTCTTCCGTTGAAGATATCGGAAAGGGCTACTATACAATTTTTGGCACAACTAGAGAACTTATCTAAGAAATGGAACCAAATTTCACATGGAAAAGGAGAAATAGTTAGCATTGTTTGAGATCCCACCCTTCTTCCATTAAGTATGTAGGTCGTTGGCATAACTTGAGAAGAAATTAAGCGAATGGGTTCTAATTTGGCATAGGAAGGCATTTGGGTACGGGATATGTTTCTATGATTGCCTTGCAGGGAGCAGAGAGAAGAGAAGGAGGGGGTTCCATATAATTTGGTTGTATCGCTTTACACTAATCGTACCAGAGACGGTCAAAAGACGATTTTTGAACTTTAAATGATGATTACGTCTAATGTATTTTATTTCGCAAAATTTTACTACAGGACTATTTTTATTTTACAAAATGATTTAAGTTTTTTTTGATCATTTTTATAATTTTTATAAGTTTTGTGGTTTTCGAATAACGCATGAGGTATACCTCTTCATACCACGAGCGGTCAAATGACGACAACATTTTTTTTGCTTAAACTCTATTGTTTCTCAATCGATTTCTACAAAATATATAGTTTTGGAATGCCGATAATGTGGCTCTAGTATGATCCTCAGAATTTCTCAGAATTTATGTGCAACATAAAGGTTCTAACATCAGCTTACTTAGGTACTGAGTGAAATTTTTTTCGAGCACTTAGAAATAAATTTACAGCTTTTTCCCTGAAGCATGTTTTTTTAAAAAAAAAGTTCTTGGACTTTGATTAGCTTTAAAATAAATTATAACTATAAATTTTGTAGAAATCGGTTGAGAAATAAGAGAGTTTAAGCAAAAAAAAGTGATGCTGTCATTTGACCGCTTGCAGGATGAATAGGTACACCACATGCCTTATTCGAAAACCACAAAACTTATAAAAATTATAGTAGATAATGCAAAAATACTTGCATTTTAAAAATAAAATTGGTTTTGTAGCAAAATTTGCGGAAAAAACATTATTAGGCGTAATCATCATTTAAAGTTCAAAAACCGTCATTTGACCGCCTCCGGTGCATTTAGTTTTAAATCCAATCCAATGCTTGAAGCTTAGTTCATCTTAAATATGGACGCACTGTATATTATACCACAGCGCTCCTAGTAGTCAGAGTTGGAATGTTTTGACAATACTTTGTTTTGGAATGTTTCCTCTATCAGTGTTGAAAATTTCATTACGATTCGTTTTGTTCCAAAAACGTTACACGTGGTGGAAGCCGCGAAACGAAAACAAATTTTAGACACCCCCTGTCAAATTACCCGACGGGCTCAGGTTCAAAAATCGCAAAATCGTTAATAATGCTCAAATCGACCGTCTGCTGAATTCTAAAACATTTCTGTGAGATGCATACTATCGATCGGCAGGTTCGTACCAAGCGTTATAGTGGACGTAAGGATCGGAAACTGCATTTGAAGGTGTTGAGAACGATCAAGGCAAACCCAGGGCAGTCGGACTATGCCATTGCCAATGCCGATGCATTCTCATGGATGACGAAACGTACGTGAAGATGGATTTTGGGCAGCCTCTTGGCCAAAAATTTTATATTTAAAGCCACTACAATGGTGCACTGCACTGGTCGGGGTGATGGCCCCGGCAAGTTCGAATTCGTTTTTGCCGATAAGTTTACAAGAAAGTGTTTGATCTGGCAAGGTATTTGCAGCTGCGGGCAAAAATTCTCAGTTTTTGTGAAAAATAAGACCATGGATTCCGAAATGTACAAGGAGGAGAGCCTGAAAAACGTTTTTTTCCGTACATTAGATCTCAAAAGGACCAGTAAAGTTTTCGCCAGATTTGGCAAGCTGCCACTACAGGAAAGAGGTACTGCAGTGGTATCGGGACAACGGGTGGATTTCGTCGAAAAGAACATCAACCCACCCAACTGCCCTCAATTCCGCCCTATCGAACAATGTTGGGCAATTGTCAAGCAGAAGATGAGGAAGAATAGTAGAATGGCTCGGGATGCAACAGAGATGAAGAAATTGTAGAACAAAATGGCAGTTGAGGTCAGCGAATAGGGTGTCCAAACTATGATGAGTGGTACTCGACGAAAAGCTCGAAATTTCATTAAAAAAAACATCGAAATAATTTTTTTTAAAATATTTTTCCTTAAAAGTTCAATAAAAACTCTACATTTTAATTACAAAACATTTTTATTTCGTTTACATAGCTCCGAGATCCGTTTTAATGAGTCCAGATTTATCGTGATCCATGCTTTAGAAGCTCAAAAAATTACACCACGTAACTTTTGATCTTGTCACTTTTCTGAATTTTTTCATTTTCTGTTGGAAAACATGTTGGCTTTAAGTTTTTAAAACCAAACTGTTGAGTTAAGAAAATGAGCATCTTGTTAAGCTTGCAAGAATTTCTCCCGGACGTATCCGGGCCGGGAATATCCAGGATATTTCATCTTTAAACTAGGCAAAATTTGGGCATTTGATTACACTGTTTTCAACCCTTTACCTGGCAATATCCGGGTAAATTTGGAAAATGATCAAGAATTGTTCAATTTAAATCAAGAGTTGAAACTCTTGAGACATTTTTTTTATCGAAACACATCAGCTTCGATCACATCAGATTTTTTGAGACTTAAGAACAGGGAAAATAAAGGTCATAAATCTGGTTAAAATCTGGCCTCTTTTTCCAAACCTAAAATAAGTATAGTCGAATAAACATTTGAATGTTAAGCTGTCTGATCGAATCGATAGAAAATGTTAAGAAGCAACATAATCATGAATATATGAAATATTGAAGTTTGGAGTTGAAAAGGCGAACTATGGCGACCGTCATTTTATCCTACTGTTTTGGAAAATCCTTTTAGAAAATTTTCGAGTTTCTGAGAAAATTTCAGGTGTCAGTTTAGAGAGATACAATTTAAGGGTCTTTTAACTCAAAGGAAACAAAATTGCAGCCAAGACGAAACTGTTAAGTAGAGATTGTTATGACATAAAAATATGCATGAGCTGTTAGTGACCCGCTCAATGTTAAAACAAGTGATTAGCGACAGTTACGAAAAAGTTTCTTGAAAAATTTGAGTGAGTAATATGAAAAACTGATAACCGAAATGGAACCCAAGCTTCGCCCGTAAGACGAAAATATCTACACAAAGTATGAGAAGAAAGCGCTTGGTTTGGTTTGACTTTTTTTCTTCTTGGATCTGTGACAACGAGCACTGATAAAGTCGTTAGCGGATTTCGGAAGCCTCAAATCGGATTTCGTGCCGGGCTCAATTTGACTTTGCCCCGAATGGCTGGCTGGATGGCAGTGCGAAATGTTTGTATGCGTATGTTCATATATTTTTTTTGAATGAACAAGAAAATGTGTCCACCCGGCACCCTTCGGAATGAGATCTCGGATATGTACATAAGTAGGGATGAAGCATGAATGGCGAACAGCAGCGATTTTTTTTCCTTTCCGCGTAGACCACGCGACTCGACTCCAATGGCAAACATTAGCCATCCGATAAAGCCATTGTTAAGGAAAATGACATTCACCAACACACAAACACGTTTATACTCACTTACACACACAGGGAGAGGAAAGTTTGCTGGATTTTCATTTTCTTTTTTCGCCTTTCCTTTATCCGATAGGCCGAACTTAGTAAGTAGGAAAATTGCGATGCGTGTCGTGGCGCGTATGGCGTGACAGAGTCGCTGTGCGTGATTGAGGTTTTGAATTATATCGACTGGCGTAAAACCGGCAGCGGCAAGTAAGCAAGCAAGCGAAATCTCCGGGACGCGCGACCATTTTCAGATATGGTGCTACAAGGCCACCATACTGATGGTAAATATTTACCAACTTCCCGCAGTAATGGGTCTCACTGGAGGTTATTTTTCTTCTGATATTAGAACCAAGGAAGATCACCATTATTCGGCGTCTCGCTTCGGAATGCTGATCGGGGCCACGAGATAAAGTTTTCCGGCAGTAGCAGTAGGAGCGGGGATATGAGGTTTAACATTTTATGTACTCAGCTAAAATTGGTGGGGAGCCACGTGCTTTGAATGGTCTGTTTGATCTTGATTTAAAATAAACTAATGCCTTTCATAAAAAATCGTCTGTTCTGTTTTAAAATCATAAAACTAACATTTTGAATGTTTTGTTTCGTTTCAGGTAAGCATCGATGCTAAATTTTTGTCTATTGAACAAACATTAAGAAAAAATCAAGTAAGTAATAAATGACGAATCAAAAGTTTAGGATTCTTCTTGAAATCAACCAATTACACCAAAAGGAATAATCACAAAATCTACTGTACTTAGAACTCTCTGGAGCCACTACAAATAAACATTATTGAGAAAAATCCCATAAACCTACAAGCAGAAAAATTTCGTAAGAAGAAGATCCTTTTTTCAAATTGAATTATTGACAACAATACAAAAGTTGTCAAAATTTCATAACATTTACAAAATCCATGAAGATTTATGTAACTTATCATAAGGAAAATTTTGGTGCTTCATAAAAAAGCATTTTGAAAAGTCGAGGTCAATCATAAGATATAACGGGGTTATGTTTAGACACAAATAAGATAAAAACAAGTTCAATTTAGACGTCATCGACTCAACTTAGAAAAATAGAAAATAAATGAGATTGAATTTTTATTAAATTGAAAAAAAGAATAGTGAAAAATATTGAAATAACGAAAGATTGGACTGAGACAAAAGCAAGACAAAATTGAAAGACACGCCATGAATTTTTTTTCACGTTATAAAATCCACTTTTAACATATAGGACTTTAAGTTTTATTTATTTGTTTTTTTTTTTCTCAAACAACGTGATGATTTGCGAGGATCATATAAGAGAAACGTCCATAAGGCAAAAGACTAAATAAAAAACACAGCTATTTTAGAAAAACTGAGCAAAAAATTTTAGTGCAATTGAAAGAAATTTAGATAAGTTCGTCATAACTAGAATGACAAAACAATTAAGACAAGGTAGATACTGGATTTAAACAAGAATTGCCATCGCTTTGGGGCAAAATAAAGAAAAAATTAAGACCAAATTAGGACAAAATTTACACAAAAAAATTTTAACAAAATTATGGATAAAAAGATTCAAAATTGAGAAAAATTTGGGATCAAATTGAAACAAGATTGAAACATCAGTATGACGAAATTCAGGCAAAATTGAACACAAATAAAGAAAACTGAGAAAAAAATGTAGACAATTTTGCAAAAAAAACTAAGCGGAAGTTCGAAAAAACTCAGAAAAATAAACACCAAGTAAAGAAAAAAAAATACACAAAATTGCATTTAAATTATGAATAAATTGAGATAAAATTGACGGAATTGACAAAATTGACAAAATTGACAAAATTGACAAAATTGACAAAATTGACAAAATTGACAAAATTGACAAAATTGACAAAATTGACAAAATTGACAAAATTGACAAAATTGACAAAATTGACAAAATTGACAAAATTGACAAAATTGACAAAATTGACAAAATTGACAAAATTGACAAAATTGACAAAATTGACAAAATTGACAAAATTGACAAAATTGACAAAATTGACAAAATTGACAAAATTGACAAAATTGACAAAATTGACAAAATTGACAAAATTGACAAAATTGACAAAATTGACAAAATTGACAAAATTGACAAAATTGACAAAATTGACAAAATTGACAAAATTGACGAAATTGACAAAATTGACAAAATTGACAAAATTGACAAAATTGACAAAATTGACAAAATTGACAAAATTGACAAAATTGACAAAATTGACAAAATTGACAAAATTGACAAAATTGACAAAATTGACAAAATTGACAAAATTGACAAAATTGACAAAATTGACAAAATTGACAAAATTGACAAAATTGACAAAATTGACAAAATTGACAAAATTGACAAAATTGACAAAATTGACAAAATTGACAAAATTGACAAAATTGACAAAATTGACAAAATTGACAAAATTGACAAAATTGACAAAATTGACAAAATTGACAAAATTGACAAAATTGACAAAATTGACAAAATTGACAAAATTGACAAAATTGACAAAATTGACAAAATTGACAAAATTGACAAAATTGACAAAATTGACAAAATTGACAAAATTGACAAAATTGACAAAATTGACAAAATTGACAAAATTGACAAAATTGACAAAATTGACAAAATTGACAAAATTGACAAAATTGACAAAATTGACAAAATTGACAAAATTGACAAAATTGACAAAATTGACAAAATTGACAAAATTGACAAAATTGACAAAATTGACAAAATTGACAAAATTGACAAAATTGACAAAATTGACAAAATTGACAAAATTGACAAAATTGACA
The DNA here is from genome assembly GCF_029784155.1 of Uranotaenia lowii. Lineage (NCBI taxonomy): Eukaryota > Metazoa > Arthropoda > Insecta > Diptera > Culicidae > Uranotaenia > Uranotaenia lowii. Next base: position 354,867,397 of record NC_073693.1, on the reverse strand, counting down.
AAATTGACAAAATTGACAAAATTGACAAAGTTGACAAAATTGACAAAGTTGACAAAATTGACAAAATTGATAAAATTGACAAAATTGACAAAATGAACAAAATTGACAAAATTGACAAAATTGACAAAATTGACAAAAATGACAAAATTGACAAAATTGACAAAATTGACAAAATTGACAAAATTGACAAAATTGACAAAATTGACAAAATTGACAAAATTGACAAAATTGACAAAATTGACAAAATTGACAAAATTGACAAAATTGACAAAATTGACAAAATTGACAAAATTGACAAAATTGACAAAATTGACAAAATTGACAAAATTGACAAAATTGACAAAATTGACAAAATTGACAAAATTGACAAAATTGACAAAATTGACAAAATTGACAAAATTGACAAAATTGACAAAATTGACAAAATTGACAAAATTGACAAAATTGACAAAATTGACAAAATTGACAAAATTGACAAAATTGACAAAATTGACAAAATTGACAAAATTGACAAAATTGACAAAATTGACAAAATTGACAAAATTGACAAAATTGACAAAATTGACAAAATTGACAAAATTGACAAAATTGACAAAATTGACAAAATTGACAAAATTGACAAAATTGACAAAATTGACAAAATTGACAAAATTGACAAAATTGACAAAATTGACAAAATTGACAAAATTGACAAAATTGACAAAATTGACAAAATTGACAAAATTGACAAAATTGACAAAATTGACAAAATTGACAAAATTGACAAAATTGACAAAATTGACAAAATTGACAAAATTGACAAAATTGACAAAATTGACAAAATTGACAAAATTGACAAAATTGACAAAATTGACAAAATTGACAAAATTGACAAAATTGACAAAATTGACAAAATTGACAGAATTGACAAAATTGACAAAATGGACAAAATTGACAAAATTGACAAAATTGACAAAATTGACAAAATTGACAAAATTGACAAAATTGACAAAATTGACAAAATTGACAAAATTGACAAAATTGACAAAATTGACAAAATTGACAAAATTGACAAAATTGACAAAATTGACAAAATTGACAAAATTGTTAAAATATTTTTTAACTTCAAATTTTTAGCACACTTAAGGTAGACAAAGTATGACATTTTTTTGGGCAATTTTAGAACAATTGGTCGAAATTCTGCCAAAGTTCAATTTTAAAACAGTCGAAATTCAGAATTATTTTGATTCCATAATTTTGACCAAGTTCGGAAATGACTTATTAGTGAAATTCAGACAACATTCAAATAATATTCTGTTAAAATCGCTTTTTTCAGATGAATTTATGTAATAAGTCGAATTTTGAGTTCAAAAATCCTAAACAAAATCCAGTTAATACTCATCCAAAATTAGAAAAAAATTAGAACTTATTTTGTACATCAGAAAATGAAGTTTTTTTCTGGGTCTTTTGAATATTGTTTCAAAAATCTCGGTTCTGTATATTAAATGGTCCAAAAATGTTGATCTCCATTTGATATGACTGAGTTTGTGATTTGAAGCTTATTTTCATTTTGCCTAACATAAAAAGCTCCAGAGAGTGAATAATTGACTACAATTCATCCAAAGACTTTGACTGCATTAAGTACAAAGCAGAGTAAGATTTTGGATGTGGTAGCATTTTATTCCATCAGCCACTTTAAAAGTTTTTTTTTCGATTGTTCTAGTCAAAAGTGGCTCCAGAGAGTGGATATTTTGTTTCTTACAGAGTTTTCGAGCTAGATGGGGCATATTTTCTACAACAATTCGAAAAAGCACATTGCCGAAACAGCCATAAGTTCGGATACAATGGCAAAGCACAAAGTATCTTTAATAGAACCAATATATTTTGAACTTTGCTCTTTAGACACACACATCCACAAAAGCAAACGTCCAAAATCTTACCGCAATGGCAGCAGCTAATAATAAAGAAGTGGAACAACATTTTAAGAATTTTACGAACCCAGGCAGCCATCGCATCGCCGGCTTTTGTCTGCTGTGCCGCCCCATAAAATGATTGGGTTTTTTTGTTCTGTTCTTAAACTTGCTCCCCGTTACAGAGTCACAGGTCATAAGGCACTTAGACAATGTCGACGCCATCGAATGGAAGAAGAGCGAAGACTCTCGACACATTCTGTCTTCCCATATCGACAGACATTCACAACAACAACGAGGGCGAAAAAAAAACAAACCTCACATCGTACAACGTGTGACCTCCTAACCTTCCCAAGGAGGACCGATATCCTTCAGAAAAATTTCACCCCGACCTGGGGCTTGGAGAGAGAGAGAGAAAGTACAAGAAGAAAAAAAACGAGCCCCAGAACCATCATGTCATTCTTTTTTATTCAAGAATTTTGCTCGCACACAGCTGCCAAATTGGGTGATTGTACTCATCGGGCTTTTGTTTTTCTTTTTTTCGTCTTGCTCTTGGTTTTATTTGCTCATCTCTTCCTTCAGCCGGATTCATTCGATTCCATTTCTTTGAAGCCGGTAGGACGAAATTTGAGCCAAGCCTCTGGGTCTTTTCGAGAAGAAAATCCACTAAAAAAGTAGACTGCGGGATAGCAAAAAAAAAATGGTGACACAAAAGAGAGTCGTTTCTTTCAACAATGTCCTTGATGACACGGACTCTTCACTACAACTTACTCGGAACACGACAGACGACAGCCATTGGTTTTGGGGCGGAAAAATTGCCCCGAAACAAAGCATAGAAATCAAAAACCGAGCGACCAAAAAAAAAAAAAAAAAAACTAGTAGCCAAAATTGCTCAGCAAAATTTCCGAATCTAAATTACATTTCTCAAACTGGTTTCGGTTTTTTTTCTGCTTCCTACAAGCTCGTCTGCTGACTTTTTCATCTTCAACTTTTGTCGTTCCGGTTGTTTTACCCCCTACTTTTTTTCTCTCTTGACATCCTAGTTCTTCTTTGCTGCTGCTGCTGGTGTTTAGAAGGAAATTAAATTACCCCAATCAAGGATTTCCGCCAGTCGAAACGACATGATTTCATTGATTTTGGAAACGAAATGGATTGAAGGAAACCAAACAAGAGCGAAGAAAGAAAAAAAAACAAACAAGTGGACCTGGTCGAGTCAAATTGCAATCAGTTTCTTGTGTTGCTAGGGTTTCGCCTCTAGTGTCCCAATTTCGAAGATCATTTTTCTTTCGATCTGTTCCACTAGTTTCCAAATGAAATTCTTTGAACAAGTTAGATAGAAAGGGGAAAAACAAGAAGTGGATCAAAAGTAATATAATACTACTCTCTGGAGCCACTTTTTTCGTGACATTTACTAAACAACCAGTTTTTTACTCAGTATTTGAGAAAAATGAATCTCAAAACTAGCTGTATAAGTTCAAACAAAATTTTTTGATTTCAAAAGTGGCTCCAGAGAGCAGTCTCTCACAACTATTGAAGTCGAATTAGATTTTTGTTGCATTTCCATGTCAGAATCTGGTTCAGAATTTCAATTTACTTTTCAAGATTTTCAGATTTTGGCTAGGTTCTTGAACCATCTGCTCTCATCGTCAACTGCCGCATTCATTTGGGAGAGTCTGGCCTGGAGCTTTCGCCGAAATCCGGTAAAATGCGTTAATTAAAATCAATCGTTTCCACTGATTCTTCTTCCCGTTGCTGCTGTTTCTTCGTGGAAATCTCCTGGGAGATGTTCCTCCACAAATTTTCCCCAAACCTTTTTTTTCACTTAGCTCATTGGACCCGCAGCATTTGGATCCGCAAAGGGAGAGCCCTCCGGAAACGGATGTTGGAAAACAACGGCGCAGCAGCAGCAAAAAAAAAGAAATTCATCCTAAAAGTTCGTTTACAGACACCAGCACCAAAAACAGCAGCAGAACCTTTGTCTGTGCTGCTGCGGTTCAGTTGAGATTTTCAATTTTGCCAAACTTTTCGTTAACTGTGGAGCTCTCCCTCACCCATTCCCTATAACTACTTCGTACTGAAAAAACTTCTGGAAGTGAAAGAGAAGTATAAGAACTTTCTGCGAACATTTGATGGAAAAATTCGAAGAATGGGGGGCGAATAAGTCACTTCCTTTCGAGGAAACCCGAAGGCGAGGTTGAAAATTCACCGGAACGAAATATTTCAATCTGAAATTTATTTTATACATTTTTTTAATACACAAATTGTGCCCATTGTTTTGGTTTATAATTTTGTTTCTTCCTGAGTTATTTTTGTAACGTGTGTAACGATTTAAATTTTGTCATTTTTTCTTTTAATGTTGGGTGTCTTTCTTCTCATTTTTTAACATTTTTTTCAATTGCCTCAATTTTGTCTTACATGCATTTGTCTTATAGGCATTTGACTTGTATGAATTCGTCTTCCAAGTTCATCTCAAAGATTATTTCAGCTTGAAAATGTATATTTTGTTAATTTTTCCTTAGCAATGTAGAAATACAGTACCTCAAATAGAATAAGCCCTCTTTTTGGAAGTGAAACAAAATTTTGTATATTTAACAAATTATATACGACAATTTGATGTTTTCTATTTTTTGCCATTAATCCTAGGTTAGTTTTTTTAAATTCTAAACTATTATGAGCTCTAACCTTTTGCATCATCTTTATGAAATGAACTAAGCACCTTATGTTTAATGCTTTATTTTTACTTGTTTTGCATTTTCTTGACAACCTCCAAAAGCGTCCATTTATGATTTTTGATAATAAATTCTCACGCTACTTAGCTACTTAGTTCCGAAATGATGGTAAATATTTCAAATGCTGCTGATGTGGTAGATTATATTCTGTCGATGATTATTGATTTGGTTCCTTATTTGTTAAATTTGTTTCAAGTGTGTCCCAGAATTGCATTTGATTCATCAAAAATTATGCCTCAAATTTTAATCCATTCGCAATTCTCTGTCTCAATTTCGGAAAAAAATCTCTAAGTTTTTGTTGTTGTCTTAAATCTTTCACTAGTTGTTTAGACTTTTACTTATTTTTTTTCTGGAAATAGTTTTTTCCGCATATTTTTCTCAAACGTACCTGGAATGTTTTTTATTTTGTTTTGATTTTTTCACACATTTGTCCTTCATTTTGCGATGACTTCTGGTCTACTGATTCTGAAATTTTTGTTAAAGGTCCAATCAGTTTTGGCTGAATTTTTCTAACATAAATATGAAAGTCTCAAATTAGTTAATATTTCAATCTTATTTTGTCGCATTTCAATGAAATTTTTTTCAATTTTGTTTTTCAACTTTTCTGAACCAGCTAAAAGTTGTTTCAATCTTGATGAATTTTTCTGAAACGTGTTTTAAAGCTTTTGAAATTTTATTTTTTCAACTCTTCTTCAATTTTTTACCTATGTCTTCAAATTTCAGATATCTTTTCCTCAAGTTTTCCTCGAATGATCATAATTAAAGTTATAAAAATTTTTTTTGCAAATATTTCAAATGTTTTTTTAAATTTGGTAATGTTTTTAAATTTCATTGAAACTTCTCAAATTTCCTTCAAATTTATCAAATCTTTGCTAAAAGTTACCCAAATGTTGATAAATTTTTCCTCTACGTAACTCAAAGTTGTCTGAAACTTGCCCATATCTAGTCCATATTTGTCTCAAATTTCTCACCTATTTGTTTGAATTGCTCATATTCCTTTCTCGAATTGAGCTCGATTGCTCATATTTTCGACGTTGTCTGAGTATTGTGCAAATGGACATTCATATTCACAAATATTTCAATCATTGTATTGTTTTCTCATTTTTTTTTGCAATAATTGAAATATTATTTTCGAAACAAATATTGGAAGCAATTGAGAAAAACGAGTGAAATATTTAATAAAAAAAGAGAAATGCACAAATGAAAAATCTTTAGGCAGATGAAAAATTGTATCCAGTTGTGGTAAATTGTAAAAAGCAGTATGAAAAGTTTGAAAAATTGGTAAAAATGGGAAAAAAACTTTCGAGAAATTTCAGGCAATTTTGAGATAAGTTAAAAATAAATGCATAAACTTTTAAATTTTTCATAATTTAAACAACTTAAGGCATTATTGTCAAAACTTTGCTTAAAGCTGTCAAAATTTTAAAAAAATTGAGGGGTTGATGTTTTTTTTAATTCGTCTCAAAATTGCCTGAAATTTTTGCAGAATTTTTTGTCCAAACTTTTCTCAAATTTCTTACCTGTTTATTCAAACTTTTGATAATGCTTTTTAAAATCTTTCTCAAATGGTAAAACTAATTCATTTCTCCGAGGAATTATCATATTTTCATTCGTAATTTACTTTAAAATTTCACCGGTTTGTCTCAATTTTTATCCAAAATTTGTTTATTAAGTTTGAAATAATAATATATCATTGGCTTTTGTTTTAAAAGTGTTTAAAAAATTTCATGTTAGTTAAAAATTTGTTTCAATTTTGTTTTTTTTTAACCAGTTTCGAATATTTTGTTTCGAAATTGTTTCATATTTTGCAAACGTTTGTTTATCAGTCTGTACATTTTTTCAACTTTTTTTTTAATGCCGATTTAAATTGTTGTTTCCTGTTTTTTCTCGAATTGAATTTCAGTTCAAAGTTTTTACAACTTTTTTTCATAAAAAAATTGACTTATTTTCGTATAAATTTTCTAAGCATTTATCTCAGACTTATTTATTTTATTTTCTTTATTCGATCCATTTTTATTTCAGTTACGTTAAATTGTCTAGAGTTTTTTAAGTTTTCAAAAACTGGTAAAAAATGGTTTCAATCTGATTCGAGTTCATTACAAATTTGTCCCTACTTTGTCTTATATTGAATATTGGTTGGAAAAATGTCTCAATTTGGAAAAAAAATGTTTGGAGTATAAAAATAAATTTCCAATTGTCTGAGGATGTACTTAATTTGAATTCAATAACTTTTCCTGATATTTCACTCGTTTTTCTCAATTTTTTTTCCAATTTTTGTCTCGAAAAAATGTAATTATTAATTTAAAAAATAATTTTTTTTTATTCCTATTATTTTAATTTTTTCGAATGTTAAGTATGTAAAAAATATTCCATTATTATTTTTTATTTAAACTCATTTTCATATTTCTTTTTCGAAATGGTATCATATCGAATTTGATGTTTGTTTTCTAAATTTTTCTCAAATTAATTTTCAGCCCAAATTTTTTCAATTGGCTTATGTTCTTATTGATTTTCTCAGCATTTGTCTAAGTCTTATTATTGTTATTGTTAATTGATTTAAATTTCAGTTTCATTGAAATAACTACAGTTTTTTTTTAATTTAACAGAATTGGTAAAAATTGGTTTTAAACTGATTGGAATTCACCACAATTTTGTTCTTATTTTGTCTTATATTAGTTGGAATAATGTCTCAATTTTGAAAAAAAAAAATGTCCGAAGTGTGACACAAATTGCAATTTAGTTTGTGTCATTATTTTCTCATTTTTTTAAAGAAATTTTCTTACTTTTTGAACCTTTTTTTGGTTTTGATTCGTCTTAGTTTTTAACAAAATTTCTTAGTTGTTGTCTTAATTCTGTTGAATCTATCGAAAATTCATTTCAAGTTTATCGTAAATTTTCCTCATATAAATCTCAAATTTCATTCAAATTTGCTCGAATTTTTCAAAATTCATTTTTTTTTACAAATTTGCTTCAAATTTCAATCAATTTAAACCAATGAAACATTTGTTCCTTTTTCAATTAAAATTGTTTTAAAATTTGTTCTTGTTTTTTTTTCTGAAATTCCAATGAATTTTGGAAAACAAATTTAAAGTTTTTCTCAAATAATCCAAGAATTTATTTAAATATTCCCAAAATTTTCACACGCTTTTTGAATTTGATTACCATGTTAAACTACATTTAACTCAATTAAGTCTCAAATTTAGCAATTTTTTCGCAAATCTTTTTTACCAAATTTGACGAAATTTGGGTGAATCAAAAATTTCTCACACAAGAGTCTTTATTATGTGAAATTTTTCACTCAGATTCTTAAATTTGGCTTAAATTTGACGAAAGCTTGCTTTAATTCGATGTTTAGTTGTCTTTGACTTTTATAGAAAATTTAGTGGTCTTTAAGACCATTTGCTTTAATGATTTTTGTAAAATTGACCTGAAATTTTCTTCAATAAGTTTTCAAATTGAACTCAGTTTTGTCGATATTTTGATATAAATTTCATTTGAATTTTGTTCAATTTGTGAAAATTGATCATGAATTAGAAAAAATTTTACTAGAATAAATCGTTACCTTACACATTGCAATTATATTCATTTAAGATTATCCATTTATTTAGTACAATGTTCAACTTCGAAATCCTCTTACATATTATTTCAAATTGACTACAAATAAAAATCCATTTTTAAAATTCTACTTATTCTTGTCTGGATACTATCATCTTTTTTTGAATTTTTTTAATTCGATTAATTTCATTTGAGGTTTTATTTTTCTCATACCAGATTTAATTTAACATTTTTCTTAGGTTACACATTTGTTTTAATTTTCCGAATAAAAAAATTAACTCTCAATTCATTTATATTTTGTCTTAAATTTGGTTTCAATACTTTTTGATTTTTTATCAAATTCTTAACATTTAGTTTTTTAATTTGTTACAATATATTTTCTCAAATTTGAATAATTTGCCCGGACTTTTCAACAATCTCGTTGTTATTTTGCCACAACCTATCTTTGATTATATTGTTTTTAATTTTGCATCTGAGACAAATTTGAGAAACGATTCTCACAAATTTGAAAAAAATGATTCTTATTTTATGCATTGATATGATTAATTGAAACACTTATGTTGTAATTTTGAGAAAAACTGACCGATTTGAACATATCTGAAACAAAGTTATCATAAAATTGAAAAATTTCAGATAAATTTTGTAGTGAAATCTAGACAATTTTCAGAATGATATTGGACAAATTTTTTAAAAAATTATCAAAATTAAATTTCATCAAACTTTTCGAAAATATACATATCTTCGATTTGTTCTAATTTTTAATGATTTTGGTTCAAGAATTATCTCAGTTCTATCTAAATTTTTCATAAATTTAACTGATTTTTTTCAAGTTTTTTTTCTGATTCGTTTCAATTTTTTGCAAACATTTAACCCGTTTGTCTAAATTGTCTCCTTTTTATTCAAATTTGTTTGAAATGACTGTTGATTGATTAAAAAATGATCTAGAACTTATTTTGAATTTGTTTGAATTTTGTCCACGAAATTTGTCACTATTTGATTATATTCCCCATCTGGTTGGAAATCTTTTCCATATGTTTTTTTAAATGTTTTTTGCAATTTTGTTCATAGTTTTTAGTCAATATTTACCTTATTTTTTTTTAATAATTTGAAACATTATTTGAAACTAGTGTAAGAATTCGTATAAACAGCGTTAAGTTTTTTATTTTTGATAAGTGTGTCACACTTTTTTTGGAAATTTCCTCACTTGTTTGTTCGGATTTTGTCATGAATTTTTTTTCGAATGACCCCACTTTTATCACTTTTCTGTGAAATTTGGTTCATGTTTTTCTAACAAACCTTATTTGAATTTTGATAATTTCTCCTGATATCTTTGAAAAATTTGAGAAATCAGTTCAAAATGATTCTCATGGTTTTCGAAATTTTAACAGTATTATATTTTTATTTTTTTAACGATTGGAACACATATAAGTAATTGAAATTTAGCCAAAATTTTCCTTAAATTTGCGCCGAATTGGTCTCAAATCGTTTTTTATTCGATATTTCTTTAAATTTTTCAATTGTATTTGTTTGATTTTTTAAACTATTCTCCATACATTTTAAGAAAATGTTATCAAACTCTCACACATTTCCAATCTTGTCTCAAACTTACCCAGCAAAATAAGGCAATTTTTTATTTTTTTTTATGAAGTTTTATCAAGTAGTTTTTTTTTTTATTTTGTATTTATTTTTTACTATTTTTTTTTTCAATTTGGCTTCAATAATGCTATAGTTTGGTGAAATTTTCGACAAATGAATTATTTTCAAACAATTTTTTATTTGTTTTAACTTATGTTAATTTTTTTTCTTCCTGGTGAAATAATGCAGTTAGTAAGTAATAAATTAATTTTTTAACTTTGTGTGATCACAATTGATTGACTTTCATCTTTTATTTTTGTATGTTTAACACAAAAGTTATTTTCAACTTTGTTTCAATTTAGGCTCAATTTAGGCAAATGTTGTTGTGAACTTATCATGTCTTTTTTCAGTCGTAGTAAAATTGTTGTATTTTATATTTAAAAATTCACCTTCTTTTCTCTCAACTCTCAACTCATCACTTAAATGCCAGTTAATACCTTTTTGGAATATACATTTTTTAAATTTTATCTTTATTTTATGCAACGTATATTGAATACATGTGTAAAATTGATGAATTTCAAAATAATTTAATTTCATTTTCACTAACTATTTTACCTTTGTTTCCTTATTTTCATTACTTTTGTCAATATTTCAATTTCGACCATTTTATTCTATTTTAAGGAATTTCGATCATTTTGTTTTTTTTTTCAATTGATTGCATTTGCTTGGTTTGGATTAATCTGTTCAAGGTGTGGCTAGCGTTATGTTAAGTCGCTGCACTCAAAATTAACCTTTTGATAATGTTCCGTTGATGCGGGATTTCGAAATCCGGAAAACAAAACGCTTAATCTATCTCTTTTGAAACCGCCGCAGTCAATCGAAATCCATCTCAAAGAAAAGATTCTAAATGGGGGAAAATTTTCCACTCCAATAATTTTCGAAACGCAAAACTTCCAGACCAGTTTTTGGATGTCAATTCGAATCTGTCCAATTTAGGCTTGTATGCCAACCCAAGTTTTGGCAGCAAGGTCGAAACGACCCCTAGTGAGAGTACGTGACACTGTCATTCGTTTGCGCCACCCACACTCACCCAGGGGATGTCTGAAGATGTTTAGGTTTTATTTTGTTTTTTTTTTCGGTGGAAAAATGTAAAAAACCTCGTTTGAGGTGAGAGGTTTCATTGTTTTTCGTTTCGATTTTGGCTTAACACAAGTCGTTAAAAAAGGGGTTACTTTTAATGCTAGCATAAAGCGCAATTCAATGATAGCCCCCAGGGTCGTGGATTTTTGTGTTGAGAGAGAGAACCTTCGTAATAAAAATATTTCCAAAAGAAATAAATTTGTGTTAACACATTTCGATCCCTCCGAGTAGAATGACGGTACATACGAAGGAAATGCCACCGAAAGAAAGAAAGGATGCGTCTCCTCAGTCAGTGAAGGGTGGCCTCAAGGGCTTATGGAAAGTACATGTTTGAGGCTGTCAGAAGCTCAGAAGCTGTCAATTCGTGTTTTCAAAAAGGCCCTGAAGTTGTTGCGCAGCGAACCGCGAATTCCCGGGAAGAAGTGGGTAGCACCTTCCTAATGGAATCCCATCAGTCAAGATGCTCCCAACTTCGCCCTCCTGCCAGCCAAGTATCTTACATGGGGATTTAGGACCAAGATACATGTACCTACCACCTAAAGACGCCCTCACGACGCGACGAGTCAATAAGGGTATCTAAGCAGAGAATACTCACTTGCTCATCACTACTAGCAGCACCAGGACATTGTAGTAGGCGTGGCGCCAACCCGAAAAAAAAACACGTTACTTCCAATCAAATCCACAATGTGTGTCTTAGTCGTCCTGTCAAAGAAAAAAGAAAAGAAAAAGTAAGCCAAGAATGAAATAAAAGCGATAGGAAAGAATAGAAAAAAAACTCGTTTGGCGAAATTGCCAATCGAAGGAGGCTTGGCCGAATTATTGGTTGGCTTGCTTGTTTGGTGGATGGTAACAAATTGCAGTTGGCAGCACAGCGATAAATCTTTCGTTGATTACCGAGTAGGACGCGCTGTAGGCTTTGATCGAAATTGGTGGGGTATAAGGGGACAAAATATCGGAAGAAAAATTTTATGATAGCTTGTTATGCTAAGTTATTTTATTTTTTATTTAAAAAAAAATTTAAATTTAATTTATCTCGAAACTTACTTTCGAAGCTAAAACAACTTACAAACATAATTAAAAAAGCGCCCGCAAATTGCATTGTTGGGAAGTCTAAAGTTCATATACAAAAATATGCTCATATACTTGTGATCTTAGTTTTGTCTTACTCTTTTACGTGGAAAAGAAATTTGCCATAAGTTATCAATAAGTCATTCAAATTCAATTGGCAAATCATCTCTATTGGGGAATCTAGGCCACCTTTAATTTTGGTTTTTATTTACATTTTCATAACTTCAAATAAATAATTCATTCCTGAAAAGTTTTCTTACGCCTAATGAAGAGTTATGAAAAATATTCTGTCAATTTTATTCAACGCGATATAGACGAACACGAAGCCTATATAAGGATTTTTTTCCAAAACGTTCGCGAGCTAGGTTTTTGAAACTATTCGATCATAAACAACTGTCTTTTTTATTTCCTCATCTGAAACTGCTAAAAAATAATGTAATGAATTATGAAATGAAACTCATAAACTTAGCATTTTAATTGGTCGACTTGAATTCAGTGGCCCACAATTCCCCACCATTTTTAAAAATCCGAAAAATATTACTATTTTTTCAACACTCAGAATAAAAAGAAAATAATTTATTAAAAAAAATCAAAAAATTGCCTAATGATACGTAAGAGATGTAGAGAACCAAATTTTTTTTTAATTTTATCTTGTACTAGCTGACCCAGTGTGCTTTGCTACCCCTTTTATGGAAAAAGTTAGGTTCGTTAAAATTATTATTATTGAAATAAATTTCTTTTTAAATTAAATTTCAACATTATTCAAAAGCGTACTAAATATGACATCTGAGTATCTAGATTGTCTTGAGTCTCAACGTAACTTGGAGGTTTGCAGGAAAGGTTGCATAAATCACAGAAAAATCTTTAATTTCACAGAATTTTGAGCAAATTCTTCATTACAGCATATGTGTCATAGAATTTTGGATATATTTGTAAATTTCCAAAATAACAGATTTCATGTCAACATAAATTTTGGATTTTAAACTTTGTTTTGGTAGAATTATGTTAAAATTGGTGATGTTTTTTAATTTTTCTTTAGTAAAATGTTTCAAACTTACGCTGTTTTCATCACAGAAAACCATCAAAAAATTTCTGGGTTTAATCACAGACAAACAAATTTAATTTGCAAAAACAGAGAATTTTTTTTTAGAAAAAAATTAAGGGATCTTAAATACAATAAATAAACCCTTAAAATTTCAAAGAAATCGCCTTTTTTGAAGCGGGAGGAGTATTTGAATACAGGCAAATTTGTACGTAATCAAAAAGTGTTCCAAACTTCATGAAAACACAAAGTCTTTCGTTTTGTAATTTTTTTTTAATTATTAGTTTATTTCAATCGACTCAAACCTTTTAGTATTACGGAGCCAAGGTTTCTTTTTACATCAATTGCTTAAATTTACGTCACAGATTTATTTTTCACACTATGTTTCGTTTGATGGTTGATTATTGGTTGTATGTAGACTGGTTCAAGTATTTACAGTTCATTATTGTAAAACTAATACAGCCAAAAAGAAAGAAAAAGAGGAAAAAAGATTCTTATACGCGGAGATCGATAGATTTTAGATTAAGATATATTTCGAACATTAGTTTTTTTAATTATTTGTATGATACATTTTTTGAATTTGTGAATCTTCATTTATGAAAATGGGAAGCGTCCATCAATACAATATATCATCAAGTTTTGTTAAAACGTTTTTGTTAATTCATTAATTCATCTCATAATGACAAAACACTTGCGTTTATCAATTGTAAACAAAAATCCTTCGAGGATTGAAAAAAAAAGTGTTGTATGGGAACCACCTCCGCACCCATTTTTTTTTTTTTTTTAGTAGGGAAGAATGACCCTGGCAGTTAAACTCCCTTGAGAAAAAAAAAACCCCTATTTTTTTAGGATGCAGAGGGGTTCGAAAGTATTACTAAAACCATTCCAGGTATTGAAAACGGCTACATACAAAATTTCATGTTTATCGGTTCTGTAGTTTCCGAAATAATTTTGAAATGTGTCAAATTTTTGTTAATTTTGTATCGGAGCCTTCCGTTTATGAACTCAAAGGATTTTGAAAGTATTTTAGAATCCATTCCCGGTCTTGAACACGTCTTCACACCAAATTTCACGTTGCTTGGTTCAGTAGTTTCCGAAAATTGTTCAAATTGTGACATATTTTTAGTAATTTTGTATGGGAGCCCCACCCCCCCCCCCACCCTTCTTTAAGTCGGAGCAGTTTGAAAGTATTTTAGAAACCATCTTCGACCCCAAAAACTCTTACATACAAAATTTCACATTGATCGGTTCAGTGGTTTTCGAGTCTATAGGGAACAGGTAGACGACAAACATTGGAAATTTTGCTTATAATTGCCCCTTTCAAATAACTGCCAATACGTTGGATTGTTGAAAATTTGTAATCAGTTGTTATTTGTGAAATTTAGCTCATCAATCAATCATCAATCATTCAGAAACAAGCATTAGGTACACAATAATAAATTGAATATATTTATTATCATAATGCAAACGTCAATCCATGCAAATCTACAAACATAACCGCAACGTTTAAGATGTTTATGCAAAAAATCACATAAAAAAGTTTGATCTCACATGATTCTTTCAAAGAAAACATGTCTGCAAAATATATTCCTCATATAGCACTTGAAGATAGATTTAATTTTGAAAATTGATCTCTAAAATGGATAAACTTCACAAAAAACTTCAGATCAATCGGAAAATATATATAATATTTCTAGCACTACACAGTATTTAAAAAGGAGTTTTCAAAATCAATTTTTAGAAACAAAAACTTGGAAAAAAGGCCAGCGATCAGGAGTTGCTGATTTGCAGCTCTAGTCAAACATATATGGAGATTAAATGAAATTGATAATCCTATAAATTCCCAATTTCTTAATGCATAAAGATTTCACGAAAAATATCGTTTCCTGATTTTCTGATGAATTCTTAATTGTTATACGATGGTCAAGACAAATTAAAAAAAAAAAAAAAAAACTGAGTTCTATAAGTTCTTGTAAGTATCTCAAGTATACACCTAATTTTGGTACTTTCAATAAATGATTTTTTCTTAATTTATTTATTTGCCGATTTAACTGATACGTGAATAAAAACTTTAGCAATGCTAATAAATGAAAAATGAATAGGAAATTCTCGTAACCGTCAGAAGATACTCTTTTGGTAATAATTAGGTGAAAATCGGGTGTTGTAGACTTAATTTCGAGGGGGAAAATTATATA
The DNA here is from genome assembly GCF_029784155.1 of Uranotaenia lowii. NCBI lineage: Eukaryota > Metazoa > Arthropoda > Insecta > Diptera > Culicidae > Uranotaenia > Uranotaenia lowii. The sequence continues at coordinate 354,852,204 of NC_073693.1, read as the reverse complement.
AAACAGAAGGCATATATGTTTGTTTGTTCGAGCAGGAGTTTTTATTGAGGTAACGAATTACGACGATATTTGGCATACATTCTAAAATTTGTAATAGCAGTGGTGGTAGCATGCTTTTTATCACGAAATTTGGTCATATCTCTAAGAGGAGAGCAATTTTCGATTCAAAATCTGAAATTCGAAAGTCATGGCATCCATTTTCCAGCGAAATTTCCTTTCCTTTGATGGGTTTGTTTCTCGTGTCCATGGGCCATGTAGCACACGCATGCACGTAGTTTTGTTCACCGTTCGAAGAATAATGATCGTCAAATTTTGAAAAGTGAAATATATTGATTGGAATTTTCCCTGCTGATTAAAAGTTTAACAAGAGGAACAGATATGGTTTCAAGATGGAATGTCAGATGAGTGGATTTCTTTTTTACCTAAACCAACTATCAAAATAAAAAAAAACGATTCTAAATTATGTTGATACCAGCAATAAGTTGTCCTAAATAATCAAAAATATCGTTTTATTGGACATCAGAAACAAATCCTTGCAGATAATTTTGTAATTGAATTAGCTTGCAAACAAAATTCTGAATTTAACACTCCTGCGGAAGATTTTTGTTAAAGTAAAGTGAAAACGTTTAATTTTAAGAAATAATTATCAGTAATTATGAAATTTTACCTTTATTTTAATTTGTTTGAAATTTTCTGTCTAAATTTATTTTATCAAAAATAGGAATGTACACGTTAAATAAAAACACATTCCACACATTTTTGTTTAAATATGCAGGTAATCTGTCAAATACGGTTTCATCCTTTGCATCAAGAAAGTGTATTTTGATTGAATTGATTGTTAGATAAGATTTCATCCAAATAATTTCACATGCAGGTTTTAGTAAAACAGATACAATACAGAATTAATGATGCCAAAATTAAGTTGAATATAGCATTTTCAACACATTACATCAAAGTTTCAAAAAGACCTGGTGACCGAAAACTTTGTTTAGTCATCATCATAGAATTCTTGGGCTTCTTTGAATTTGACCATCGAATAAAAACTTAAGGTGTCAGAAAAATCTTTATGGTGGTGGCGATTGAAAACATGTTTGATGGTTTCACTGGTTTTATTATTGGAAAAGATAATTCTTTCAACATTCCTTCATTTAATTTTTTATTTATCTATAAACTAATTATTTTGCAGATTTTAAATATTAGAAATACGAATTAAGAGTTCAATAAAAAAAATCCAACGCTTGAGAAAATTATTGAAAATATTAAAGTTGCATGTTTCATACTTTATTTGGTTCTAAACTTTTACTTTAGCAAAGCATCAAAATTGTCATTTTCGAAAATTCTAAAAATTTTCATAAAAAAAAATCGGTGTGCAGCCGTATTAAAGTTTGTTTTTCACACTCTTAACCAGGGGTGGCCAAGTTTTAGTGCTGAGACTTGCTTGCGGGCCACACAACAAATTTTCTTTAGTACTCAATGCAAAAAAAAACAGTGGTTTACCTAAAGTATAAATTTAGCAAATATTTTGATATATGTTTTAAAAATAAAGATTTTCGAGATTTAGTACAGATTTTACCAGTTCTTCTTAATTTGATCAAATCATTAATTTAAAAGAGTTAAATATACTTTTAACGAGCTAACAGACAAGATAATATCTTCCAATTCATACTCAATACATGGTTTATGAATTAAATTAAATTTCCTCGAAAATACTTCACACACAGCGTCTTTAGAGATTTTAAACTTTCTGAGCTTAGTCATCCCATAAGGATCACTCTGCAGAACGAGATTGTTCATAACAAAATTCCTTTCCTAAGCTTTTCGCATCTGAGATGAAATTTTCTTACGCTCTTCAATTATAATAGTAAAAAATAATATCAAAAGAACTCTTTCGTGTTATGTTCTTGTGTTGTTCTTTGGAAACTTTCAAAATTTGCTCATACCTAATCTAAAAGTTTGAAATTTCAATACGTGTTTGCCAAGTACATACAATTTGTAAAATGTTATGAACATTGAAGAATATAAAAAGGTTTCACTTCTGCTTAATATAGTCGTTTTTTTTTAATGATGCAGAAGGAAAACATTCAACTCTGAAAAAAGCTTCGCGGGCCGCAAAAAGACAGTCGCAGGCCAAAAGTAGCCCACGGGCCATGGTTTGGCCACCCATGCTCTAAACTATTATTTGGAGAATAAGTGCGAACATGCATGACCTTTGATTTTAAAGCTATTGAGACGAAATGTGATGATCTAAATACAGGGCCGGCTGTAGGAAGAACCGGGGATGTTTTAGTGACTTATTTTTTCTATCATATTTTTGCTCAAACAAAGCATGAATAAAAAAAAATTAACATTAACAGTAATTTTTTTTATATAAAATAGTAGATATTCTATGAAAATATATCTTAAAATATTACAAACTGTAAATTTGCTTAGTTTGTAAAATGAAAACCTTAGTAACAAAATAGTGAATCTATTTTCATTGATGATAAAATCTTTGAACTTAGTCAAGTCTCTGGTGGATTTGGTTGGTATGGTTTGTCTTAGAAATTTTCCTATGTTCAAATCAAATAAGTTACGAGACTCTTGTGCAAATAAAAAAATAAAAAAATTACCATCAATGAAACGAATCAAATTTTCGAAAGTATGAGATTAAAACATGTTTAGACGCTTGATCCAATTTTAGAGTTTTAGTATTGAGTTATAATTGTAATTAATGTGAAATAATACACCAAGAGAAGATGAAATTTCTAGCAGTTTTTAACGTGAAGATTTAATTTTTTTTGTCAGCAAATATTTTTCATTAAAAATATATTCAATTATTTAAATCCTGTGAATGACTTTTTTTAAAATTAAAACCAGTTTATTTCATTAAACAATACTTTGAGAATAATCACAAAATCTTCTTTATGATTTTCCGATGTGATTGTATACACAACTGACATTGATTAAAAATTGTAATTTTTTATTCATTTCAATAACGAAACAGACATCTCGATATTTTTATCGTTCAAAAACGTTTTTAGTAAGATTTCTGAATTCACACAAAAAAAAACATTTCTGAAACGTAATTCAGTCAGAATATTAATTTAATCAGAATATCAAATATGGGCCAAGGATGATCTGTGAATCTGAATTGAAATATGATTTTCGAATGATTAATCTGATATTGAGTCAATCCTGGATAGTCATTTTAATGCTTTGTTATATTTGAATTTTGCATAAGTTTAAAAACTACGAATCTGAATATGAATCAGGATTTTGGCATCAGTCCTGTGTAAAGATTTTTACTCTTAAATGATATAACCCCAGAAAAAACAAGCAGAAAAACAGAAAAAGAATCAAAATTTATGAAGCATTTGATTTTTCTCAGGACACCTTAACTCAGCCTTCTTCAGAAGACAAATATAGCCGATCAATTTAATCATACCCAAGCAAACATAAATTCGCATTAGAAACGATGGCTCAAGTCGTTAATAATCGTATTGCAAATCGTTATTCCAACCGAATAACTGAAACATTGCTATCTCCTGCGCGGGTTTAAAGTGAGAAAACAGTCTTGTTGCCAAAAATGATATCATATTTCAGGGTAACAGCTGCAAAAATTGACTATTTGCTCCCATTTCGATGCCTTGTCTGTCAGCAAGCATCAGGGTAAATTAAAGATGATTTGGTAGATTCCTGATTTAGCGCAATGCTTTTCAATTTGTATGGGAAATTGTATGGATGAAATTTTTTTTACACCTTATATAATCCAGAAAATTTGAATAGGCTTGAAATGAAGAAGAAGCTTAGCATTTCATGAAAAAATTTATAACTATTTCAACGTGAAATATCGAAAATTTTTGAAAAGTACTTAAAAATGGTATGGATTACTGGCTAACTCTTTCAGTAATTTCATGAAATTTTTTTTCCAAGGTTATATACATTTTTTTAAATTTATTCATTTACGGGATCGCTTGATACATAAATTAACAAATTTATTGGCTATGCAAAACAAAAAAATTATTTCCATCCTACGGTTTTAACAGTGAAAAACGCTTAAATTTTATGAATGTTTTTTGAAAATAAATATCTGTTTAACATCGAATATCTTTTCTGGAGTAAAGCTTGATTTGTAATTTCTTTACAAGAAATGTACTGCAAAAGCCAAGAAATATTTTCATTTAGAGTTTCATTTTTTTTTAACTTTCAGTATAATTGAAAATTTTTGTTTTCCCATACAATTCCCATACAAAATAGAAAAAACCGTGGCGCTGATTTAGAACCGAATCAATTGCTTTCAAATTTTTTGTAGCTATTTTTGGCAATAGAAAACAACAACAAAAATTTATGGCAGGTGTAAAAAATTTTAAATTTGAAATTTTTATACCACGCTGAAAATCTAGTATACAAAGAAGTGATCGAATAACGGTCAGTTCATACAGTTTTTATTGCTTTAGCCAGAAGAATGTTGTAATTGTGTAATGTTTAATGTTGCCTCAATTTTGATTATATGAAAAGGGTAACAAACTTGTTGTGAAATAGATGTAAAAAAAATTAAACTGGGGACAGAATGATTCATTTTTCTTACTGAGGATAATAATCATCATATAAGAGGGTGTTTGTTTTGGGGGAAAATGTCAATTCGAGCATAACAATCAAAGTGTTCGAACGCATTATTAGGTTTTAAGTTGTTAGTCCTTTTTTAATGGTTTGAAAAAATATGCCTAATTATGAAATTACCAAGGTCGAGTGTTTAGCGTGGTAAAACGTTGGTCTACTGATGGCATGTGTTCGATTCCCTTCTTGGTACTGAGTGACAAGACAGGTTAAGACAGAGTATGTAAAAAAATCAAAACTTAAAGACAAGAAACTATTGTTTTCAATTTACATTTTATGCTAATTTAAGCAAGGCTGGGTGAACTCAGCTAGTGAAAAAAGTTATTTATTGCAAATTTCAATACTCGATCAATGATTTGGCAACATTACACTCGAGCCACTTCAAAATATTTAATAAACATATTATGAAGATTAAAACGAAAACTAATGTGTCGAAAACGAACGTGAATTGATTTAAACTGCTTGAAATTGTGACAGTTTTTAACAAAATCTTCTTTGGTACATTAAACTGCTGAAGTAGTACTTACCTAAAACAGTCATCAAGACCTTATACTACCGTTGTAAATCAGACTCGACAGAAGAGTTTGTTGTTTGGGATTTTTTTTTGAAGTTTATGACAGCTGGATTGTTTTTATGCCTGATTTTATGCAACGCCATAAAAAATTTGAAAAGAATCTCTTAAATTAAAAAAAAAAACTGAAATTTATTTTAATTCCTCAATACTACCAATTTTCGGATTAATGAATTTCTTAAGCACTGTCGTCTCCTTGAGGTTCTATGAACTGATTTCCACGAATTTTAATTTCGATGAAACTCTAGATTGCTAAAAATGTCAAAAGTTCATGACCCCAGTGCTTACGCCGATCGATTTACGAGAAACCAACCCCCATTTCCAGATAAGCTCAAAACTTTTCGGCTGTCAGTTGTCAAGTTTTTCTCCACTTTTGTTGTTGGTTGAGCAAATAAATTGACACGCACCTCTCCGTCCTGAAGCTCAACAACTTTCAAAATGAAGCGAGAGAGTCTATGACAAACGGCTGCTGGTTGGGATCCACGATTGAACTATCTTTCATTTTGACCGACCACCCACCCATTTTTTCCACCCTGCCCACAAACCACTCGACAAGATAATCCCTTAGGTTTAAAAGTTGTTCGATGCCTCTCTACCCCGAGAAGGTTGAAATAGGAATAAGTTGCTCTGAACCTGAATCTAATTTGCAAAGATGAGAGTGCACTCGGTATTTGTGCAGTTATATCGTGCGCCACCAGGAAGCTTGGATAGTGAAAAGTTTTCCTCTACCCGAGTTGCATACAAGAAGGAAGAGGATTTCTAGTTGTTGCCAGAAGATAATATTTTTCTCCCACATTATGCAGAAGCAACTCTCGAAACTAACCAAGTGCCTCGCGAAAAAAGTTTTCCCATCTTTCGTCGCCATAACAACTTGTCAGAGAAAAGGAGAGAAGAAAAAAAAACGGGAAAGTCGGTGCTAAAATCAACGCCTTCTCAGGTCAATTCCTTCTGGTTATGATAACCGGCAAGCAGCTTGGAAATGGATTGCTTTGGTCGAGAAAAAAAATCGATGTGACCTGCAAACAAAAAATCAATCTCCTGGCAAATCAATCAAACAAACCACTTAGCCCCGCAATCGAAGAAGGCCATCTGTCACGAACGGGCGCCATCCATTTGATTCGAATACTAGGGCACTGGACTAGGCCCTACTAACTTGTGAAAACAAGCGACGCGGATGGAGACCTGTTGTAGTCGTGCTAGGTTTTATCCTTGGTAATCACGTGCCCATAACCTCAACTTTATCACCGGCCAAACGGAAAAGGCCAAAAACCAATTTTGTGCGTAGCGTTTTACTTTTCGTTTCATTTGTAGGTGGACATGAAAGAGAGCTAGGGTTCACGGGTTTTCACTCTCCCCTTTGGGTGGATAATTCCTCCGTGCGTTGGATTGCGTGATGTAAGTTATGACCTTTTCCAGACGGTCAAAACGATTTTGGCACCCACCCAAACGGTTTTTTGTATCAATATTTCCATTTTTTTTTTATATCAAGCATGGAAACACATTTCTTCAGGTGCAAAAAAAAATGTTCAAAAGCTGTAATTAAATCAATTGGAAGCTGTCAAAATTGTCAAAATTGTCAAAATGGTCCAAATTGTCAAAATTGTCAAAAATCGTCAAAATTGTCAAAATTGTCAAAATTGTCAAAATTGTCAAAATTGTCAAAATTGTCAAAATTGTCAAAATTGTCAAAATTGTCAAAATTGTCAAAATTGTCAAAATTGTCAAAATTGTCAAAATTGTCAAAATTGTCAAAATTGTCAAAATTGTCAAAATTGTCAAAATTGTCAAAATTGTCAAAATTGTCAAAATTGTCAAAATTGTCAAAATTGTCAAAATTGTCAAAATTGTCAAAATTGTCAAAATTGTCAAAATTGTCAAAATTGTCAAAATTGTCAAAATTGTCAAAATTGTCAAAATTGTCAAAACTGTGAAAATTGTCAAAATTGTCAAAATTGTGAAAATTGTGAAAATTGTGAAAATTGTGAAAATTGTGAAAATTGTGAAAATTGTCAAAATTGTCAAAATTGTCAAAATTGTCAAAATTGTCAAAATTGTCAAAATTGTCAAAATTGTCAAAATTGTCAAAATTGTCAAAATTGTCAAAATTGTCAAAATTGTCAAAATTGTCAAAATTGTCAAAATTGTCAAAATTGTCAAAATTGTCAAAATTGTCAAAATTGTCAAAATTGTCAAAATTGTCAAAATTGTCAAAATTGTCAAATTTGTCAAAATTGTCAAAATTGTCAAAATTGTCAAAATTTTCAAAATTGTCAAAATCGTCAAAATTGTCAAAATTGTCAAAATTGTCAAAATTGTCAAAATTGTCAAAATTGTCAAAATTGTCAAAATTGTCAAAATTGTCAAAATTGTCAAAATTGTCAAAATTGTCAAAATTGTCAAAATTGTCAAAATTGTCAAAATTGTCAAAATTGTCAAAATTGTCAAAATTGTCAAAATTGTCAAAATTGTCAAAATTGTCAAAATTGTCAAAATTGTCAAAATTGTCAAAATTGTCAAAATTGTCAAAATTGTCAAAATTGTCAAAATTGTCAAAATTGTCAAAATTGTCAAAACTGTCAAAATTGTCAAAATTTATAATCGTTGTGGGAAAGCACTGAGATTGGTGAGTAATTGAAGCCGAATGTATTGATGAAGTATCATTTGGAGATCTAGCGAATACCTTTTGGCCTCGAAATAAGTCCAACAATTTTCCAATGTAACTTGTAGGCATTTCTGTTTTTTTATAAGAGTAAGATGATCGTACACTACTGGTTCTATATTTAAAGTAACATATTAATCTATATTTGGAACCATATGTTAGCTAACCATCATTAGAAGTGAAGTACAAATTGATAACATTCTTTTCGGATACACCAGAATCATTCCAACCGTGATTATCTCACAGTCGATTTTTTTTGTATCGTCCCGCTACACTTCCTCGATAATTTAACATTTTACGTTAATCTCTAAACAGAGCAGTAAGAACGAAATAAAAAATAAATTCAAACGACCGAATACAACCAGATTTTATTCAAATGTGTTTTTTCATTATGTCACATTAGTCAGACCCCGGAAACATGGGTGTAAAATTTTTGAAAACCCGTAAAGCTTTGGCAATCACAGCTTCGACTTGCTTTATCTGCTCTAATCAAATCGAACCTGTGAGTTTAATCGATAACGAAACCACGAACGAAGCTATAAAGGTGGCTTATCGCCTTCAAATTCGGTCAGTTGGGTAATTTTTAATCGCGAAGTGGCAATGTTATTAAATTTGATGGGACAATTTCTATTGCTGGGCCTTCTATTGGCCTCGGTTGTTTTTGGTGAAATCCGTGAAGAGACCATCCAGATGCGGGTCAATCACTTCAACCCTCGCCAGCGGGACACTTTTTCGATGCGTTTTTTCGTCAATGATGAGCACGCTTATCCTAGAGGACCGATTTTCCTGGTTGTGGGGTCTTCAGGCCCAGCGAATCTTCGGCTTTTGCGAGAAGGGCTGTTCTACGACATTGCCTATCTGGAGGGAGCCTACATGATTGCTACGGAGATGCGATACAATGGAGAGAGTTTACCAGTCAGGTAAGCTACGATTTGTGGTTCAATAGGTATTTGTGAATTTTCTAAGAATGTCCCATACCTTACAGTGATGCCTCAACGGAAAATTTGGATTATTTGACCGTTGATCAAGTTCTGGCAGATTTGGTGGAGTTAGTTCATCACTTCAGACATAACGTTGTGAGGAATCCGAACGCAAAAATTATTCTGATGGGAACCGGATTGGGAGGAGCCATTGCCAGCTACTTCCGCATGCAGTTTCCACATCTTTCTACTGGTGCCTGGGTTTCCAGCAGCAACGTTGAAGCCAACTTGGAGTTCAGAGGGTTCCTTGAGAGTCTTGGGGACACTATTCACGAATTCGGAGGAAGCGACTGTTACGGAACCATCTTCAGCAGTTTTCACGTAGCTCAAAACCTGATTGCCTTGGGCTATTCGGAGCTGTTGACTGAAATGTTTAACCTGTGTGACCCGCTTAACATCGAGGATCGATTTGACGTATCCACGTTCCTTCTAACGCTTAGAAACGACATCGAACTGAGCATCGTCCTTGGGATTGACACATCAGCTACTACGGCAATGTGCGAACAAATTGAAGGCTCAGACTTCTCGAATAGCTTACTAGCCCTACAGAATTATTTCCTGAGGTATCATGAACCTGGTTCCTGTATCAACGCGACCTTCAGCAGCTTCTACGAACGCTTCGTGTCCACGGACTTCGATCATCCCATGCTTCAGGTGGGCTTCCGGCAGCAAACCTACCTAGTTTGTACCAACTTCGGCCTGTTTACTTCCACCAACTCCCGGGATCAGCCGTTTGGTAACCAAATTCCCATTGACTTCTACGTTGAAATGTGTCGTCGAACGCTGGGAGAGTGGATCACCGGAGACTTCATCCAAAGGCAGGCGGATCGTAATAATCGAAGATTCGGAGGAAAGCATCCGGTGATCAGCAACATTCACTACACCAATGGAGGCGTTGATCCGAACCATGTGGCTGGAATAACCCGGGATCTAAACGTCGATAGACATGCTCACGGAACGCTCATCGAAGGAGGTTTCTTCGCTCGAGATATTACTTCAATCGACTACGAAAACGATAGTCCAGCGATGGTGGCTGCTAAGGAAAAAACGCGAACCCTTATTGACACCTGGATCTTCGCGGATGCCGCACCGATCAACAACTAAATTCTTTGATTGAGAAAAGATTTCAATAAAATCATTTTCTAATATTTTCATTGTAAAGTTGTTAAGGCTTCGAACATTTTGTTAATAGATATAAACAAGGCTGAAATGTATCTGGACTTTTCTCAAATCCAAACGGCAATCGCTTGTTATCAAATTGCGTTTTAATAAAGAAATCGGTTTGTGGGTGTCGCAAATTTTGACAATTTTAACAATTTTGACAATTTTGACAATTTTGACAATTTTGACAATTTTGACAATTTTGACAATTTTGACAATTTTGACAATTTTGACAATTTTGACAATTTTGACAATTTTGACAATTTTGACAATTTTGACAATTTTGACAATTTTGACAATTTTGACAATTTTGACAATTTTGACAATTTTGACAATTTTGACAATTTTGACAATTTTGACAATTTTGACAATTTTGACAATTTTGACAACTTTGACAATTTTGACAATTTTGACAATTTTGACAATTTTGACAATTTTGACAATTTTGACAATTTTGACAATTTTGACAATTTTGACAATTTTGACAATTTTGACAATTTTGACAATTTTGACAATTTTGACAATTTTGACAATTTTGACAATTTTGACAATTTTGACAATTTTGACAATTTTGACAATTTTGACAATTTCGACAATTTCGACAATTTTGACAATTTTGACAATTTTGACAATTTTGACAATTTTGACAATTTTGAAAATTTTGACAATTTTGACAATTTTGACAATTTTGACAATTTCGACAATTTTGACAATTTTGACAATTTTGACAATTTTGACAATTTTGAAAATTTTGACAATTTTGACAATTTTGACAATTTTGACAATTTTGACAATTTTGACAATTTTGACAATTTTGACAATTTTGACAATTTTGAGAATTTTGACAATTTTGACAATTTTGACAATTTTGACAATTTTGACAATTTTGACAATTTTGACAATTTTGACAATTTTGACAATTTTGACAATTTTGACAATTTTGACAATTTTGACAATTTTGACAATTTTGACAATTTTGACAATTTTGACAATTTTGACAATTTTGACAATTTTGACAATTTTGACAATTTTGACAATTTTGACAATTTTGACAATTTTGACAATTTTGACAATTTTGACAATTTTGACAATTTTGACAATTTTGACAATTTTGACAATTTTGACAATTTTGACAATTTTGACAATTTTGACAATTTTGACAATTTTGACAATTTTGACAATTTTGACAATTTTGACAATTTTGACAATTTTGACAATTTTGACAATTTTGACAATTTTGACAATTTTGACAATTTTGACAATTTTGACAATTTTGACAATTTTGACAATTTTGACAATTTTGACAATTTTGACAATTTGGACAATTTTGACAATTTTGACAATTTTGACAATTTTGACAATTTTGACAATTTTGACAATTTTGACAATTTTGACAATTTTGACAATTTTGACAATTTTGACAATTTTGACAATTTTGACAATTTTGACAATTTTGACAATTTTGACAATTTTGACAATTTTGACAATTTTGACAATTTTGACAATTTTGACAATTTTGACAATTTTGACATTTTTGACAATTTTGACAATTTTGACAATTTTGACAATTTTGACATTTTTGACAATTTTGACAATTTTGACAATTTTGACAATTTTGACAATTTTGACAATTTTGACAATTTTGACAATTTTGACAATTTTGACAATTTTGACAATTTTGACAATTTTGACAATTTTGACAATTTTGACAATTTTGACAATTTTGACAATTTTGACAATTTTGACAATTTTGACAATTTTGACAATTTTGACAATTTTGACAATTTTGACAATTTTGACAATTTTGACAATTTTGACAATTTTGACAATTTCGACAATTTTGAATTTTGACAATTTTGACAATTTTGACAATTTTGACAATTTTGACAATTTTGACAATTTTGACAATTTTGACAATTTTGACAATTTTGACAATTTTGACAATTTTGACAATTTTGACAATTTTGACAATTTTGACAATTTTGACAATTTTGACAATTTTGACAATTTTGACAATTTTGACAATTTTGACAATTTTGACAATTTTGACAATTTTGACAATTTTGACAATTTTGACAATTTTGACAATTTTGACAATTTTGACAATTTTGACAATTTTGACAATTTTGACAATTTTGACAATTTTGACAATTTTGACAATTTTGACAATTTTGACAATTTTGACAATTTTGACAATTTTGAAAATTTTGACAATTTTGACAATTTTGCACTCTTTAGTTTTAATTTGCTTTAAAGCCGCAGCCCGTGGCGTAGAGGGTAGCCTTCAAGTCTTCTAAGTCAGCGGGCATGAGATCGAATCCCGGTCATGGCATACATAGTACACTTTCTGTGGGTTGGTGGTTCTAGCAGCCAAGATGCTAGCCATCATATCCTCGAAAGATCTACGTGTAGAGTTAGGAAAAAGAATCTCTTCGAAGAAACATCAAGTTTCATTGAGATCCTTTAGGTATTTGTGTTCGTTTTTCATTTTTTTTTAAATGTTTTTAGCTTTATTTACTACATTAAGAACTTTAGGGTTCATATGTGAATCACAGAAAATTGACTTCTGCAATACGAAAAGCTTGAAACATAAAACGACACCTTGAGCAACTTCATCGCTCAAGACACTCTATTTTCCTAAATCTATATTCAGCAGGTCTAACCAGTTGTCATAAAACCGCAGAACCATTCACTCAATTTTGGCACACATGCCTAAACATAAACCCCCTAACATACGGCCCCAATCCATCCAGAATACGCCGATTACGGAGGAAAATTTCTGCTTCATAGCTGATATAGTATCGTGACCGAAGAAATTTAGCCGTTTCTCGTTTCGCGAGGAACTGATAAGGATAAACTTTTCCTCGTCCTTCCACTTTAGGAAAATTCCTAGACCCTACTCGTTGGTTCCTCCTCTTCGAATAGGCACGGAAGGGAAAAGTTTTTCTATCGGTGAAGTGGAGCCAGCTAATCTATCGATTCCCCCAAGTTGGGCATGTGTGCGCGGGTTTAGGGCCCTTACGAGGAGGTATGTGAGCAGTCTATTGCGAAACTGGTGGCTTCAGCACTACTAGTTTGCTTTCAATAAACGAATTTCTTAAAGTTTAGGTTGAAAATAAATTTAAAAATACTTTTTTTTGTTCAGCTTCAAAAAATATTTTTTTAAAATATTTAGGGACTAATCTCGAAGCTTTGAGAAAACTTTAACCCCAAGTTTTTTTTTCCAAAGCTGTACTAGAATTTAAAATACTTACCAGCCTAGTATTTTAAATGCAGATCAGATAAAAGTGGAAAGCAAAAGGGTGAAGCCTGCGAAAAGCTGAGAGGACCGCACTGCATACACTGCGGTCGTACTTTGAATCGCTTTTAATCATCTATCGCTCACTCGCTCGCTGGGGTGTGCTTTCCTATCAAAGGTACATATTAAGATAGGATAGGAGCCTTCTCTCGAAAAAGGGGCCAGGTGGAATCGATTCGGAAAATTGTGGGCTTACCTTCCATCGCCAAATCCATGTTCGTTTTATCTTGGCACCACCCATCTTGTCAGAACCCTCGATGGATTAGTGGTAGCTATCTTGGAAGCCAGATTTCATTTTTGCGCCCTATCTTCAAGTGCAAAGTGTTACCTTGAAGCCATGCTTAAGTTGATCTCATCAAACGATGTGTTATCGAAAGGTATCCAAAAGATTTTCGTCAATTAAACAACATTTAAAACAGATAAAAAAACTAACATTATATTCAAAAAAATATCAAAAATGTCAAAATTGTCAAAATTATCAAAATGCTCAAAATTGTCAAAATTGTCGAAATTGTCAAAATTGTCAAAATTGTCAAAATTGTCAAAATTGTCGAAATTGTCAAAATTGTCAAAATTGTCAAAATTGTCAATATTGTCAAAATTGTCAAAATTGTCAAAATTGTCAAAATTGTCAAAATTGTCAAAATTGTCAAAATTGTCAAAATTGTCAAAATTGTCAAAATTGTCAAAATTGTCAAAATTGTCAAAATTGTCAAAATTGTCAAAATTGTCAAAATTGTCAAAATTGTCAAAATTGTCAAAATTGTCAAAATTGTCAAAATTGTCAAAATTGTCAAAATTGTCAAAATTGTCAAAATTGTCAAAATTGTCAAAATTGTCAAAATTGTCAAAATTGTCAAAATTGTCAAAATTGTCAAAATTGTCAAAATTGTCAAAATTGTCAAAATTGTCAAAATTGTCAATATTTTCAAAATTGTCAAAATTGTCAAAATTGTCAAAATTGTCAAAATTGTCAAAATTGTCAAAATTGTCAAAATTGTCAAAATTGTCAAAATTGTCAAAATTGTCAAAATTGTCAAAATTGTCAAAATTGTCAAAATTGTCAAAATTGTCAAAATTGTCAAAATTGTCAAAATTGTCAAAATTGTCAAAATTGTCAAAATTGTCAAAATTGTCAAAATTGTCAAAATTGTCAAAATTGTCAAATGTCAAAATTGTCAAAATTGTCAAAATTGTTAAAATTGTCAAAATTGTCAAAATTGTCAAAATTGTCAAAATTGTCAAAATTGTCAAAATTGTCAAAATTGTCAAAATTGTCAAAATTGTCAAAATTGTCAAAATTGTCGAAATTGTCAAAATTGTCAAAATTGTCAAAATTGTCAAAATTGTCAAAATTGTCAAAATTGTCAAAATTGTCAAAATTGTCAAAATTGTCAAAATTGTCAAAATTGTCAAAATTGTCAAAATTGTCAAAATTGTCAAAGTTGTCAAAATTGTCAAAATTGTCAAAATTGTCAAAATTGTCAAAATTGTCAAAATTGTCAAAATTGTCAAAATTGTCAAAATTGTCAAAATTGTCAAAATTGTCAAAATTGTCAAAATTGTCAAAATTGTCAAAATTGTCAAAATTGTCAAAATTGTCAAAATTGTCAAAATTGTCAAAATTGTCAAATTGTCAAAATTGTCAAAATTGTCAAAATTGTCAAAATTGTCAAAATTGTCAAAATTGTCAAAATTGTCAAAATTGTCAAAATTGTCAAAATTGTCAAAATTGTCAAAATTGTCAAAATTGTCAAAATTGTCAAAATTGTCAAAATTGTCAAAATTGTCAAAATTGTCAAAATTGTCAAAATTGTCAAAATTGTCAAAATTGTCAAAATTGTCAAAATTGTCAAAATTGTCAAAATTGTCAAAATTGTCAAAATTGTCAAAATTGTCAAAATTGTCAAAATTGTCAAAATTGTCAAAATTGTCAAAATTGTCAAAATTGTCAAAATTGTCAAAATTGTCAAAATTGTCAAAATTGTCAAAATTGTCAAAATTGTCAAAATTGTCAAAATTGTCAAAGTTGTCAAAGTTGTCAAAGTTGTCAAAATTGTCAAAATTGTCAAAATTGTCAAAATTGTCAAAATTGTCAAAATTGTCAAAATTGTCAAAATTGTCAAAATTGTCAAAATTGTCAAAATTGTCAAAATTGTCAAAATTGTCAAAATTGTCAAAATTGTCAAAATTGTCAAAATTGTCAAAATTGTCAAATTGTCAAAATTGTCAAAATTGTCAAAATTGTCAAAATTGTCAAAATTGTCAAAATTGTCAAAATTGTCAAAATTGTCAAAATTGTCAAAATTGTCAAAATTGTCAAAATTGTCAAAATTGTCAAAATTGTCAAAATTGTCAAAATTGTCAATATTTTCAAAATTGTCAAAATTGTCAAAATTGTCTAAATTGTCAAAATTGTCAAAGTTGTCAAAATTGTCAAAATTGTCAAAATTGTCAAAATTGTCAAAATTGTCAAAATTGTCAAAATTGTCAAAATTGTCAAAATTGTCAAAATTGTCAAAATTGTCAAAATTGTCAAAATTGTCAAAATTGTCAAAATTGTCAAAATTGTCAAAATTGTCAAAATTGTCAAAATTGTCAAAATTGTCAAAATTGTCAAAATTGTCAAAATTGTCAAAATTGTCAAAATTGTCAAAATTGTCAAAATTGTCAAAATTGTCAAAATTGTCAAAATTGTCAAAATTGTCAAAATTGTCAAACTTGTCAAAATTGTCAAATTGTCAAAATTGTCAAAATTGTCAAAATTGTCAAAATTGTCAAAATTGTCAAAATTGTCAAAATTGTCAAAATTGTCAAAATTGTCAAAATTGTCAAAATTGTCAAAATTGTCAAAATTGTCAAAATTGTCAAAATTGTCAAAATTGTCAAAATTGTCAAAATTGTCAAAATTGTCAAAATTGTCAAAATTGTCAAAATTGTCAAAATTGTCAAAATTGTCAAAATTGTCAAAATTGTCAAAATTGTCAAAATTGTCAAAATTGTCAAAATTGTCAAAATTGTCAAAATTGTCAAAATTGTCAAAATTGTCAAAATTGTCAAAATTGTCAAAATTGTCAAAATTGTCAAAATTGTCAAAATTGTCAAAATTGTCAAAATTGTCAAAATTGTCAAAATTGTCAAAATTGTCAAAATTGTCAAAATTGTCAAAATTGTCAAAATTGTCAAAATTGTCAAAATTGTCAAAATTGTCAAAATTGTCAAAATTGTCAAAATTGTCAAAATTGTCAAAATTGTCAAAATTGTCAAAATTGTCAAAATTGTCAAAATTGTCAAAATTGTCAAAATTGTCAAAATTGTCAAAATTGTCAAAATTGTCAAAATTGTCAAAATTGTCAAAATTGTCAAAATTGTCAAAATTGTCAAAATTGTCAAAATTGTCAAAATTGTCAAAATTGTCAAAATTGTCAAAATTGTCAAAATTGTCAAAATTGTCAAAATTGTCAAAATTGTCAAAATTGTCAAAATTGTCAAAATTGTCAAAATTGTCAAAATTGTCAAAATTGTCAAAATTGTCAAAATTGTCAAAATTGTCAAAATTGTCAAAATTGTCAAAATTGTCAAAATTGTCAAAATTGTCAAAATTGTCAAAATTGTCAAAATTGTCAAAATTGTCAAAATTGTCAAAATTGTCAAAATTGTCAAAATTGTCAAAATTGTCAAAATTGTCAAAATTGTCAAAATTGTCAAAATTGTCAAAATTGTCAAAATTGTCAAAATTGTCAAAATTGTCAAAATTGTCAAAATTGTCAAAATTGTCAAAATTGTCAAAATTGTCAAAATTGTCAAAATTGTCAAAATTGTCAAAATTGTCAAAATTGTCAAAATTGTCAAAATTGTCAAAATTGTCAAAATTGTCAAAATTGTCAAAATTGTCAAAATTGTCAAAATTGTCAAAATTGTCAAAATTGTCAAAATTGTCAAAATTGTCAAAATTGTCAAAATTGTCAAAATTGTCAAAATTGTCAAAATTGTCAATATTTTCAAAATTGTCAAAATTGTCAAAATTGTCAAAATTGTCAAAGTTGTCAAAATTGTCAAAATTGTCAAAATTGTCAAAATTGTCAAAATTGTCAAAATTGTCAAAATTGTCAAAATTGTCAAAATTGTCAAAACTGTCAAAATTGTCAAAATTGTCAAAATTGTCAAAATTGTCAAAATTGTCAAAATTGTCAAAATTGTCAAAATTGTCAAAATTGTCAAAATTGTCAAAATTGTCAAAATTGTCAAAATTGTCAAAATTGTCAAAATTGTCAAAATTGTCAAAATTGTCAAAATTGTCAAAATTGTCAAAATTGTCAAAATTGTCAAAATTGTCAAAATTGTCAAAATTGTCAAAATTGTCAAAATTGTCAAAATTGTCAAAATTGTCAAAATTGTCAAAATTGTCAAAATTGTCAAAATTGTCAAAATTGTCAAAATTGTCAAAATTGTCAAAATTGCCAATATTTTCAAAATTGTCAAAATTGTCAAAATTGTCAAAATTGTCAAAATTGTCAAAATTGTCAAAATTGTCAAAATTGTCAAAATTGTCAAAATTGTCAAAATTGTCAAAATTGTCAAAATTGTCAAAATTGTCAAAATTGTCAAAATTGTCAAAATTGTCAAAATTGTCAAAATTGTCAAAATTGCCAAAATTGTCAAAATTGTCAAAATTGTCAAAATTGTCAAAATTGTCAAAATTGTCAAAATTGTCAAAATTGTCAAAATTGTCAAAATTGTCAAAATTGTTAAAATTGTCAAAATTGTCAAAATTGTCAAAATTGTCAAAATTGTCAAAATTGTCAAAATTGTCAAAATTGTCAAAATTGTCAAAATTGTCAAAATTGTCAAAATTGTCAAAATTGTCAAAATTGTCAAAATTGTCAAAATTGTCAAATTGTCAAAATTGTCAAAATTGTCAAAATTGTCAAAATTGTCAAAATTGTCAAAATTGTCAAAATTGTCAAAATGTCAAAATTGTCAAAATTGTCAAATGTCAAAATTGTCAAAATTGTCAAAATTGTCAAAATTGTCAAAATTGTCAAAATTGTCAAAATTGTCAAAATTGTCAAAATTGTCAAATTGTCAAAATTGTCAAAATTGTCAAAATTGTCAAAATTGTCAAAATTGTCAAAATTGTCAAAATTGTCAAAATTGTCAAAATTGTCAAAATTGTCAAAATTGTCAAAATTGTCAAAATTGTCAAAATTGTCAAAATTGTCAAAATTGTCAAAATTGTCAAAATTGTCAAAATTGTCAAAATTGTCAAAATTGTCAAAATTGTCAAAATTGTCAAAATTGTCAAATTGTCAAAATTGTCAAAATTGTCAAAATTGTCAAAATTGTCAAAATTGTCAAAATTGTCAAAATTGTCAAAATTGTCAAAATTGTCAAAATTGTCAAAATTGTCAAAATTGTCAAAATTGTCAAAATTGTCAAAATTGTCAAAATTGTCAAAATTGTCAAAATTGTCAAAATTGTCAAAATTGTCAAAATTGTCAAAATTGTCAAAATTGTCAAAATTGTCAAAATTGTCAAAATTGTCAAAATTGTCAAAATTGTCAAAATTGTCAAAATTGTCAAAATTGTCAAAATTGTCAAAATTGTCAAAATTGTCAAAATTGTCAAAATTGTCAAAATTGTCAAAGTTGTCAAAATTGTCAAAATTGTCAAAATTGTCAAAATTGTCAAAATTGTCAAAATTGTCAAAATTGTCAAAATTGTCAAAATTGTCAAAATTGTCAAAATTGTCAAAATTATCAAAATTGTCAAAATTGTCAAAATTGTCAAAATTGTCAAAATTGTCAAAATTGTCAAAATTGTCAAAATTGTCAAAATTGTCAAAATTGTCAAAATTGTCAAAATTGTCAAAATTGTCAAAATTGTCAAAATTGTCAAAATTGTCAAAATTGTCTAAATTGTCTAAATTGTCAAAATTGTCAAAGTTGTCAAAATTGTCAAAATTGTCAAAATTGTCAAAATTGTCAAAATTGTCAAAATTGTCAAAATTGTCAAAATTGTCAAAATTGTCAAAATTGTCAAAATTGTCAAAATTGTCAAAATTGTCAAAATTGTCAAAATTGTCAAAATTGTCAAAATTGTCAAAATTGTCAAAATTGTCAAAATTGTCAAAATTGTCAAAATTGTCAAAATTGTCAAAGTTGTCAAAATTGTCAAAATTGTCAAAATTGTCAAAATTGTCAAAATTGTCAAAATTGTCAAAATTGTCAAAATTGTCAAAATTGTCAAAATTGTCAAAATTGTCAAAATTGTCAAAATTGTCAAAATTGTCAAAATTGTCAAAATTGTCAAAATTGTCAAAATTGTCAAAATTGTCAAAATTGTCAAAATTGTCAAAATTGTCAAAATTGTCAAAATTGTCAAAATTGTCAAAATTGTCAAAATTGTCAAAATTGTCAAAATTGTCAAAATTGTCAAAATTGTCAAAATTGTCAAAATTGTCAAAATTGTCAAAATTGTCAAAATTGTCAAAATTGTCAAAATTGTCAAAATTGTCAAAATTGTCAAAATTGTCAAAATTGTCAAAATTGTTAAAATTGTCAAAATTGTCAAAATTGTCAAAATTGTCAAAATTGTCAATATTGTCAAAATTGTCAAAATTGCCAAAATTGTCAAAATTGTCAAAATTGTCAAAATTGTCAAAATTGTCAAAATTGTCAAAATTGTCAAAATTGTCAAAATTGTCAAAATTGTCAAAATTGTCAAAATTGTCAAAATTGTCAAAATTGTCAAAATTGTCAAAATTGTTAAAATTGTCAAAATTGTCAAAATTGTCAAAATTGTAAACATTGTAAAAATGGTCAAAATTGTCAAAATTGTCAAAATTGTCAAAATTGTCAAAATTGTAAAAATTGTCAAAATTGTCAAAATTGTCAAAATTGTCAAAATTGTCAAAATTGTCAAAATTGTCAAAATTGTCAAAATTGTCAAAATTGTCAAAATTGTCAAAATTGTCAAAATTGTCAAAATTGTCAAATTGTCAAAATTGTCAAAATTGTCAAAATTGTCAAAATTGTCAAAATTGTTAAAATTGTCAAAATTGTCAAAATTGTCAAAATTGTAAACATTGTAAAAATGGTCAAAATTGTCAAAATTGTCAAAATTGTCAAAATTGTCAAAATTGTCAAAATTGTCAAAATTGTCAAAATTTTCAAAATTGTCAAAATTGTCAAAATTGTCAAAATTTTCAAAATTGTCAAAATTTTCAAAATTTTCAAAATTGTCAAAATTGTCAAAATTGTCAAAATTGTCAAAATTGTCAAAATTGTCAAAATTGTCAAAATTGTCAAAATTGTCAAAATTGTCAAAATTGTCAAAATTGTCAAAATTGTCAAAATTGTCAAAATTGTTAAAATTGTCAAAATTGTCAAAATTCTTAAAGATGGTTTCTTATAAAATAAATGAACATGTATAAAATTGTTTTTTTTTCGATTAGAATTCTTAGAATTCTGCGTTTTGACAGTTTAAAAAATGATAAAAAGGCAACCAAATGCTGTAGAACAGGCTTACTGACCTAGAAAATGATCTCCAAAAAAGGAGCAAACTTCAAAAAAGAAAAAGTGCCAAAAAAGTAGCTCTTTATGAAAAAGTTTTCCCCATTTCCCCATTCCGATTTCAGGGAAAAAAAACCCTCAAAAAGAAGTGTAAGTTGATGAAAAAGTTCCACACAAGTCCCGAGTGTTTGAGAAAGAGGGAAATATGCTGCAGATGATGAAGGAAAACGGCGAGAAAATTGTCACAAATGCGTTCGTTCATTCGTTCGTTCCTGTTTTGCGCTTTTGCGTTTCGCCGCAAAACTCCACAAATATTCCCGCTGTGCTGTGCTGAAACTGCTGCAGCAGAAATTGAGAAATTTAATGTTTCATAAGCTGCTTGACTGGTGTTGTTTGCAGCACCCCACACCCCATTTCGACACGTTTTTTTTCTCAACCAGAAGCAGGGGAAATAACTGTGTCCTTCTGCAGTTTGGGTTTGGAAGAATAACGGCAATGCTTTTTTGAAATTCTTCTCCCAGGAAACCCGCTTGGAGAGTTTGGCTCTTGGGTGTATTGTTTGAAAATTGTTTGCAAAATTTATGGTACCGAGAGCGGAATTTCAGCCAGCAGCAGCCAGAAAAAAAAAACGGGACGGGTCCGGTGAAGTCAGACTTTGGGGACTTTACGGATAATTGGAAACTTGAAGCATGGGAATTGTTATCGGGTAAAAGAGGTTTTTTGGCTACTGTTTACTCAGTTGAAATTGATACCATTGAACCAATTCAATCTTATTCAGGATAAATAGTCGAAATGATTATATTTCGATGAATTTAGAGAGTATTTTCTTAAAATTGAGCATTGAACAATCTGAATGACACCTCCTCGTCATGATAAAAAAAACTCTTTAAACAGTTTTTCTTTAGTTAACCATTTTGAAAGCCTTTTAAGATAAATATTGCAGCTATGGTTCTTAACAATTCACCGACGTTTTCAAGAACCAAGTTCAGATTATCAGTTTAATTTTCTTTAAAAGTTAAGCTTATAAAGAATGTCTTTCTGTTTTTTTTTTATGTAAGTTAAATGGAATCGAGCAAAGCATAATTACCAGCATTTCAATTTTTTGTTACTTGAAGAGTTTAACTGTACCTGAAAAGAAACAAAAAAAGAAAAAAGTTCGTTAGCTAACATGTTTTTCAATTCTTAGTGAAGGGTCACTGTAACTGTATTTAATAGAGATGTACCGAATATTTGGTTGGCCAAATATTCGGCGCCGAATACCGCCTAAAAACCGTTAAGCCGAATATTCGGCTCACCGAATAGTTGAACCAAGTATTCGGCCGAATAGGCCGAATAGGCCGAATAGGCCGGATACTTTTCAAATTTAAACAATAACGTTATTGCCAATTTTTTTTAATGAGTTTGGATAATTTATAGAACAGCCCAAAATAATGTTGTAAAAGCTACAGAATCATCAAAAACTTATGGTTTCAGTTAAGCATCTTAGGTGTATCTGTGTATCTTTCACTGAAAATGCTCTTGAAATATCCAGGCTTACCCATAAATCCAATAAAGAATTCAAGATAAGTCAAATCTGGCCGTGATGCTCAGATATTGGTCAAAACCTCCTGGATTTTGCCCGGCTTTATTCAAATAATTGGCTAAATTAAATAAAAAAATTTGATTTTTTTTTTGAAAATTTCAAGATTTTGTGTTCAAAAACGGTTTTTAAACAATTACAAAATGAACATAAATGTTTGTGTAATCCTTAGATACGATTTGTATACTGCACATGCGTGTCAATGAAAACATATAATTTCAAGTTATTTTATTTCACTTTCCTATTGTATGTTTTTTCCTTGATTTGGTTCAGATTTACTCGTTTTTTTCAAATTTTTTTCTAAAATTGTCCTTATTTTCCCAACCGTGTGGTTGAAAGTATGGCATGGCGTAAGGTTAACGCACAGACTGATAAAAATCATCGTACTTTTTAACAATTATTTTGAAGAAATCCTGCTCGAATACTTCTCTCATCTAATTAGATATCAAAGTTATTTTAAATTGCTTGGCACCAGTTTCGACGTGTTTTTTTCTCAGATTTTAGAGGAACCCATCTCTTTGGTGATAAACGCCCTTGAAGTGACAAGTCATCTGATGTCCTTTCAGTTATTGATAAAAATTTTCAAGTCAGAGATACCCCTACTTGAAAGAGATCTTGTAATACATCATCTGGTTGAAAATAGTCGACTCGAAAACATAAAGGGCATTAAGATGGAAGAAATAGAAGAAAATAGAAATTATCGCTTTTGAATTTTTATTAAAAATTCAACAGTATATTCGACCGAATATTCGGCCGAATATTCGTTTGGCCGAATAGTTGAATCAATATTCGGTATTCGGCCGTTCGCCGAACACCACTATTCGGTACATCTCTAGTATTTAACTTTTTCAAAACCAATTTTGTTTTGACCAGCAATTTGAATGTTATCAATATCAATAAAAATCCTGTTAAGCAATTTTGGAAGCAGAAGTCGAAGTTTTTAGATATAGTTTAGGATAAGGTTGCCAGAATTCTTTCAACACGTATCCGGGCAATTTTATATTGAAACCTAAAAAAAATCCGAGTATTTGATTTCAAAATTTTCGACCAAAAATCCGGCAATATACGAAAAAATTTTGTCTAAACCTAGAAATTACTCCACGAGAATCAAGAAAAAAAAAATGAAAAAAAATTATTTTTTCTTCAAAACTGATTTGATTTTCAATCGTATTTTAGGCTTCCAAAAAACCTTTCATGATTTTTTTTTTTATAAAATCTGCAAAAAAACTTCGTTTTTGAGGCATGAATAAAAATTTTTGCATCACAATTTATTTATTTGTTTGATTTGCTTTGATTTGATGAAAGAAAACAATCGGGCAAAATCCGGGCATTTTTCAATCAAATACGAACATCCGTGCCGGGCCTTACTCTTCCCAAATTTGGTATTTAATATCTGGGGAAAACCTCGATAAAACCGGGCAATCATGCAACCTAAGTTTGGGATTAGAAAATTTGAAAGGTAGTATTCATCTCTTTTTGCGGCTGCCATAGTTTTCTGAAAAGTAAAACCATAATTATTATACAAACAAAGATTTTTCAGAGTCAACCAGGTTAATCAGTTTAATGATCATGATATAAATTTTAATTAGAAATATATTCTGTTATTGTTATTTAAGCATGAAGAATTGTTGAACAGCAAAGCTGTTAGAAATATGTATTTTAGAGTGTTTTATGTATTGAAGTGAAAACCGATTGCTAAAGAGAATAC
The DNA here is from genome assembly GCF_029784155.1 of Uranotaenia lowii. Lineage (NCBI taxonomy): Eukaryota > Metazoa > Arthropoda > Insecta > Diptera > Culicidae > Uranotaenia > Uranotaenia lowii. Next base: position 354,828,138 of record NC_073693.1, on the reverse strand, counting down.
TTTTACAATAGTCATCATTAAATCTTCTGGATTTTCTCCGAGGATGTTCAAAATGAAAATCATATTCAATCTACAACCATTTTGGTCAACATTAGCCAGAATTGATGAATAATTTGTTTGAACCAGAGTCTTCAACTCTGATCTATCTTCAATTGTCGAATAAATCTGAAGAATCTGACAGAATTGACAGAACCTAACATTTGACTTGACATTTGAATCAAACAGAACTGAAATCTTGCTAAATTCATATGTTAATATCTGAGAAATCGCCAAAAAATCTGATCTGAGGATTTGTGAAATTCGACGTATGATATATAGGGTCAACAAAATGACCTAGTTCGTCAAATTTTCCTATTTTTGCACTTTTCTACACCCACAGTTGAGAATTCACTTCAACCATAACATCGCAGTATTTGCCCTTAGTTAGCAAAGGATGAAAACCCCTTGTTTAAATTTTCGCTTGTCATTAGACTAGTTAACCTTTCGGATTTTTTTCGCAGATAAAATCCGGACTGGTATGGGTTGTTCCTCATGCATTTTTAAGTAATTCTTTCCAATTTAACATCTTTTGAACTTATCTCTATCTTTGAACCTATATCTGCGCAATGAGTTTTTATGAAAAAAGTGCTTTGTTTTTATTTCCGTTTGAGGGTTCTAGCAAGCCATTGACTGCTATAAAAAGGACTAGTTTTATAAGAAAAGATTTTATGAAATTATTTTTCCCTGATTAACGCTGATATTCAACTTCCAATTTGTAAATAAAATCTATGTACAAGTTGGCATCTTAGGATTTTTTTGATTTTTTCAGTTAGCTGGAACGTTTTTTCTTGAACAGATTCATACAGATGCTGGTAACATCAACCACCATGCCTCATAAAATTATAATTTTATATTAACAGTGGATTGCTGGAATCCTTGAACGGAAATTTTCAATAAAAATTGACTTTTATCACGAAATCTCATTGCAAAAATCAGAGGTAAGTTCAAAAAATCTTTAAAAAAGAATTTGGCAGAAACCATATGAGTCCGAATTTGATCTGCGAAAAAATTCAAAAAGTGAACTAGTCTTCTGTACATATTAAGTGGTAATGCGTAATTTTGCTCGAGAGCTCGAGTCTTTATGCCAACAGTCACAAAGGTAATCATGTCATGTTTGGCGCATTGCACGTTTCTCTTAGCTCATTTTTGGCAAAGAATTAGCTTCAATCGTCATTGAAGTTTTGATTCCTCTTTATTGGGTGTTTGTGTCTTGTTTGATTTTGTTTTCATTTTGTTTGTTTTGTTTATTTTTATTCAGACATTAACTTCGGAATTCAGTCGCCTCTTCAAACTTGTTTTATTTAGTAGAGAAACCAAATAGAATATATTTCGTTTTTGGTTCTCAATGAATTGATATGATTCTCAATCAACGATAGATTATCAAAGAAACTTATGGTACTTTTTTGCTGTTCAAAATACTATTTTGAGGTCCATAGAACTTCATTCTCTATCAAGTTCAGTCAAAGTTAAAAAAAAAAGCTTTAAAGTACTATTTTGGTTTCTGTTTCTATTTCTTGAGAACTTTAAAGTTGGTATGAAGAAAAACAGTCTACTTGTTACGAACTTTTCATTTTTTCCACATGAAGTAGCTATCAAAGGGTAGCAAGTCTTTTTGTACAGCTTAATAGTTTGAACAAAATCTCTGTTGTACTCTTTTTAAACTTGAAAGTTTTTTATTAGTTCCAATGGGCGTTCAAAAGCTACTTCGCAATTTAGAAACTTTAAAGTAGAATTGAAGGCTTAATTCTACTTGTTTCGTACTTCAACTCATGTTTGCATAAACAAACACGTCGTTACTTGGGGAACGGAAATGTGCAGTACACAGGGCCGTAGGAAGAACCGGTTCATGGGGGGGGTTTTGAAGACAATTTTTTTCCTATAACATTTTTGCTTGAACAATGCATACACAAGTGAAAAAATGTATATGTACTAAGTACAAATGGTTTAAGTTAAAGTTATTTTGCATTAAAAGTTATTTATTTTGAAAATTAGTCCTAGGAGAAGGCATTTTTTAAATGAAGCTTTAAAAAATATAGGTACTTGTGATATGGCTGAGTTGGTAAATCAGTTGTCTTCTGAGTTGGTGTCCGTGAGTTTGAGCCCAAAAGTAAAAATCAAACACAGTTGTTCCAGATAAGTGATAAAAGTCGCGAGTGGCATAATGATGTAGGAACGACTATCATAACCGAAACATAAAAAAGGATCTTGAACGCTTCATTTAAAAAAAAAAATTTTTACTCACTTACATTAGGGAGCTAATTCTTTTGAATCACAAGCATAACCATTTTAAGCATGGGTGAAAATGTATCAAATATTTAGCAAAAAAAGTAAAAAGTTAGGTTTACTGTTCAAATGAGGTTTATTTTCTACTTTTGTAAACTCGATTAAAATTTAATATTTTAGTTAGAACCTTTGATTTTGAAGAATAAAGAATCTGCAATAAATGAAAATAAAATTTCCAGCTGAATTTTTACCTGAGGATAAAAAACAAGTTAAAAAATTATCATTATTTTTTTAATATTTCATAATTATAATCCTATGATCCCGTAAAATTAAAATCTAATCAAATTAAATCAAATTTTAATGTGTGATTTTCATCAGGTTTGTATATACAAACCTGAGATATTATTTCCTAGTCTGAATTCTGCATTTGAAACCAAAATCAAAACCTTAATCTAAATTCCAGATAACAAATCCTATGAATTTGAAATCAAAAAGCAAAATTTGTATCAGAACCCTTAACCAGAAATCTTTTATTTTATTCTGAATTTATGGTTTTCATTTTGTGTTTTTTTTTTCAATTATTTATTCGTAATTGAACTTGTAGATTTAAATAACATTTTTAATGATGAAATTGTATCACATTTTTCAATTCTGATCTTTCTTATTTTTCAACTTTGCATAAAAATTAGGGATAAAAATTTCAGATCAAAATCTTAAAAAAGGTTTGAAATTTTTTTTATATTCTGAGTTATGTATATATTATGAGATTCGAATTTTGAAAATTGATCATATTTTAAATTATAATGCATCACCAAGGTTAGAGGCAGCATATTGTTTCATAATTATCCCAAAAATCCGGCCAATATGCAGGCGAATTTACGAAATTATTTTATTAAAATTAAAAAAAAACACGTGTAAAACTGTTTTTTTTAATTGAAATACATCAGCCGATCCAGAATCATATTTAAGGTTTCCAAAAAATCGTCATGTATATTTTGGCAAAATTTGTTTAAAAAAATATTTGGATGCAAGATACATAACAAATAGAGTGAACAATTCTGGTCATAATCCGAACAATCTGGTAAGCTTAGTCCAACTTCATTGGGATTCAATATTTGGGACTGAATTACTATCAACAAGTGAGAAATTTTTTGAAAAATAGATGTAGAACTGTGGTCCTGGAATGAGATTTTGAGGTTTTGAAGACGAGATTATTACACTATAGTCACTCATGAATCATTTAAGTTGTTTATCAAAATTTGATTAAAAATTTCAAATTTTATGTTCAGCCAAAAAAATTTCTTTTGAAATTTTTTTACCTTCATGGGGGGGGGTTTAACCCCCAAAACCCCCCCCCGTTCCTACGGCCATGGCAGTACACATTTAGTTCAGGAAGAACTTTTTAACAGCTTGAAAATGTGAATGAAGTAGAAATTACGAACTGGAAAATCATCACATCAAGCCAAATCGTTGCCTACTCATGATGTTCATATAGAGCAGCAAGTATGTAGCTTGATTTTCAAGCGGTGAGTTCGGGTTCGAGGCTTGGTAAGAACATGTTATTGAAATGTGAGTAAGTAATAAATATGGTTGATTGATTTGAATCAAATTAGCGGACTTGAGAAGGTGGCACATAAATTATTGAAGAAGTATTTTTTTTAATTTTGTGTACTGCTTATAAAAATGCTTTTAGAAGCTAGTTAGAAGTTGTTTAGCATCTTATACGAAATATTTGTCAATTTTAAAGTTCGTTTAGCTACTTAAAAATTGAGCTGAAAAGAAATTCTGTTATCTACAATACACGATTGAGCTGATCAAACCTGATAGAGGAATGTTATCCGAACTTTTGGTTGCTTGGGTTATGTTTTCCTTATACTTTCTATCACCTTTGAAAGTTTGGAGAACCAAATATTTTCTCAATTAATTTTGTTTTGGATTTTAAGATTTGAGTCTATTTGAATTTTATCCAACTCATTGTCGTATTTTTCTGCATTCAAAAATTTTAATCCATGGATGACTTAATAGACTTCTTCAAACGCCAATTGTTTTTATTAACATTAAAATATACACTTATTAAAAAAAAATCTAAAAATTAGAAAAATTTAATAGTTCAGTTTTGAATTGTTTTCAATTTGAGCTTGTAAAAATTGTAAAAATGAAAAAAAAACAGAACAAAACGGAAAAAAATAAATTCAAATAAAGATTTTTTGTCTACATTCAATCTATCTCATGGTGCTTAATCAATTTGTAGAGAAAATATCATATGCGTCTTATTTATATGAGAGTTTTGTGCTGTAAAAATTGTTATTTTTATTTAGCTGTTCATTTTTATAAGTATTTTCTAAGCGCAGTTCCTTTTGTGAATAACTATTGGTTGCGAGAATTGAATTTGATGAATTTTTCAGCAAAGTTTCATAGATAGGTTCCAAATAAGAGTAACAAAGAAACCTAATTTTGTTTTGTACACTACCTTTCTTACCTACTATCAGTCAAATTTTTAAAACCCCCAGCTCTTTAGAAGTATTTTCTATTTTTTTAAGCCTGTCTTTCAAAATAACCCTGAATATTCCCTTTGAATATGGATTTGCAATTTTGAACTTGTTTAAAATTTGGCTAACTTTTTCCTTTTATTGATAAGCATACTCTACACATCTTACTTATTTTGTTTACATATATAAAATCCAACTTGTTTCCATGCTGCTTGACGAACCAAAAACAAAAAAAAAAACAACTTTTTCTACAGTAGAAATTTTAATTCTTTTAACTTGTAACTTTGATTAGAACTTTAATTTTTGTTTTGATTTTAATACAAGTAATGCAAGTTATAAGCATAGATTGAGGAGTATTCACGAACGAAAGTATGAACACTTGTTTTTTATAGTCAATGATAAGGTTTCGAACAAATCAAAGACTTAGTTCAAAATATCGTTAAAAAGTGAACATTTCAAAATATGTATGTGAAATCAGAGCCTCCAGCCTTGTTTTTCGAGTTTCCGTATTTTTTTAAATAGAATTTGTAAAATTTTGCACAACTTTGAATGGAACCTTAAGTGCTATTTTTGACTAAATTTACTCGAGTTTTCCATGGTCTTTGCTTCTGTACCATGTTTCTCAAGGCATAAATCGATTAAAGGACAGCGCCTTTCAATTTCTCGCAGTTTGAGATATTTTGTTGAATTTCGGTGTTTTTCGGTTTGTTCAACCGATTAACGGTATAATAAGGAATTAGACCAAAAAATGGGTAGATAAGTGCAATTTGAAATTCCTCAGTTAACTAAAGTATACCGGCAATAATATGTTGTTTCATTTTTTCCAGTCCAGTCTCTTCATTGAGTGCTTCAAGCCTTAAACATCCAGATGATTTTAAATTTATTTTTCTGTATTGTGATGACTTTGAAATTTGTTCTTGGTGATTTCTTAGAAAAAAAAATCCCCATTTCTAAAATTTAAGAAGGGAGCAGCGACTTCCTCTTAATTCCAGTTTGCTGTGTTTTCAAGAAAATGAATTTCTGTCAACAATTAAACTTTAACTTATCTATGGAAAAATAACTTTTTCACACATCATTTGTGTAGAATTGATTCGCCCAACGATGGATTAACTCCACCTTTCCAGCATGATTCCATTTTTTTCAAGATTTGTTCATGTATATTGATTAAAGCAGAGTTCAACGAACAATTCAACATAATTTTGACCATTCTAGTTTAATTAATAACATTTAATAACCTGTGTCCACTTTCTTCCGTG